>NC_069501.1:585588530-585926030 GCF_027579735.1 Bombina bombina | reverse complement strand
CACCTGGGTGCAGCTTCTTTTAGCCCAGTAATGCTTTTCAAAGAGAAGAACTTTCCTGTAGTATATCAGTCTGATCCCGCCTATTATGGACAGTCCAGCGCCGAAATACCAGACAATTCCTCTCTGAACAAGGAACACAGCAACCCCAGACGATTGTTTCGGCCTTCATTGGGCTTCGTCAGTGAGGTGTAGCCATATTCCTCTAAGCAAGGAGTCCACATCTGGTTTCCCCTTTTTCCCATAGGGAGACTAAATACACACAGAGAGAAGCACACTCACAGGAACGAACAACTGTCTCAATACTATTGTTAGCCTGTTCTATGGCGATTTACCACCTGGGTGCAGCTTCTTTTAGCCAGTAATGCTTTACACAGAGAAGAACTTTCCTGTAGTATATCAGTCTGATCCCCCTATTACGGTCAGTCCGGCGCCGTAATAGGCGGGATCAGAAGCTGCACCAAGGTGGTAAATCGGCATAGAACAGGCAGGTTCTATAGAACGCCATAGAACAGGCAGGTTTCACAATAACACTTTTTCTGAGGTAAACAGTAAAAATGGCTCCGGATTGTAGAAGCCTAGTTTTATTTACCAGTCAGCTAAAGTTAAAGTGAATGTCAACTTTCATGATAAAGTGCCCGGTTTTAAAAAAAAACTTAAAAACAGGGGCACTTTCATTCATGAAAGTTTACATTGCACCAGATTTTACAAATACTTACCTTCTTCCCCTGAAACACTGGATCGCCAATCCCACGCCTGCAGGTCCTCTGTACTACGTCAGCAATGACGAAACCGGCTTCCTCCAATCACGGCTTTTCCCCCCGGGAGCGTTCATCTGGTGAGGCCACGCTGTGATTGGTCCTTTTCGGCATTGCTGTGTAAGTACAGCAGGAAGAAGCAGGCAGGGGCATCTGCGATCTGGCGTTTCAGGAGAAGGTAAGTATTTGTAAAATCAGCTGCAATGTAAACTTTCATGAATGAAAGTGCCCCTATTTTTAAAAGTTTTTTTTAAAAACTGGGCACTTTATCATGAAAATTGACATTCACTTTAAGATAAGACTGAGAATCTCCACCTTACAATAACATAATTTATGTAAGAACTTACCTGATAAATTAATTTCTTTCATATTGGCAAGAGTCCATGAGCTAGTGACATATGGGATATACAATCCTACCAGGAGGGGCAAAGTTTCCCAAACCTCAAAATGCCTATAAATACACCCCTCATCACACCCACAATTCAGTTTAACGAATAGCCAAGCAGTGGGGTGATAAAGAAAGGAGTAGAAAGCATCAACAAAGGAAATTTGGAAATAATTGTGCTTTATACAAAAAATCATAACCACCATAAAAAGGGTGGGCCTCATGGACTCTTGCCAATATGAAAGAAATGAATTTATCAGGTAAGTTCTTACATAAATTATGTTTTCTTTCATGTAATTGGCAAGAGTCCATGAGCTAGTGACATATGGGATATCAATACCCAATATGTGGATCTTCCACTCAAGAGTCATTAGAGAGGGAGGGAAAATAAAAATAAAAACAGCCATATTCGGCTGAAAAAATTTAATCCACAACCCAAAAAAATAAGTTTATTTCCATTTTTGAAAGAAAAAAACTTAAATCAAAAAGCTGAAAAATCATACTGAAACAGCTGCCTGAAGAACTTTTCTACCAAAAACTGCTTCTGAAGAACGGTAGAATTTAGTAAATGTATGCAAAGAGGACCAAGTTGCCGCTTTGCAAATCTGATCAACTGAAGCTTCATTCTTAAAAGCCCACGAAGTGGAGACCGATCTAGTAGAATGAGCTGTAATTCTCTGAGGCGGGGCCTGACCCGACTCCAAATAAGCTTGATGAATCAAAAGTTTCAACCAAGAAGCCAAGGATATAGCAGAAAAAGAGAAGATCAAAGTCTTCAGAAAATGGACACTTTTATAGGACTCAAATTCCCTAAATGTAGAATTAGACTGAGTTACAATTAGCAGGCATATGGGAAAAATTAAAATATAACTTTTATTGGAACTTTAAAATAATAATAGAACAATACACATTAAAAACACAAGAATTGTGTTAGCTCAAACGTGGAGAGAGAATTGATGGGGGTTTGGATCACCGACTTGGCAGGGATTAATCCTGGCAGTATTGCAATTTATCAGAAGGTTGAGATGGTAAAAACTCAGAGTACAACTATGGTTCCCCGATTTAGTGGTTAATCCTTGTTCATGCATCACAAGGGTCAGGTACAGTAATTAGATTAGGTACCGTTGTTAAATACAGGGTGGTTTAACGTAAGAGACCATACATGGATAGTTAGTGTATTGTAACACATATATTGATGTATATGATTATGGCATATTTGTGATATACCATGTACTTAGTCTGACATTTAGTATTTATAGATAGCCTAAATATCATATGTTATGCAAGATTATTTTCTCTGACGTTCCTATTTGATTATTACGTGTCCGTAATGATCTTTAATATAGCTTTCAATGGTAGGGATGTATATAGAGGGTGGTAATTGTTCCACCAAATAGATCTTAGTCTGGATTAATGTACCCACTTAATGACCTGGACTACTGTTTATATTAATAGTGATCAATGGGGAGTATCACAATATAGTAATATTTATATCTTTTGGCAATTCCTGAGATTAGCCCAGAACATTTGATTGGTAGTAAATTAAATCGTAGTGATACTAAAATGTGTTCTGAATCTCTGATAATAGATTAAGTACGTCTCTAAGAGTTAATTGATCTGTTGATATAACCCCCATATATTGTACCACTATTGCTGTTATATATAAGTATTGTCTGCACGCATCGCTTTAATATAGCTTGCAATGGCAGCGGTATATATACAGGGTGGTAGTTTTTCGACCATATAAATCTTTCTCAGTATTAATGAACCCACTTAATGACCCGGACCACTGTTTGTATTAATAGTGATCAATGTGGAGTATCACAGTATAGTAATATTATATCTCTTAGCAATTCCTGGGATCAGCCCAGAACATTTGACAGGTAGTAAATTAAATCATAGTGATACTAAAATGCATTTTAGATTTCAGATAATAGATTAAATACGTCTCTAACAGTTAATTGTTCTGTTAATGTAACCCCCATATATGTACCACTATTGCTGTAAATAAATATTGTCTGCAAGTATCGCTTGTCCAGATTTGCAAAACAGTTCTAATAACTGTCAGAGACAGATCAAGTTTACTATATATCAGGTCTCTAGTCTGTTAGTACCACTCAGTATTTCAACTCTGAGATAGCATTCACGGCAGTAGACTTTCTAAACATTTTTGTATAAATTGTTAAGTATATTGTGAGAGATACTACTGCCTCCAATACGATGTAAGTGTCTGGTTAATCACTGATTTAAGTTATCAGTATACATTCATCACAGATGCCGGTCAGTAATATCCTAAAATATCCCTCTGGCATTATCAAAAGATTTGCCGGTTGTGAGGTTTCCCTTATACTCCCCCAAACGTATGCTGGTAGTATTAGGCTGCTAAGATAGATTGTTTAGTATGTGGTCACTAGTGTGACATTAAATAAGCAGACTAAATAGTATAAGTGCTGAAGTAGCGCTACATTTTAAGCTAATTCCTGCCACTAAAAAAAAAACATGTATAGAGCCCATTGTCCCCCAACCATCCCTGACATGTTTCGCTGAGTAGCTCGGCTTTATCAAAAACCCTTTGACTTAGAACTAAGCGTTCAATTTCCATACCTTCAAATTTAATGATTTGAGATCCTGATGGAAAAACGGACCTTGAAATAGTAGGTCCGGCCATAACGGAAGTGGCCAAGGTGGGCAACTGGATATCCGAACCAGATCCGCATACCAAAACCTGTGTGGCCATGCTGGAGCCACCAGCAACACGAAAGACAGTTCCATGATGATTTTGGAGATCACTCTTGGAAGGAGAACTAGAGGCGGGAAGATGTAAGCAGGATGATAACACCAAGGAAGTGTCAGTGCATCCACTGCTTCCGCCTGAACATCCCTGGACCTGGACAGGTATCTGGGAAGTTTCTTGTTTAGATGAGAGGCCATGAGATCTATCTCTGGAAGACCCCACATCTGAACAATCTGAGAAAACACATCTGGATGGAGAGACCACTCCCCTGGATGTAAAGTCTGGCGGCTGAGATAATCCGCCTCCCAATTGTCTACACCTGGGATATGCACCGCAAAGATTAGACAGGAGCTGGATTCCACCCAAGCAAGTATCCGAGATACTTCTTTCATAGCTTGGGGACTGTGAGTCCCACCCTGATGATTGACATAAGCCACAGTTGTGATATTGTCTGTCTGAAAACAAATGAACGGTTCTCTCTTTAGCAGAGGCCAAGACTGAAGAGCCCTGAGAATTGCACGGAGTTCTAAAATATTTATTGGTAATCTCGCCTCTTGAGATTTCCAAACCCCTTGTGCTGTCAGAGACCCCCAAACAGCTCCCCAACCTGAAAGACTCGCATCTGTTGAGATCACAGTCCAGGTTGGCCGAACAAAGGAAGCCCCTTGAACCAAACGATGGTGATCTATCCACCATGTCAGAGATTGTCGTACATTGGGATTCAAGGATATTAATTGTGATATCTTTGTATAATCCCTGCACCATTGATTCAGCATGCAAAGCTGTAGAGGTCTCATGTGAAAACGAGCAAAGGGGATCACGTCCGATGCTGCAGTCATGAGACCTAAAACTTACATGCACATAGCCACTGAAGGGAATGACTGAGACTGAAGGTGCCGGCATGCTGCGACCAATTTTAAACATCTCTTGTCTGTTAGAGACAGAGTCATGGACACTGAATCTATCTGGAAGCCTAAAAAGGTGACCCTTGTCTAAGGAATCAAGAAACTTTTTGGTAAATTGATCCTCCAACCATGTTTCCGAAGAAACAACACTAGTTGATTTGTGTGAGATTCTGCAGTATGTAAAGACTGAGCTAGTACCAAGATATCGTCCAAATAAGGAAACACCGCAATACCCTGTTCTCTGATTACAGATAGTAGGGCACCCAGAACCTTTGAAAAGATTCTTGGAGCTGTTGCTAGGCCAAATGGAAGAGCAACAAATTGATAATGCTTGTCTAGAAAAGAGAATCTCAGAAACTGATAGTGTTCTGGATGAATTGGAATATGAAGGTATGCATCCTGCAAGTCTATTGTGGACATATAATGTCCTTGCTGAACAAAAGGCAGAATAGTCCTTATAGTCACCATCTTGAAAATTGGTACTCTTACATAACGATTCAAAATTTTTAGATTATCTTTCTTTGGTACAATGAATAGGTTTGAATAAAACCCCACACCTTGTTCCTGTGGAGGAACTGGCATGATTACCCCTGAAGACTCCAGATCTGAAACACACTTCAGAAAAGACTGAGCTTTTACTGGATTTACAGGGATGCATGAGAGAAAATACCTTCTCACAGGAGGTCTTACTTTGAATCCTATTCGATACCCCTGAGAGACAATGCTCTGAATCCAATGATTTTGGACAGATTTTATCCAAAAATCCTTGAAAAACCTTAATCTGCCCCCTACCAGCTGAGCTGGAATGAGGGCCGCACCTTCATGCGGATTTAGGGGCAGACTTTGGTTTCCTAAATGGCTTGTATTTATTCCAATTAGAGGAAGGCTTCCAACTGGAAGCAAATTCCTTGGGAGGAGGATTGAGTTTTTGTTCCTTATTCTGACGAAAGGAACGCAAACAGTTAGAAGCCTTAGATTTACCCTTAGGTTTTTTATTCTGAGGCAGAAAAACTCCTTTTCCTCCAGTGATAGTTGAAATAATAGAATCCAACTGAGAACCAAATAAATTATTACCTTGGAAAGAAAGTGATAGTAATCTAGATTTAGATGTCATATCAGCATTCCAAGATTTAAGCCACAAAGCTCTTCTAGCTAATACAGCTAAAGACATGGATCTAACATCAATTTTGATAATATCAAAAAATGCATCACAAATAAAATTATTAGCATGTTGCAGTAAGCGAGTAATGCTATGTCAGGATCCAAATCTTGTTGCGCTAAATTCTCCAACCAAAAAGTTGAGACAGCCGCAACATCAGCCAAAGAAATAGCAGGTCTGAGAAGATGACCTGAATATAAATAGGCCTTCCTTAGATAGGATTCAAGCTTCCTATCTAAAGGATCCTTAAAGGAAGTACTATCTTCCATAGGCATAGTGGTTTAGCAAGAGTAGAAATAGCCCCATCAACTTTGGGGATTTTTTCCCAAAACTCTATAGATTTTGCTGGTAAAGGATACAATTTTTTAAACCTTGAAGAAGGAATAAAAGAAGTACCTGGCTTATTCCATTCCCTAGAAATCATATCAGAAATAGCCTCAGGAATAGGAAACCACAGGAGGTTTAAAAACAGCATTTAAACATTTATTAGACTGAACGTCAATAGGACTGGTTACCTCAATATCCAAAGTAATTAACACTTCTTTTAATAAAGAACGCATATACTCTATTTAAATAAATAAGTAGATTTGTCAGTGTCAATATCTGAGGAAGGATCTTCTGTTTCAGATAGATCCTCATCAGAAGAGGATGAATTATGTTGTTGGTCATTTGAAATTTCATCAGCTAAATGAGAAGTTTAAAAAGACCTTTTACGTTTATTAGAAGGTAGAAATGCAGACAAAGACTTCAGAATAGAATCAGATACAAATTCTTTAAAATGTACAGGTATATCATGTACATTAGAGGTTGAAGGAACTGCAACTGGCAATGCACTATTACTGATGGAAACACTATCTGCATGTAAAAGTTTATCATGACAACTATTACAAATGACATTTGGTGGAATAATTTCTACACTTTTACAACAAATGCACTTAGCTTTGGTAGAACCGATGTCAGGCAGCAATGTTCCAGCAGAAACTTCTGAGGCAGGATCAGATTGGGACATCTTGCTCAATGTAAGAGAAAAAACAACATATAAAGCAAAATTATCTATTTCCTTATATGACAGTTTCAGGAATGGGAAAAAATGCAAATCATAGGCCTCTGATAGAGAAAAAAGCAAGAGGCAAACATCAATGGGGTATTGAAATAATGCAAAAAAAATAACCGGAAATGACACACTCACGTCACTAATGACGCCGCTGTGTGAAAGGTCTCTGCGTCACGTATGACGCCGGAAATGACGAAGTTGCGTCATAAAGTATTTTTCCACGCCAAAAAAAATTTCGGGCCAAGAATGATGCAATAAAGTTTAGCATTTGACACACCCGCAGGCCTCATACCCACAATAGCAAGAAAGTAGTCAATTGAAAAAAAGACTAAACCCCAGGTAAGAAATACATTTCTAAAAATGTTTAAATTCCCCAAATATGAAACTGACAGTCTGCTGAAGGAAATACATGAACCTGACTCATGGCAAATATAAGTACAATACATATATTTAGAACTTTATATAAATGCATAAAGTGCCAAACCATAGCTGAGGTGTCTTAAGAAATAAAAAACATACTTACCAAAAGACACCCATCCACATATAGCAGATAGCCAAACCAGTACTAAAACAGTTATTAGTAGAGGTAATGGTAAATTGAGAGTATATCGTCAATCTGAAAAGGGAGGTAGAAGATGAATCTCTACGACCGAGAACCCATGAAAAAGACCCCCGTTAGAGAAATCATCGTATTCAATAGGTGATACTCCCTTCACGTTCCTCTGACATTCGCTGTACTCTGAGAGGAATCGGGCTTCAACAATGCTGAGAAGCGCATATCAATGTAGAAATCTTAGCACAAACTTACTTCACCACCTCCATAGGAGGCAAAGTTTGTAAAACAGAATTGTGGGTGTGGTGAGGGGTGTATTTATAGGCATTTTGAGGTTTGGGAAACTTTGCCCCTCCTGGTAGGATTGTATATCCCATATGTCACTAGCTCATGGACTCTTGCCAATTACATGAAAGAAATACAAATATTTCAAAAGCTTATATTGCTTTGTGTGTTTTTTTTGTGTGTGGCTGTTATGACTGTTTGTTTACTTAATAAATATTATGTATGCATGAGGTTATTGTAGCTTTTTTAATCAAATTTCATGATACTTTTGTAAGGCAGTCCATGTTAATTTAACACAGGGTTTAGCACAACTTTCTCTTTTTGTATGTTTATTTACAATTACTTTTACAAATTTTTTTTTAAATATGCAGTATTTGTGAATTTGTTAAACATGCATGGCGAAAATGGAGAAATCTTACTCCATTTTTACCTCGCCATAAAAGGCAGCCATAGCAGTCCTGGCGCTGAGTATGGGAGCACCGTAACTCCATAAAATGCCTGGAAAAATAAACTAACACCTAACACATGCGCAATGTCTATCTACCTGTCAACCGCAATCCCCGACCGCAATAACTAATAAACTCTATTAACCCCTAAACCGCCATAGCCCACACCGCAAGTAATAACTAAATTATTAACCCCTAAACCGCCATAGCCCACAAAGCCTATTAAATGTATTAACCCCTAATCTGCCGCCACCAACGTCGCCGCCACTATAATAAAGTTATTAACCCCTAAACCTAAGTCTAACCCTAACCCTACCACCCCCCTAACTTAACTATTATTTAAATAAATCTAAATAATATTACTATTATTAACTAAATTATTCCTATTTAAAACTACTTACCGATAAAATAAACCCCAAGATAGCTACAATATAATTAATAATTACATTGTAGCTATTTTTGGATTTATTTTTATTTTACAGGCAACTTTGTATATATTTTAACTATGTAGATTAATTAATAAATAGTTATTAACTATTTAATAACTAACTAGTTAAAATAAAGACCTGCGCCGTATATTTGATCGCACCCCAGATTGGGTATCATATTACTCAGTTATTTTTTGTAAAAGACCATTGCTCAGACTATTCATAATAGAACTATGCTTAGTGGTCCATTGTCTAAATATACATTTCCTAGAGAGCAATATAGTAGTAATTACAATTTTTTTATTTACTTGTGGTATGTTCTTATCTAAGAAAATAATATTTTTAAGAGTAATAGTTTTTATTTAAAGATTTGTTATTCTTAATATTCTTGAATAAGAAATATGATACCCCTTTAGGCTTATTCTTTGTATATAAAATAGCTGCTTTTGCTCTTTTAAACCACAACCAATTAAAATAGTCTGAGCTTGCAGGGAGAACAGATTACCTTATCTTACTTCTTTTTGAGATAACAATTGAAAGTGTATATTTTAGTACCTACCACTGGAAGGCACATTTCTTCTGCTAGATCTTGTTTAGCCATTGCTGCAGTATTGAAAATGTCAGTATAGGTGGCAGTTTCAAAGGACAAAATTAGTTATTTTGAATGACACAAACAATCTCTAAATAACTGACCACTTCACCTATTACACATTATTTATCAATATAGTCAACCATACAACATCCACTTTAGCTTTTTCTACTGTGCATGCGTACAAACATCAATATATTCCAATGCTTAAGTCTCTAAGAAGCAAAAATAAACAGTATTGTGACCGTATCCCCATGCTAACTCTTAATCAAATCTGTTTAGTAGTTTTGGCTATAGGTGTGTCTTTTTAAGAGGGATATGCAAGAACTTCTAAAATAAAAATTTTAGCCACTTGTTCTTATCAAATGTTGCTCAAGGATATGAATACCAACATTTTTGTTCTCAGGGTATTGTTTGTTGAAGATCAAACCTAGGTAAGTAGAGTACACGTCTGCAGCACTGTATGGCAGCAGGTTTGGTAAACACTGCTGCTCTTGCAAATTATCAGGTATTTGTAGAGCGCCAACAGATTCCGCAGCGCTATGAACATAGGTGTATACAAAATAACATTTACAGGGGTCAAGTGGGTACAGAGTCCTGCCGAGAGTTGCACTGTTGTAGTCGGCTATTATGAAGGTGAACTACAAACAGCTGGGCTCATAGGCTTACATGCTAAGGGGGTTCAAGGGGATAGCAGTGGAGATGGGAAGGTTAGTGTAGGTTGTATGCATCCCTGAATAGTAAAGTCTTCAGGGAGCAATTGAAACTTTTAAAACTAAGGGAGATTCTTGTGGAGCGAGGCAGAGAGTTCCATAAGATGGGAGCCAGTCGTGAAAAATCTTGTAAACGGGAATGTGAGGAGTTAACAAGAGAGGAGGAGAGTATCTGGAGACAAGGTTTGAGATGTAGGGGGGAGCAGTTCAGTTGAGAGCTTTGTGTGTCAGAGTGAGAATTTTGTGTTTAATCCTGGAGGCAAGAGGAAGCCAGTGAAGGGATTGGCAGAGAGGTGCAGCAGATGAAGAGCGACGTGTAAGGAAGGTGAGCCTGGCAGAGGCATTCATTATGGATTGTAACGGAGCTAGGCGGCAGCTAGGGAGATCAGAGAGGATGGAGTTGCAGTAGTTGAGGCGGGAAAGGATGAGAGATTGGATTAAAATCTTAATTGTGTCTTGTGTAAGGAAGTGTCTAATTTTAGAGATGTTTTTAAGGTGGAAGAGTCTGGCTTTAGCCAAGGACTGAATGTGAGGAGTAAAAGAAAGATCTGAGTCAAATGTAACCCCAAGACATCGGGCATGTGGGGTTGGGGTAATGAAGAAGTTATCAACAGTTATAGAGAAATGGGGGGGTGGAGATTTTGGAAGAAGGGTGGGAAATAAGGAGCTCAATTTTGGAGAGATTTAGCTTGAGGTAATGAGAGGACATCCAAGATGAGATATGAGAGAGACAGTTATTGACACGGGTTAGCAAGGAACTAGATAGTTCTGGTGCAGAGAGGTAGATTTGTGTGTCGTCGGCATACAAATGATAATGAAACCCGTGGGACTTTATTAAGGAACCTAATGATAACGTGTAGATTGAGAAGAGGAGGGGACCGAGGACAGAGCCTTGTGGTACCCCAACAGAAAGAGGTAACGGGGCAGAGGATGCCCCAGAGAAGACTACACTAAAGGTACGGTTAAACAGAGAGGAAGAGAACCACGAGAGAGCTGTGACACAGATGCAGAAGAAATGGAGGGTTTGGAGCAAAAGAGGGTGGTCGACAGTATCAAAGGCTGCAGACAGATCAAGGAGGATAAGCAGAGAGAAGTGGCCTTTAGATTTTGCTGTAAGTAGGTTGTTGGTAACTTTAACAATTGATGTCTCTGTGGAGTGTAGGGGGCGAAATCCAGATTGCAGTGGGTCAAGGAGGGAGTTTAATGTAAGGAAATGGGATAGACGTGTATATACTAGCTTTTCAAGAAGCTTTGAGGCAAGAGGGAGTAGGAAAATAGGGTGTTAGTTGGATGGGGAGGTTGAATCGAGAAAAGGTGTTTTGAGGATAGGTGTGACCAGTGCATGATGGGGCAGAAGAGGACAGCCGGACTGGCAGACATCTTCATCCAGGCGGCATCTTCTATCTTCATCCTTCCGGAGCAGAGCGGAGCCATCTTTTATCCAGCCGACGTGGAGCCATCCTCTTCAATCGAAGTCCTAACGAAGAATGAAGGTTCCTTTAAATGACGTCCTCCAAGATGGCGTCCCTCGAATTTCGATTGGCTGATAGGATTCTATCAGCCAATCGGAATTAAGGTAGGAAAAATCAGATTGGTTTATTTAATCAGCCAATCGGATTAAGTTCAATCCGATTGGCTGATTGGATCAGCCAATAGAATGCGAGGTCAATTCTATTGGCTGATCCAATCAGCCAATAGAGTTGAACTTCAATCCTGGCCTGCCTACCCTTAGGGGCGGGGCACTCCAGTTAACTGAAGTAATCAGCCCCGCCCCCTCAGCCTGGCCATCACTCCCCCGGTTCACATCTCCGTGCGCTCCTGGCCGCGACCTCCCACAGTTAGGGTGCAAAACCTACCAAACATAAGGCTCCATGACCCCCAGGCCTTTGATAATTAAAGTCATTTGGATTTTTTATTTTTTAAATTTACACTCTGGCTGAATCGTGAAAGAATATTTTGGGTTTTATTTCCCTTTTAATATTTAAAAAAAACATTACAAAAAAAATCAGTAACAGGTTATTGAAATTTTACCCCCTCTTAAAATAATGGAATTCACTTGTGACTGCTTAAGGCAGAGCTTTCCAAACTTTTCATGTTGGTGACACACTTTTTAGACCTACATCATTTCGCGACACGGTAATTAATTCAGTTGTACTAGCATAAAGGAGGTTAAACTAACTTGTTTTAAAATATACGGACACATACATAAATTATATAATAATATGTATTTACAAGTAACAGTATGTATGTGCAAGAATTAAAAAAAAGTTTAATAACACCAATAGCTACTTACTATTTTAATGGATTTATGAGGTTGATGGGATGAACACAATTTCTGAATATTTAGTGGAATATTAGTTAAAGATACTCACATTTCTTCATCAAGCATTTTTAAGCTTCCACTTCCTATCCATATATCAATAGCAGGAGCCGCAATGCACTACTGGGAGCTAGCTGCAAAAAAAACCTTTGATATCAGCTAAGCGTTTAAGCTGCCGCCATCAGAGCTCCGTGAGCCCTACTGACTACTGCCCTTGCTGCAAACACACTGCTGTCCCACTCACTGACTACACATGCAGTCAAGAGCCGATTAAAGAGACTACACGTGCAGTCAGGAGCCAATGTGCCGCCAAAGCCACCAATGGGAATAGTTTCAGTTCCCACTGAGCTGCGCCAATTGGTTAAGATCATCTGTGACCCACTAGGTATCAATCATGTGTCAACCATGTGATATGCATAGCAGGCAGGCGGAAAGTCAGAAACCAAAAAAATTTTTTTTAACAAAATTAAATTTAAAAAAAATTGTGCTGAAGCAGGGACACACCTACACACTGCTGCCGACACACTAGTGTGTCCCGACACACAGTTTGGAAAGCACTGGCTTAAGGGATTAAAGGCTTACCAGTTCCTTCCCAGAAGATCCACCACTGAACTTGGGGAAATAAAGGAAACCTCACTTCTTAACTTTAGTTAACTTCCCCACTACCCTTTCCCATAAATCAGACACAGAGACTTTATTTTTGGGTATGAACAGACCATCACTGGTCCCCTTTATTAACAATATATGGATGTAACTATATACAGTATAAATAACTAAACCGACAAACTCTAAATAGATCGCAGCAAACGAGGCTCTTAGTCTAACCCCGGACTGAAAGAGGTCAGCGGCCCAATCTAGACTACAACAGCAAGCTGTTCGGGGTGGAGAATGCTACTAGGGGTGTAATCCGAGTTCTCCTGGCCTGCCTACCCTTAGGGGCGGGCACTCCAGTTAACTGAAGTAATCAGCCCGCCCCCTCAGCCTGGCCATCACTCCCCCGGTTCACATCTCCGTGCGCTCCTGGCCGCGACCTCCCACAGTTAGGGTGCAAAACCTACCAAACATAAGGCTCCATGACCCCCAGGCTGCTGTGTAATGCCGGCTAGTCAATGGAGGGAGACTATAATTTACAACTATGGACTTAAGTAGACTAGAACGCCTATCCCTTTCTCGGCCATAGTGCCCTGCCTATGATACTCTCGAGCCGCCATCACAGGGAGGGGGGGCAACTTGACAGCTTCTTGTCCTGCAGCAAAGGAGGAGGAGGAACTCCAGGTTCAACAGGACATAAGGTAAACCACTCCCTGCCATGCAACATTGTTGCAGCTAACTGCAACTCCCATCCCTCTATCCCACTCACTGCCAGCCTTAACCCTTAAGACGCTGCAAGCCTAATTGGCTTTACACTTTCCTAAGGGATTAAAGGCTTACCAGTTGCTTCCCAGAGGATCCACCACTGAACTTGGGGAAAGAAAGGGAACCTCACTTCTTAACTTTAGTTAACTTCCCCACTACCCTTTCCCATAAATCAGACACAGAGACTTTATTTTGGGGTATAAACAGACCATCACTGGTCCCCTTTATTAACAATATATAGACAATATATAGACTATATATAAACTATATATAAATAACTAAACCGACAAACTCTAAATAGATGGCGACAAATGAGGCGCTAAGTCTAACCCCAGACTGAAAGAGGTCAGCGGCCCGATCTAGACTACAACAGCAAGCTGTTCGGGGTGGAGAATGCTACTAGGGGTGTAATCCGAGTTCTCCTGGCATGCCTACACTTAGGGGCGGGGCACTCCAGTTAACTGAAGTAATCGGCCCCGCCCCCTCAGCCTGGCCATCACTCCCCCGGTTCACATCTCCGTGCGCTCCTGGCCACGACCTCCTGCCACAAGGGACAGCCCTCCGCTATCACTTGCCGCCACCTAACCCACCTGACTTACAGGAAGGGAGCATTTTTAATATTAGCTAGGAATATATCTAACCCTAAATCTGACAGGTGTACCCCGTCGGGCCTGAATTGCTCCCGCTTGTCAGCCGTAATGGCATTGTGTCTAATTACACGGAGGCATCTCAATACCAATTGACGCAACAGGCGAACAACGGGAGGAGAGGAAGCAGATAGCCTATTAATGGAAAATACAACACTGGCGTTGTCTGACCAAAAGATCACTGACTGGTTCTGCATGCCTTTCCCCCAGAGCTCAACTGCGACCACAATGGGAAACAACTCCAGCAAAGTGAGGTTCCTAGTGAAGCCCGAAATTTCCCATTTTCCCGGCCATGGGCCGGTGCACCATTCACCTTGAAAGTAAGCTTCGTAGCCGAACGCGCCAGTGGCGTCGGTAAACAGATGCAAGCTTTGACTGGAGAGAGGGCCTGAACACCATACACTAACTTCATTAAACTGCACTAAAAAGGCCTCCCACACTTATACATCCCACACTTATACACTTATACACTTATACATATCCTGAGAAATACTAATCTTAGCGGACACTTTTGGACTGCCTTTAAGCTGGCTTTCCAGCCTCCTATTAAATACTCTACCCATTGGGATGACCCTGCACGCAAAATTCAACAAACCTAGTAGAGATTGAAGTTTCCGCAGCGATATGAATGGTTGCGCCATAGCTGCCCGAACTGCTACTAGCATTTCTTGGACCTTGTCTAACGGTAACCGACACACCATATCCAAGGTGTCAATTTCAATCCCTAAGAATGTAAGTTTCATACATGGGCCCTGGGATTTATCTTCCGCAAGAGGGACACCAAATTGCCTCATCAGACTTCTCATTTCAGACATAATGAGAGAACATCTCCTAGATTCCCTTTCCCCCATTAGCAAAAAGTCATCTAGGTAGTGGGCCACTGAGTCTGCCCCCATAACTTTAGCTATTGCCCAGTGCAAGAATGTGCTGAAGCATTCGAACAAGGAGCAGGAAATAGCGCAACCCATAGTTAAGCAGTGATCAATGTAATAGCTACCCTCAAACTTACAGCCCATGAGGGGAAATGAAACAGGGTGAAGAGGTAAAAGGCGAAAGGCCGATTCGATATCCAGTTTCACCAATAATGCATCTCTATCTGCCCCACGTCAAGAGCTCTATCAAAAGATTGATAATGCACAGAGTTCAACTCAGGATCAATAGCATCATTGACCGAATTACCCTTGGGGTAGGAGAGATGTTGAATTAAGCAGACCTTACCCGCTTCCTTTTTTGGAACTACACCTAGTGGCGAGATGACCAGATTGTGAATAGGAGGGCCAGGGAAGGGAACCAAGATCCTACCCATAGCAATTTATTTTGCAAGTTTCTCCCTTACCACCCCTGGATATTGATAGGCAGACTTTAAATTTTGATGCGTATGAGACCCCACCACCGGTCTGCAAACCGGTATAACAAAACCGTCCCTGAAACCTGGCAAAAGGAGGGCCGCTGTCTGCCTATCTGGGTATGCCTGAAGCCACGGCTTAAGAGCATCCACCCTCACTGGGGTGGGTGCTCTTAGCTGCAGGGGTGAACTTAGAGACAGTTCTCTCTGTGCTAGATGTCTTTTTGCTGGTACAATCCGAGCCGGCATGGTAGCCTCCGCAAAATTTACAGACATGTCTGAAGATACAAGAAGTGCCTTTCTCACACCTTTTCTCCTGAAAGGCCCAACATTCTCTCACCCGCCTTCTATTCCTACTTTGAAAATGAGCTCCCTGGCCTAGTGGGGGAGGAGGAGACACAGCTCTCTCTGGACCCAGCCTGGACCACAAATGCATCTCCTGAAAACCGAAAGTTAGAATACTACTATCCGCCATTTCCCTTCTAAACTCGGAATTGTAATTGCGCCACACCCCTTCCTTATGGTGCTGGTAAATCTAGTAAATAGTGGCTGAGTGCTTCAGAAGTGCCTGACCCTGGTCAGGGTACTTCTCCAGGTAGCAAGAAGACAGGATTCTAAAGCACTTCAGCCTCTCGTCAAAGGTCTCCGGCCTCTTGACTCTTTTTGGGCCTGTGCCATCCGCACTCCGCTCTTTTTGCCTGTGGGCATCTAAGGAAAGTTTGAAAATATTGACATATCTCCCATCCTGAATTCTTCTAACTATCTTAATTCAAATGTGCATGCAGGGAATAAATTGGGCAAGGAAGTGTATCCCCCGCTAAAGCCGCCTTATGGGTGTCCCCTATTACTGCTAACTGTGCCTGTCCTGCCGCAGGAGATCCCTCCCCTGCTTTCTCCTTACCTGCCTGACTTGCCTTCATTTGTTTGAGCATTTTGTACATTCTCTTCTGCCCTTTGGATCTTAAGCCTAGGGATGTATCACTATCTAAGTCTGAATCTGATGTTGAGGAGCCTGACGTGTGTTCCCTACGGTGTTTAGTAGCAAAAGACTCACCAGAGGGTCCTGCAGAAGTTGCCTGGACAGCTGGTCCTGTGGATGTTGCCTGGGCAGATGGAGTAGATGGGCAAGATGGCTCTGGGGGTAGAGGAGGGTTAACTGCAGCCGTCTGAGCCACAACGGTTGGCGCTGAGTTGTCCATTTGTCCGGACCCTGAATGAACTCCTGAACTGGCAACCGCAGAGGAGAGCACTGGAGCGATGGGAGTGGCCTCCACTGCTGATAGGGCTTTCTGCAAAACAGACAAAATACTGTGAGCACTTTGCCCAGTAGCTAAAGAAAACCCAGGTGTGGCCTGAGAAACCTCCACCGACTGCTGCACTCCCCCACGCATATTCCCAGCATTACACGGCACATTGCCAACAGACATTCTCACATTCAAGCCTGTTTGAGCAAAAACATCCTTGTTCCCTGCATGGGTTAATTGCGGGCCACATGACATATCCCTTGCTTGACTTTGTGCATAATTGACACTAGAAAGTGTTTGCATCCCTACTATTTTATTATGATTAGCCAACTGAGTTTGCAAATCCTGTCCCTGCAATGACCGATCATCCTGTCCCTGACCTGCTAGTTGATGCAAAGCGTTAATGCGATCTATTGAGTTCTATTGAGAGGGGACAATTTTGGGTATATGGGAGTGCCACTGGCTAAGATATACCACAGGAAGATAATTATTGTTAATGTGTTTGGTATTCTGTATATACCATTGTATGTAATCCACAAATCACAAATTATTGAGTCACTAATAATTCATAACATATTATATAACATATTTATTTAAATCCATATATTAAAAAACCACAAACCAAAAAATATTTTGGACTATACAGCTGGCCCGATGCGCTGACTAAATATTACAGACCCGCTCAGCAGAGAGCAGAGAGCGGGTCTGTAAAAGCGCTGTCATTTTTACATTTTAAAAGGTAAAAAAGGGTTTTATGGCTATAGCACCTAAATAATGTTATATAATTCTGCACTATGTGCAGAATTATATAACATTATTTTTAAGGTTTACTGTCCCTTTAAGTATTTCAAAAGGTTAAATGATGGGGAACCAGCTAAATCTGGCTATGAGGAACAGATCGATGGTCTTAGTAAATCACAATTACGTGTTTAGCAAGTGCTGGCCTCGATCTCACAGAAATGTTAAGGATTGGTTAAATTATTGATTAAATTACTTGATCTCCTATGAAATTAGTGGCGAAAACGATAATCTATAGTGATTTAGCAATTCACATGTGAAAAAAATGAATAAACAAATCTAAATGATCATATTAAAATAGTAATCATACCAATTCATTCAATGCCTATATATTCAAGAGTCTCGTGAATAAGAATAGGAACAGTATTTGGAAAAAAAGTGTGCAATACACAAATGCCAGAAACAAAATATGTGGGGTGATATATAGTGTATATATCAAACCAAAAGTGCAAGAACAACAGTGAAGTGATCCACTCAGTGAGTGATGCTAAAATAAAACAATGAGATAAAGCAATATGTATCCCACAATCCTAAAATCCTAAATGAACTGGTAATAACTAAATTGTTTAAAATATAATATATATATTTGTTCTGTTTTCGGCCAAAAGATTTTTTGGTTTCTGGTTTTTAATATATGGATTTTAATAAATATGTTATATAATATGTTATGAATTATTAGTGACTCAATAATTTGTGATTTGTGGATTACATACAAGGGTATATACAGAATACCAAACACATTAACAATAATTATCTTCCTGTGGTATATCTTAGCAAGTGGCGCTCCTATATACCCAAAATTGTACTCCTCATTTAGACCTATTAGGGGGTCTTCTTAATAGTGAGCAGATATCGATCCTAGGCGCTGGTTGCTTAACTCCATTCGTTTCTCTATTGAGAGGGGTTAATGCACCCTGCGCCCCTTCATTATAACTATCCTGTGCTAACATGTCATCACCTTGTGTGTGTGCAAAAGTAACATGAGAAGCTGCATGACACACCTTGCACCCCTTCATTATAACAAACGTTGGCTAACATGTCCCTACCTTGCGTGTTCAAAACATTAACTTGAAGAGCTATGGTATTTCCTATTTGAGCATGCGACACAGATTGTTGCCTACCCCTTCCTTGAATAAATTCCATGCATCCCTCTAGTGACCTGCTAGCCCCTCTGCGCTCCCTAAACGTTCCTCTTTGTGTATGATGTCTCCCTAGCAGGCGACCTACCAGGCGCTCTTTGGCTACTGAGCGCTTGTGGTGCTCACCTGTCGTGCACCTGATGGCCGTCCTGCCCCTTCGTGAGTGAATATCCGTGTCCGTGACATCACCGGAAGTGACGTCAAACGCGACCAGAAGTGGAGGTGCCGCTATTACCTGTGCGCACATGGGCTCTTGTATACGAGATGGTGGATGCTCGGCCTGAGAACCGGAAGGCAAGGTAAGTATGCCGTCTGAAGTCAGAGTAGTGTGGGTAGGTAGTAAGCCAGCAGATACACCGGAATGGGCCTGTAAGGTTGCGCCATTTTGTGCGTCTAGGCCCAGAACAGCGTTACCTACCGGGGGCACTAAATTCTCCCCACTGGCTGTTACAGGGGGCATTGATGCCTGAAAATTAGAGGCCACTACTGGGGGCAAAATTGCTGGTTGCTGGTCGGAAGGGGCCGCACTAGTAGAGGCCGCTATTGGGGGCAAAAATACTGGTTGCTGGGTGGAAGGGCCCACACTAGGGGTTAAATTAGAAGTATAGTGGCTAGGGACTGATGTAGAACTAGGCCCTTGTAGCGAGGCCTGTGTATGGCCTGAAAATACAGGCCTAGGCAAGTCGTGGCCCATGTTTGAAAACCGGGCCCCTGCCATGCAGCCTGTGTGATTACAGGGGCTGAGTGCCCTGCCCCCACTATTGGTGTATCCGGATCCGGATGGACCCTTTCTGGAGGCAAATTAGATGCCATGAGGCCTGGATTACCAGTGCCCACTAGAGGAGCAGGCCCAGAAGCCAGACGTCCCCCAGATATTGCAGTAGCAATATTAGTAAGCAGGGATGCCACTGCACCAGCCACAGGTTGAGGTAGTAAAGCAAATAGTTGCACTAAAGAGGATGAGAAATCCTGTGTGCTTAAAGTAGGCCCTAAAATTGAAGGATTCTGCTTGTGTGGTGGGGTCTCCATTACCACATGAACAGGAATTTGAATTGGACTATGTAACAGACTTGTTTGGGGGTGATGGACATCAACCACAAGGGTATTGGGAGCTTTATTAGGCTGTGGAGATGAAATGGGATTAGCAATTTGGTGCAATGGGGTACGATATGGTAAAACAATGTCATCTAATTCTTGCACACTTATCTGTTGATCCAGATCACTGCTTACAGGAGGAGGATTGCTTCCATCCCTGAATTTCAAAGGAAGAGCAGAAGTACGCTTAGAACGCCTCATGATGAGAAGATATTTCCAGAGCAGCCTGACAGCAACTTGACTGCTTCTTGTCCTGCAGCAAAAGAGGAGGAGGAACTCCAGGTTCAACAGGACATAAGGTGAGCCACTCCCTGCCATGCAACATTGTTGCAGCTAACTGCAACTCCCATCCCTCTATCCCACTCACTGCCAGCCTTAACCCTTAAGACGCTGCACGCCTAATTGGCTTTACACTTTCCTTCTCACAGAGAGGCTGGGGAGCTCCAATTCTGCACTTAAATTTGCTGCATTTTTCCTGACATAGATACATCCTACAAAGTGACTGCTTAGAGCAGTGCAGAAATTCATATACATCTAAATTGGCCACAACAAAAGGAAATAAGAAACATATGCTCAAATGGTTTATTCCTGGACTGATCTGAGACAAAATTTCTTTCACACTGAGCTATAAAGTTAGTTTTTATTTATTATAAAGCATTGATTGTGCATTTAGCGATACAGTACTTAATTGCTGGTACACATTATACAATATATAGAAAACTGATTTTAATATCTCTTTAAATTTTAGCTACACTAACCTGCCCACACACAGATTTCTATTTTTTTCTTCAATTCTACATTTTTTGAAGCTCTTCAGCTTCCCCTCTGTTACAATTTCCATGACAGAAAACAAATTGGAGCATCTAACATGAACAAAACTGGCTCCAAAAATAATCTCACTGAGAACCCCGTTTAGAAAAATAAGATTTGCATAAGAATAGCTCTTCCCACTGTACTTTAAATTCTGCCACCCTCCATTTGAAACCAAAGGAGCACTTTTTAAAGTGAAGTTAAAGTTAACCCAACTCAGTAACGGCATACTATAGATTTTGTAAAAATAGGCCTAGTTTAATTCATCTGTTTTTTTAACTATTATTATTTACTGCTGTTTATTACCTTTTAAACAGCCGACGCTAACCTTTGTTTCTCCACCCGCCAGTTTGTCAAAATGATTGACAAACGAGTCGTATTCAATCCTCCAGTGCTCATTCCCCCCCCCCCACCGGGGCGTTCAGCCCATTCTCTGCAACATCACGCATGTGTAAAGCGCATGCGTTAAACCCGGAATAGCATAGTTGATTATACATGCTCGTTCATGAGACAGTATAGTACTCAATGAATAAAGTAATTCCAACAGCGATTGGTGCATGCGCAGTGTACATCAGCATTAGGAACACACTTTTGAGCGACGTAGAGAGCGGGTGGGACCGCTCAAGACGTCACACACAGCATAACACAGAAGTAGGGGTTGGGAGGAGTCAGCAGCGAAATGGTAGGGAATTAAAAATATATATATTTTAAAAACAAGAGCTGTTATATATAAAAACAAGTTAGCAACTAAACTAAGGTACTATTGCTAAATACCTGGGTGTCGTGCATAACTGTTAACTTTACCTTCACTTTAAATCAATTTTCTACACTATGGACAAAAATATGTATATAAAAAAGATTTTTTCCCTGTTCCTTTGGTAATAGAAGAGTTAATTTGGCATTGAACAATATTGGGAGAAAGTGTGTTGATGGAATAAAAATGCAATTTTATATCCCATATACCTCTTGCAAGTGAGAAGCTGGCACCTTAAACTTAGCCAAATTTACATTTTAATAGGAAATGTTACAAACCGTCTGTGCTGCAAAATACAAATTGTTCGTTGGATATGGAACTTACCTTTATTTGAAATGAATTCTACAGCTTTTTAGCACATGAAAGACTTTAGTGATTTTTTTTTTGCCTCCTATTTTATGTATTTTTTATTTATTAATTTATTTTTTATTTAATACAGGTTTGAGAAATTGTATTTTATATAGCAAACACTGCAACAAAAGCTTACTCAATATGAGTAAAAAAAAATAAAAGAAAGTGGCCTAGATTTGGAGTTTTTTCGGTAAAGACCCGTGTAGCTAACGCCGGCTTTTTTCTGGCCGCACCATAAAAATAACTCTGGTATTGAGAGTCCACATAAAGGCTGCGTTAGGCTCCAAAAAAGGAGCGTAGAGCATTTTTAACGCAGCTTCAACTCTCGATACCAGAGTTGCTTACGCAAGCGGCCAGCCTCAAAAACGTGCTCGTGCACGATTCTCCCATAGGAAACAATGGGGCTGTTTGAGCTGAAAAAAAACCTAACACCTGCAAAAAAGCCGCGTTCAGCTCCTAACGCAGCCCCATTGTTTGCTATGCGGAAACACTTCCTACGTCTGCACCTAACACTCTAACATGTACCCCGAGTCTAAACACCCCTAGCCTTACACTTATTAACCCCTAATCTGCCGCCCCCCGCTATCGCTGACCCCTGCATATTATTATTAACCCCTAATCTGCCGCTCCGTAAACCGCCGCTACTTACATTATCCCTATGTACCCCTAATCTGCTGCCCTAACATCGCCGACCCCTATATTATATTTATTAACCCCTAATCTGCCCCCCACAACGTCGCCTACACCTGCCTACACTTATTAACCCCTAATCTGCCGACCGGACCTGAGCGCTACTATAATAAAGTTATTAACCCCTAATCCGCCTCACTAACCCTATAATAAATAGTATTAACCCCTAATCTGCCCTCCCTAACATCGCCGACACCTAACTTCAATTATTAACCCCTAATCTGCCGACTGGAGCTCACCGCTATTCTAATAAATGTATTAACCCCTAAAGCTAAGTCTAACTCTAACACTAACACCCCCCTAAGTTAAATATAATTTACATCTAACGAAATTAATTATCTCTTATTAAATAAATTATTCCTATTTAAAGCTTAATACTTACCTGTAAAATAAATCCTAATATAGCTACAATATAAATTATAATTATATTATAGCTATTTTAGGATTAATATTTATTTTACAGGTAACTTTGTAATTATTTTAACCAGGTACAATAGCTATTAAATAGTTAAGAACTATTTAATAGCTACCTAGTTAAAATAATTACAAAATTACCTGTAAAATAAATCCTAACCTAAGTTACAATTAAACCTAACACTATACTATCATTAAATTAATTAAATAAAATTCCTACAATTACCTACAATTAAACCTAACACTACACTATCAATAAATAAATTAAATACAATTCCTACAAATAACTACAATGAAATAAACTAACTAAAGTACAAAAAATAAAAAAGAACTAAGTTACAAAAAATAAAAAAATATTTACAAACATAAAAAAAATATTACAACAATTTTAAACTAATTACACCTACTCTAAGCCCCCTAATAAAATAACAAAGCCCCCCAAAATAAAAAATGCCCTACCCTATTCTAAATTACTACAGTTCAAAGCTTTTTTACCTTACCAGCCCTGAACAGGGCCCTTTGCGGGGCATGCCCCAAAGAATTCAGCTCTTTTGCCTGTAAAAAAAAAACCATACAATACCCCCCCCCCCAACATTACAACCCACCACCCACATACCCCTAATCTAACCCAAACCCCCCTTAAATAAACCTAACACTAAGCCCCTGAAGATCTTCCTACCTTATCTTCACCATACCAGGTTCACCGATCCGTCCTGAAGAGCTCCTCCGATGTCCTGATCCAAGCCCAAGCGGGGGGCTGAAGAGGTCCATGATCCGGCTAAAGTCTTCATCCAAGCGGGAGCTGAAGAGGTCCATGATCTGGATGAAGTCTTCATCCAAGCGGGAGCTGAAGAGGTCCATGATACGGATGAAGTCTTCTATCAACGGCATCTTCAATCTTCTTTCTTCCGGATCCATCTTGCAGACCTCCGATGCGGAACATCCTCTTCTCCCGATGCCTACTAGCCGAATGACGGTTCCTTTAAGGGACGTCATCCAAGATGGCGTCCCTCGAATTCCGATTGGCTGATAGGATTCTATCAGCCAATTGGAATTAAGGTAGGAATATTCTGATTGGCTGATGGAATCAGCCAATCAGAATCAAGTTCAATCCGATTGGCTGATCCAATCAGCCAATCAGATTGAGCTCGCATTCTATTGGCTGTTCCGATCAGCCAATAGAATGCGAGCTCAATCTGATTGGATGATTGGATCAGCCAATCGGATTGAACTTGATTCTGATTGGCTGATTCCATCAACCAATCAGAATATTCCTACCTTAATTCCGATTGGCTGATAGAATCCTATCAGCCAATCAGAATTCGAGCGACGCCATCTTGGATGACGTCCCTTAAAGGAACCGTCATTCGGCTAGTAGGCGTCGGGAGAAGAGGATGTTCCGCGTCGGATGGAAGATGATGGCTCCCGAAGAAAGAAGATTGAAGATGCCGTTGATAGAAGACTTCATCCGGATCATGGACCTCTTCAGCTCCCGCTTGGATGAAGACTTCATCTGGATCATGGACCTCTTCAGCTCCCGCTTGGATGAAGACTTCAGCCGGATCATGGACCTCTTCAGCCCCCCGCTTGGGCTTGGATCAGGACATCGGAGGAGCTCTTCAGGACGGATCGGTGAACCTGGTATGGTGAAGATAAGGTAGGAAGATCTTCAGGGGCTTAGTGTTAGGTTTATTTAAGGGGGGTTTGGGTTAGATTAGGGGTATGTGGGTGGTGGGTTGTAATGTTGGGGGGGGGGTATTGTATGTTTTTTTTTTTACAGGCAAAAGAGCTGAACTTCTTGGGGCATGCCCCGCAAAGGGCCCTGTTCAGGGCTGGTAATGTAAAAGAGCTTTGAACTTTAGGAATTTAGAATAGGGTAGGACATTTTTTATTTTGGGGGTCTTTGTTATTTTATTAGGGGGCTTAGAGTAGGTGTAATTAGTTTAAAATTGTTGTAATATTTTTCTTATGTTTGTAAATATTTTTTTATTTTTTGTAACTTAGTTCTTTTTTATTTTTTGTACTTTAGTTAGTTTATTTCATTGTAATTATTTGTAGGAATTGTATTTAATTTATTTATTGATAGTGTAGTGTTAGGTTTAATTGTAACTTACACTTGTATCCTGAATCATGGCGTTTGTAGTCATTATGTTCTAAACAGTAAGATTATGCCAAAGGAATCAAAGTCAATCAGAAAAGATTACATATTGGAGAAGAGGAAATCTTTGTACTTGAATGCCAGTTTAGTAGCATTAACCCCAGACCAACACGCTATACCTGGATCAAGGATGGGATTTTTATAAATAATGAAGTTGAATCAACCATTAGACTGTTTACTAGCAATAACATAACACACTCAGGCAATTATAGTTGTGTTGTGCACAATGACGTGGGAACTTCCTCATCTTTACCAGTAACTGTCACTGTAACCTGAAGAAAAAAAAATCTGCAGTGTCTACTAATAAGACCAATAGAAAGAAGCAACGTCCTGACTACACACTGAGGAAAAGGGGATTCTCACCACCTAAAGGCTCTTCCACCTAAGAGATATCATTAACAAGAATCAAGTATTCCTACCACCATCCAAGAAAGATACAGAAAGACAGATTACAGTCTAATATCCAAAGAGAGTCCAGGATCTTCATTCCCAGACTGAAAGGGCCATCCTAGCCCCACAGCACTCCAAGGACAACAGCAGGATACAGAAGTCTCCTATAGTGGATCATCTTTATCCCAGAGCCCATACCTTACCTCATAAGATTGGGGTAACATCTGGTAAGCAGTAATTCTTCATTTGACACCACCTCTGTGACATTATTCACCAACAAATGACTTATATTTAATGAAACAATTGTTAGCTGAGCGCCTCTACCATTATATTGTTTGTCCTCTTTCCACACATTAATTGTAACTTAGGTTAGGATTTATTTTACAGGTAATTTTGTAATTATTTTAACTAGGTAGCTATTAAATAGTTCTTAACTATTTAATAGCTATTGTACCTGGTTAAAATAATTACAAAGTTGCCTGTCAAATAAATATTAATCCTAAAATAGCTACAATGTAATTATAATTTATATTGTAGCTATATTAGGATTTATTTTACAGGTAAGTATTTATCTTTAAATAGGAATAATTTATTTAAAAAGAGTTAATTTATTTTGTTAGATTAAAATTATATTTAATTTAGGGGGGTGTTAGTGTTAGGGTTAGACTTAGCTTTAGGGGTTAATACATTTATTAGAATAGCGGTGAGCTCCGGTCGGCAGATTAGGGGTTAATAAGTGTAGGCAGGTGGAGGCGACGTTGTGGGGGGCAGATTAGGATTTAATAAATATAATATAGGGGTCGGCGGTGTAAGGGGCAGCAGATTAGGGGTACATAAGGATAACATAGGTGGCGGCGCTTTGCGGTCGGCAGATTAGGGGTTAATTATTGTAGGTTGCTGGCTGCGACGTTGTGGGGGGCAGATTAGGGGTTAATAAATATAATATAGGGGTCGGCGGTGTTAGGGGCAGCAGATTAGGGGTACATAAGTATAACGTAGGTGGCGGCGCTTTGCGGTCGGCAGATTAGGGGTTAATAAGTGTAGGTAGGTGAAGGCGACATTGTGGGGGGCAGGTTAGGGGTTAATAAATATAATATAGGGGTCGGGGGTGTTAGGGGCAGCAGATTAGGGGTACATAAGTATAACGTAGGTGGCGGTCGGCAGATTAGGGGTTAAAAAAATTTAATCGAGTGGCGGCGATGTGGGGGGATCTCGGTTTAGGGGTACATAGGTAGTTTATGGGTGTTAGTGTACTTTAGAGCACAGTAGTTAAGAGCTTTATAAACCGGCGTTAGCCCAAAAAGCTCTTAACTACTGACTTTTTTCCTGCGGCTGGAGTTTTGTCGTTAGATGTCTAACGCTCACTTTAGCCACGACTCTAAATACCGGCGTTAGAAAGATCCCATTGAAAAGATAGGATACGCAATTTACGTAAGGGGATCTGCGGTATGGAAAAGTCGCGGCTGAAAAGTGAGCGTTAGACCCTTTAATGACTGACTCCAAATACCGGAGGTAGCCTAAAACCAGCGTTAGGAGCCTCTAACGCTGGTTTTCACGGCTAACGCCAAACTCCAAATCTAGGCCAGTGTGATTTAATATTATTAGGTAATTTTTTTTCTTTAACTAATTCCTTTCTAAACAAAAATTTGTCTGTATAACAATTTGTTCTGTTGTAAAAAAAAATATGTTCTATGACAATTGAATCCTGACTTTGTACATAACACATAGTTATACAGGTAAAAACCCTTTATCAAAACTGCTTGGGACCGGAAAAGGTTTGGATTTTGGAATAGTTTGGATTCCAGAATATTTAAATATTTCTATCTGTACAAAAGTGTAAACAACGTTATGTCATTTAGGCAATATTTACATGTCATAATACAGCTTACACTTGTAACCTAAAGGTATATTTTATTATTTTTAATACTTTTGTATATATAGTGACTTTACAAAGATACTATAGTACCGTAAGTAGAAAGGTAATAATTATTGTTTTAAATAGACTATTATTTGCATTTTAGAACATAAAAAACAACACAGGAAGATTGTGACTTACTGGTGGGGAAAATGATCATTTTTCATATATTTTTTTAATATTAATGAAAAAGTTTGGTTTTAGGAATAATTCTGAATTTAGGGATTTGTACATGTACTGTGTGCTTATTTTGAATATGATAATCTGATATGTCAGCCATTTAAAGGAACACAAGTCAAAATTAAACATCTGAAATTCAGACTGAGTGGTTTTGCATTGTTTTTTTTATATGCATTTGTTGATTATGCAATTCTACTGAATGGTCTTGTAGGTCAGTGATTTGCAACCTTTTTTTTGCCGTGGCACACTTTTTTACAGTAAAAAATCCTGTGGCACACCACCATCCCAAAATTTTACAAAATCACACATTGTAGCCTAATACAAGATGTATATATACAGTATATATATATATATATAAAAAACAAAAATATCAGAGGGGACGCAACTGCTGTTCAAGAGCTATTATGTAGAGTTATAAGCTGACAATAACACAACTAGTTTTGTCAGCATAAAAATTGAGGTGGTGCAGACCCTTATAAAAAGTTTTTTATGATTTAGAAAAGGGAGAAATAACTAGGAATGTAATCCTAGTTGTAGAAAGACAGGGATTTCAGCACTCTTTTGAAAAAATAAAGCTCGTTGGACCATAATACGTATTTAAACAGTGAATTTTTTATTCAATTGTGAACAGCGAAATCTTCCAGCTGTATGCACACCACTCCCCAGATGAAAAGATACAACACACTGTATCACATTCGTAGTAGGAAGTTAATAAGGAAACATTAGTTACCTATATACATACTAGAGTTCGTATTCAAAACCTGACCGGTCAGGGGTACACATCTTGTACAAATAAAAAAAGGCAGCCAAAACTTTGTAGAATTATTTTGTGATACCTTTAGAGAACCTCTACACCCTGCTGCACACAGAACCCATAATGGAGAGGTATATCCTGGGCAGGTATGAGTAAGTGGGATCTAAGAGGTCAAATAGGGGTACCACAAGCAGAAGCAGTTCACAAATTTTTGTCACAGTCACAATATGGTATACAATGAATAGCAATTTTGTATTTAGTCAAGGAAAAAGGCCTTATTTTTAGACTCACTACACCCAACTGCTCACAGTACTCCAAACGAGGAGAGTATAATACTGGGCAGTACATAAAATGGTAATTTTTTCCAGGATCTAAGTGGTCTCTAAGTTAGGCTTCCTTGAATTTAACAGTATGCGTGTACAAAAACATTTATAAGCAGAACTAACAGACAGTATGTGCCATTTTAGTGCTTTTTTGTTAGCTATTCATGCAAAGCTTGCAGTAGGAAAAGTAAGCAATTAGAGGGTTTTAGCATTAAGCACAGATGATGGTGTTTCCTCAGTATTTCTGGGATCCTGAAATGCTGACAAGTGAGGCTGCATGCAAAGAAGATTGTAGCAGGCAAGAAGAAAAGCAGTTCACAATGTTATTACTACAGAGCCAGCATAACATATAAGCAACAGTGTTGCTATCCTCAGTGCCCAGAGTCAACGTTCTTTGTAAGTATATTGCTTACGGACCAACTAGAAATGCGAGTTGTCAAAAGTGTAGGGCAATAGTATCCGTAATTATGTGTGACCGTAATACAGTCCATATTAGTGAGCCATGATAGAACATATACGACCTTGCTATTTCATTCAGACATATCGCTGTGGCAAGATGCGTCCTCGTAACTTGTTTGATCCTCAAGTTACATTTGTTGTGCTTCTGTATTCACCGCAGGTATCATCATCCATGCGGTCTGGAGGCTGTGTTAGTAGCGTGCACCACGTAGGCCGGTCGGCTTAGCCAATGCCGACGCGCGTTTCACCCGCAGGGCTGATAGACAGACCGGGCTTCGTCAGGGCGGTATATGGAGGGGACTGGCTAGTCCCTTTTTATAGCGTTTTGTAATAGCGGCCCTGCTGGAGGTGAAGGTTTGCTGCATATCTATATATAGATTACTCTGATTGAAAAAAGAACATAAATCATTTTGCAGATATATTGCACTTAAAAACAGTAGTTAACTCTAGATGAATATTCCTATAGTTGAATAACATATCTGGATATATATTAAGTTTTCTCACACCTATTATTATTATGTAGTTTTTGTTAAAAAACAATTTATATACCATTGTCCAGAAATTATGCCTTTAAAGTGGGCTTTCTAGAATTTTGCTGTCCTATAGAAAACAGGCCATGTCAAGTTTATCATTTAGACCTTCCGGCAGTAGAGTCCCCAACTCAAAGATCCACCTGCATTCTTTCTGCAGGAGGATCTTATCGTTGTCGCCTCCTCTGCCATTGGTGATTCCTCTATCTATACCAATGAATTTTAGAGAGTCAGGATTGCAGTCATGCACCAGTTCATAGTGTTTTGCAACATTACTCTTCTGGTTTTAGTTTTTTACATTGTCACGATGTTCTGTGATTCGGTCTTTTATGGCTCTCCTCGTTTTTCCCATGTAAAAACGTGGGCAACTGCAGGAGAGTAGGTAGATTACTCCTGTATTGCAGTTGATAAAGTGTTTTAACTTGTACCTTTTCCCTGTGAGGGTGCCAAAATCTTTCGTTTTGACCATGAACTTGCATGCCACACATCGACCACAAGGGTGGTTACCAGATGACCTATGTCTTGTGAGCCAATTTGTCTGTTTTTGTTCAGACCTATATTGGCTTCTTACAAGCTTGTCCTTCAGGTTGGAAGCTCGTCTAGCTGTGATATTTGGGTAGTCTCCAACTTCTTTTGATACTCCCACATCACTCATAAGAATTTTCCAATTCTTGGCCAAAATCTCCCTTAGGGCATTCCAATGGCAGTTGTAGTCTGTGACCAGCCTTATTTTTGAATCTATTGTTTTTTCTTTTTGTGCAAGGAGTGTATTTCGATTTGTATGTGCAGCATTATTAAATGCCTTTCTTACATTTCGCTTGGAATACCCTCTGTCCAAGAACCTTTTTTGCATGTCTGTACCATGCTTCAGGAATCTTTCTTTTGTCTAGCAGTTTCTACGAAGTCGTAGAAATTGCCCTTTGGGTATACCTCGTATCAAGTGTGTAGGGTGATGACTTGAAGCTAAGAGGAGGCTGTTAGTAGCAGTACTCTTCCGAAAGTTTTCAGTCACAATCATTCCTTGTTCAATTTTTACATTGATATCAAGAAACGATATTTCCTCCTTGCTGTATTGCAGGGTTAGAGAAATGTTACGGTCATTTATGTTGAGGGTACGAACAAATTCTTTGAGATTGGTTTCCGATCCCTCCCAGATTAAAAAGACATCATCCACATATCTTAACCACATGTGGATGTTTTTTTCAAAAAGGGGGCTTTGGAACACTTCATCCATTTCCCACTTTCCGAGGTGTGGCACCCATTGCAGTGCCTCGTTTCTGCTTGTATATTTTATTATCAAACATGAATACGTTGTTACAGAGCACGAATGTTAACAGTTCCACCACAAAATCTGTGTGGTTTTGGACGTTTGTGCCTCTTGTCATGAGATAATGTTTACACGCTTCTATTCCCACTTCATGTGGGATGGATGAGTATAGACCCTCAACATCTAGACATACCAACCATGCTTCTTGAGGGACTGACAGTCCATCTACTTTCCTGAGGAAGTCTGCAGTGTCCAAGATAAAGGATGGCATGGTATTCAAAAACAGTCTTAAAAAATGGTCAATGTAGTTCCCCAGGTTTTCTGTGAGGCTGCCTATTCCAGCAATTATTGGGCGGCCTGGAGGATTATATACACTGTACTGTGCTGTCATGCCATGCCTCCTACAAACTATACATGACATATTGACATTCATTCACAAATACCCCCGCACTGTTAGTCTGCCGCAGCACACCTGAGGATCTCTCACGGCACACTAGTGTGCCACGGCACACTGGTTGAAAAACACTGTTGTAGGTAATATGACAAAACAGGTAATATGATACATTTTGTCTAAAGTGTACTTTCCCTTTTATGTGCTTAAAAATGACATGTACTCCTTATTTTACAAAGGTTCAATTTACATCTAGTCACAGTAACAACCTTTACAGCATAAACATCATACATCCAAAAGTGGGACATAAGAAAAGGACATATTACATTTTATGTGAACTCTGTTCAAAAGGATTACCCAATACATAATTATCAAAAACTGTGAGAAAACCTATTAAAGAGACCATAAACATGAATCGCTAGATTATAAGTGGTGCGCTAACGTTAGCACGTGGGAAATTAAAATTCCACGCCCTAATTAACTTGAGCGTGTATTAAAAAATGAAAGTAAACACGACTGCACGAGCGCAAACGAAATTTGCGCTGGTTGGGATAGTACAACTGAAGACTGTGCATAAAGATTAAGGACTAATATTTTTTTTTGCATTAAACAAAACAAAAAAGCTACAATAAGGGTGAAAAGGTATATGTAATATGACAAATTGTTTGACTGGAAATGGCTATAATGTATATATACATATATATATATATATATATATATATATATATATATATATATATATAAATGTGTATATAAAGTATATACATATGAATATATGTGTATACATGTGTATTAATGTTTATGTGTATATATGTATATAAATACATATATACACACACATATAAACACATGTATACACATGTATACATATCTATATATACTTTGTTTTAATGTGTTATACTGTATGTACTGTAAATATTTTACATTCAAATGTTCTTCACACAGGGGAAAATCGTCTGTATTTTTAAATAGATATATATACAGTATATATCTGTATATACCGATCTAGTACCCAGTCCAGTTTAAGGGGCCTATTTAGCAAGCTCCGTATGGAGCTTGAAGCCCCGTGTTTCTGGCATGCCTTCAGGCTCGCCAAAAACACAAGTTATGAAGTAGTGGTCTAAAGACTGCTGCTCCATAACCTGTCCGCCTGCTCTGAGGAGGCAGACAGCGATCGCCAGAAATACGATCGGGTTGATTGAAACCCCCTACTAGCGGCCAATTGGCTGCGAATCTGCAGGGGGTGGCGTTGCACCAGTAGTTCACAAGAACTGCTGGTCCAATGCTGAATGCGGAGAGCGTAATGCTGTCTGCATTCAGCGATGTCTGTCGGACATGATCCGCTGATCGGATCATGTCGGACAGACACATGATAAATAGGCCACCATGAGTACAGTCTATTTCCGTGTTTTGTATGTGTCTAGGGAGATTATATAAGGCCTGTGCACCCTTGGGGGGTTTCCAGTTTGTCTTATTGAGAGCATGCATTGTTTGGCTGTATTAGGGACCTAGGATGGAAGAGACCTTGACGTAGTTCCTGGGCTTGACCCATTTGGCCAGATGTGGTAACTAACTCTTCCATTTTTGCTTTTAATCTTAGCTGTGTACTTGCAGCTGAGTGTTGGACTTCCTCTGTGTGTTGTGTTAATTTGTTTTGTAATTTTCCCTATAGGCTTTGCACCCATACTTGTCTGGGGTTTACTGCCTGGGTCCCTGGAGATTGTGCAGCTGCCTGTTAGTGCTATTGAGCGCTCAGGGTTGTGCATTTTGCAGGGTCACATGATTCTTTCTCCCTTCATTTTGAAAGTCCAGTCAATTTCCATGTTTTATTTATGGTTATAGATAAATATTTTACAAAAAATACATTATAGAAATAGAGAAATCTATATTTAAAAATAAAACATTTTATTTCTATGTGAAGAACAAGGGAATGTAAAATATTCATAACTACCTTAGGGTTAGCGCAAGAAGTTAGCTCTGTGGTGATATTTAAAGTCCTGAAGTTAGCACGCACCAGCTTTCGCTCACGCGCAAACATTTTACTTTCAAGTAATACACGTGCTAACCCGCAAGCATTAAAAGTTTACTTCTGGCAATGTTTGTGCACGAACCACTTGTAATCTGGCCCTATATATTCTGGTATATTAACATTTTGATTTAAAATACAGGTTTGTATTACTTTATAGCCTCAGGTTACAGCAAGCAATAATTTCTAAATAGGTGTGTTGGTCCTAACGAGGAAATTTATAAGACATCATTTACAAGCTGCAAACTGAAAATAAAGGGATTAGGGACCACTGATTCCAGTCTGGCTTCAACATTGTGGCACACGTGAATGGCAACTGAGACCAGGGTGCTGGAAGTGCTTCCCCATCAGGGGAGTAAACAAAAATACTTCTGCAATTGTAACCTGTATAGTATACAGTAGAGATGTGCTTTCGTTTTCAGACAAATGCACATTTCTCCCGAAAATCTAATTTTTGTTTTGTTTTAACAAAAATGAAAATCAGAATAAATGCACCAACAAAAAATAAAAAAAATGAAAAAATACTGATGTCAGTATTCATTTGTTTACTTTTTTTTTTTTTTTAAAGGGGTTAATACTTACCTTAGCGTGCTCTCCATGCTCACCAGAACACATTAAGGTAAGGATCAGGGGCGAAACTACAGGGGGTGCATATGTTGCAATAGCGTTTGTTATAAAAAACGTTGATCTGCCACTGCCTGCACTGATATCATGTGAGTGTGACATGATGCTTTACTAGTGTCTCTGACTACAGGGGTTAGTCTTTTTGTTTTATCCATTAGTGTTTATGTGTGTGTATTTGTGTATGCATGTATGTGACTGTGTGTGTATTTATGCATGTATGTGTATGTGTGTGTGTGTGTGAATGTTTGTGGAACCAGCAAATTACAGACCTTGTTACTACAGCATGGGGAGAGGGGGTAAACAGTGTCACTATAGAGTACCACTATATACAGTATGGAGGGCTGTACTATGTCACAGACTACTGTGGTCACTTTATAAAGTACTGGGGCGGGTAGGGTCAGGCCAGCCATCTCACCGGCAGATTACAGCCTGTGTCACTGACTCACTATATACAGTACTGGTGGGTTAAACAGTGTCACTATATACAGTAATACTGGGTCAGACCATCTCACCGAATGAAGGAACCTTCATTCGACACCTACTCTGGCTGATAGGATTCTCAAATTAAGGTAGGAAAAATCTGATTAGCTGATTGAATCAGCCAATCAGATTCAAGTTCAATTTGATTGGATGATCCAATCAGCCAATCAGATTGAGCTTGCATTCTATTGGCTGTTTTCCTACCTTAATTCCGATTGGCTGATAGAATCCTATCAGCCAATCGGAATTCGAGGGACGCCATCTTGGATGACATCATTTAAAGGAACCTTCATTCGGCGAGTAGGTGTCGGTCGAAGAGGATGGATCCGCGTTGACTGGGAAGAAGATGGCTCCGCTCCGGATGGATGAAGATAGAAGATGCCGCTTGGATGAAGATGTCTGCCGGTCCGGATGTCCTCTTCTGCCCGGATAGGATGAAGACTTCTGCTGGTCTGGATGTCCTCTTCTGCCCCATCGGATGAAGACTTCGGCCCGGCTGGGTGAAGACAACTCAAGGTAGGGAGATCTTCAGGGGGGTAGTGTTAGGTTTATTTAAGGGAGGTTTGGGTTAGAGTAGGGGTATGTGGGTGGTGGGTTTTAATGTTGGGGGGGATTGATCAGCAAAAGAGCTGATTACTTTGGGGCATGCCCCACAAAAAGCCCTTTTAAGGGCTGGTAAAAGAGCTGATTACTTTTTAATTTAGAATAGGGTAGGGACCTTTATTATTTTGGGGGGCTTTTTATTTTATTAGGGGGCTTAGAGTAGGTGTAATTAGCCTAAAATTCTTGTAATCTTTTTTTATTTTTTGTAATTTAGTGTTTGTTTTTTTTGTAACTTAGTTTAGTTTATTTAATTGTATGTAATTGTAGGTAATTTATTTAATTAATTTATTGATAGTGTAGTGTTAGGTTTAATTGTAACTTAGGTTAGGTAATTTTGTAATTATTATAACTAGGTAGCTATTAAATAGTAAATAACTATTTAATAGCTATTGTACCGAGTTAAAATAAATTCAAAGTTGCCTGTAAAATAAATATAAATCCTAAAATAGCTACAATATAATTATTAGTTATATTGTAGCTATATTAGGGTTTATTTTACAGGTAAGTATTTAGTTTTAAATAGGAATACTTTAGTTAATAAGATTTAATTTATTTTGTTAGATTAAAATTATATTTAATTTAGGGGGGTGTTAGGGTTAGGGTTAGACTTAGCTTTAGGGGTTAATACATTTATTATAGTAGCGGCAAAGTCCGGTCGGCAGATTAGGGGTTAATACTTGAAGTTAGGTGGCGGTGATGTTAGGGAGGGCAGATTAGGGGTTAATACTATTTATTATAGTGTTTGGGAGACGGGAGTGCGGTGGTTTAGGGGTTAATACATTTATTATAGTGGCGGCAAGGTCCGGTCGGCAGATTAGGGGTTAATAAGTGTAGTTAGGTGGCGGCGATGTTGGGGGGGGGCAGATTATGTCAGGATTGTGTGCAGGACTCTCTTTTCCTTAGTGTTATCTAACCACTGTACCTTTAAGACAACTTTACATTCACTTCCTGTTCCCTATAAAAGACCATCAGCCCTTTAGTTCATTGCTTGGTATTGAAGCTGTTACACATTTCTAAGCTTACTCTGCAATCCATCCAAGTCTGTGTACGTATCTTGCTTACTTGCTTTGAGTTGCTACAGTTAACATCATTCCGGCCGGATCTATTGGATTCATTCGCGGTGACGTCACACGCCAACTACACGGACCTACCGGTACACATCAGCTCTCTATATCACGGAACACCGCAAACCGGACTGCAAGAACCTCTGTATCTAATATTATAGACAACCACTTCTTTACAGGTATCTTCACTCACTGTGATAATTATAACCAGACTTTAAGTGACTTTAAAACGGATACTCTCATTTAAATTATCAACCTGAATGTTTGGTTCCTAAAATTGATTCAGTTTACCTATCCAGTTATATCTATTGGATATTATCCATGTGATTCCTCATTACTCTTTCAGGCATTATTATCCTCATTAGCATCTTATGATTTTTTCCTCTTTTCCATATTTGCAATTATTTTATTTTTTTCTGCTACACTCCGGTTTCTGAGTTAACGACCTTGCTGCAAATTCAGTGTTTATTCACATGTGGCAGAATCAGGGTTTGTTAATTCAAACTAACCATATATCAAATTGCTTAGTAGTTATTGTGGGACACACTTCGCTTACAAGTAGCACTTGTGTTTATCAGTTACTTCTAAGCTACAAAACTCAATTTTATCTCAGCAGCTGTGGTTTACTAAAATACTCTCTTTGCTCTTTAGAAAATTTGTCTGCCTGACAGAATACCAAGCCTTACAAAATATGGACCCAGCTGAGATGACTACACAAATTCAAACTTTAAATCAAAAAGTAGAATTACTAGCTGATGGCCTTAATACCTTGAAGGCCGAGAATGTTGCTCTTAAAGCTTATATTAAAGATTATCTTGAAACTAAAATACATTCACCTGAGCCACAGGTTAGCCTGCCAGAAAAATTCTATGGAGACAGGGCACACTATAGAGATTTTAAGAATGCATGTCTCCTGCTCTTTACATTAAAACCTCAGTCTTATCCTAACGATAGGACTAGAGTTTTAACTATCATTTCTTTCCTTAGAGGGGAACCACGTAGCTGGGCTAATAGTTTTTTTGAGACTAATGAAGCTATACTCAACTCATTGGATCAGTTCCTCCTAGCTATGGGTCAACTCTATGAAGACCCCTTCAAACAACAAACTGCAGAGACCGCACTCAGGGCTTTGAAACAAAAGAAAAGGGTAGTCGAAGACTACATTACAGATTTCAAGAGGTGGGCGAAAGATTCCGAGTGGAACAATTTATCTTTGAGGAATCAGTTCCGTCTGGGTCTTTCAGACGCCGTTAAGGATGAGTTGTCCCGCACGGAGATTCCTCCCACTTTAGAGGAGTTAATTAAACTTAGTATTACTATTGATAGAAGGTTAAGGGAAAGACAACATGAAAGAGCATACCCTGAAACTTATACTAAGAAAAGTACTAGTTGTAATCCAACAACTTCCTCTAACAAATCAAACATTGAACCCATGGAGATTGGATTCATCAAAGGCCCTCTAAGCCCCCAAGAAAAAATCAGACGAAGAGAGAATAACCTGTGTCTCTATTGTGCCTCAAATGAACATTCTGTTAAAGATTGTCCAGTCCTGCTGAAAATTAAGGGTGAGTCAAATAACTCTACTGTGTGTTGCAGCATTTATGATAAAAAAACATTCTACTGTAAACTCTCAATTTCTTTTCAGTGGGATCATCATCGCCTCAACGTACCCGCAATAATTGATTCGGGAGCTACAGCTTCCTACATAGATAAGGACTTTACACTTGTCAATAAAATTCCACTTGTGCACAAAAAATGTCCTGTATTATTAAGGGGTATAGATGGGAGGCCCATATCTTCAGGTTTAGTAGAATATCAAACAATCCCACTGTTAATGGTAACCCCTGAACATCATAGGGAGTACTTATCATTCGATGTCATAGCCTCACCTGTATCTCCAGTCATTTTAGGCTTAAATTGGTTATCTCTACATAATCCACAGATTAATTGGTCAAACAAGGCTCTCACTTTTGAGTCCAACTATTGCAATACTACATGTTTTCCAATGAACATCATGCTCGCTTCTGCTATACAGTCTGATATACAACTACCTGAACAGTATAGAGATTTTGCTGATGTATTCAGCAAAAGTGAATCAGAGAATCTACCTCCCCACAGGAAATACGACTGCCCTATTGAGTTAGTACCAGGAGCTGAAATACCTTATGGGCATATATTCCCATTATCCAATCCCGAACTTACTCATTTAAAAGTTTATCTTGAGGAAAACTTAAGAAAAGGATTTATTCGCCCCTCCACCTCACCAGCAGGAGCTGGCATATTTTTTGTTAAAAACAAAGACGGTTCTCTACGTCCTATAGTAGACTACAGACAGCTAAATAAAGTAACTGTAAAAAATCGATACCCCTTACCTCTAATCCCCGAACTAATTGAAAGATTAGAAGGGGCTAAATATTTCACCAAATTAGATCTGAGGGGAGCTTATAACCTAATTCGTATAAGAAGTGGAGATGAGTGGCTCACGGCTTTTCGTACACGCTACGGCTTGTACGAATATACCGTGATGCCATTCGGGCTATGTAATGCCCCTGCCACCTTTCAGCATTTAATCAATGATCTTTTCAGAGACTTTCTAGATGTTTTCCTTGTCATTTATCTGGATGACATCTTGATCTATTCAAAAACTTTGCCTGAACACATTCTACACGTGAGACAGGTACTATCTAGATTGAGAAGTAACTCCCTTTATGCTAAACCTGAGAAATGCATCTTTAATACACAAAGCATAAACTTCTTAGGTTATGTAATAACATCCACTGGAATCCACATGGAGGAATCTAAAATTCAGGCCATTCTTGATTGGCCTCCTCCCAAAAACAAAAAAGATGTGCAAAGGTTCCTCGGGTTTGCTAATTTTTACCGTAAATTTATAAAGAACTACTCAAACATATCAAAACCTTTAACTTCATTAACAAAAAATAACACACCCTTTATATGGAATGATGACAAACAAAAGGTCTTTGATATGCTTAAACATCGGTTTACAACTGCACCGATTTTGAGGTTTCCTAATCCTGACTTGCCTTATGTATTAGAGGTGGATGCTTCGGACGTAGCCGTAGGAGCAGTTCTCTCCCAAAGAACAGGCATCAATCAACCTCTACACCCTGTAGCTTTCTTTTCTCGCAGTCTATCCAGTTCGGAACAAAACTACCCTATTGGAGATAAGGAGCTTCTTGCCATTAAAATGTCGTTGGAACATTGGCGCCACTTACTGGAAGGCACCTCAATTCCCACCGTCATATACACGGATCATAGGAACCTACAATACCTGAAAACCACCAGAACACTCTCAGCAAGACAGGTACGCTGGAACCTTTTCTTCTCTAGGTTTAACTACCAGATCGTTTACCGACCAGCAAACAAAAACCATAAGGCTGATGCTCTATCAAGATTACCAATGCACATCCGATCTGAGACTCCCAGAAACACTGTTATTCCTCTCGAGAACTTTGTATCTTTCACTATTGATACTAATTCTCATCTCTCCCGTGAACAAACAATGGATACATCAAAACCAATCTCCCAGCTACAGAAAAAACCTGACGGCCTCTTCTACTTTCAGGACAAATTGTACATTCCCCCTACTCTCAGACAGATTGTACTTCAATCCTCACATGATTCTTTATTCGCAGGACACCCAGGTGTCAAGAAGACACAGGAACTTGTCACGCGTTCTTATTGGTGGCCAAGAATCAGTCAGGATGTTAAAGACTATGTTCTCACCTGTGCAGATTGTACTATTTCCAAAAAGGATAAACATCCACCTTATGGACTTTTGACTCCGCTACCTACTCCCAGTAGACCTTGGCTTGAGATAGCTCTAGATTTTATCGTAGATCTTCCAAATTCAAAAAACAATACAACCATTCTTGTTGTAGTTGATCTTTTTAGCAAGATGTCACATTTCATTCCTTACCATAAACTCCCTTCTGCCTCTGAAACTATTCAACTACTCATTTCTCACGTCTTTAAACATCATGGTCTCCCAAACACCATGCTCACTGACAGAGGTTCCCAATTCACTAGTAAACTCTGGAGTGAATTCTGCAAGGCCTTCTCCATCGACAAACGCCTCAGCACTGCTTATCATCCTCAGACTAACGGCCAGACAGAAAGGTCAAACCAATGGCTTGAGCAATTCCTTAGAACTTATTGTTCTTCACAACCACTTCATTGGTCAGATCATCTTCCTTACGCAGAGTTCTGCTTTAATAACACTATTCACTCTAGCACCAAACAAACTCCATTCTACGTGAACTACGGTTTTCATCCCAGATTTCAGATACTTCCAGACAACCGAAGTAATTCTCCTAACATCTCTGATCTCTCAAATCTTATTGCCTCCAATTTCGCAACTGTTAAAGCAGCAATAGAAGATGCAAAAAGATCTCAGAAATATTACTATGATAAGAAAAGATTGCCTTCTCCACCTTACTCAATTGGTGACTTAGTCTGGTTGTCAACTAGAAACCTAAAATTGAACACTCCCTGTCGAAAATTTACTCCACTATTCATCGGACCTTACCCTGTGATACACATCATCAATACTAATGCTGTTCGTCTTAAATTACCTGAGTCTATGAAAGTACATCCTACCTTCCATGTCTCTCTGTTGAAACCCTATAGAGCCCTCAGGAACTCTGCCTCCGCTGATTTCATCCCAGATGTAGTAGTGGACCCTAACATGGAGTATGAAGTACATTCCATCCTTGACTCAAGACTTCATCGTGGTAATCTCCAATATCTGATTCGTTGGAAGGGTTATACACCAGATGATGATTCTTGGGAGCCTGCAGGTAACATCTCCGCTCCTAGATTGATTAACCTGTTCCATCGAAGGAACCCTGACCGTCCCAGTCCTTGAGCCCCGGAGTTGCTCTTTGAAGGGGGGATTCTGTCAGGATTGTGTGCAGGACTCTCTTTTCCTTAGTGTTATCTAACCACTGTACCTTTAAGACAACTTTACATTCACTTCCTGTTCCCTATAAAAGACCATCAGCCCTTTAGTTCATTGCTTGGTATTGAAGCTGTTACACATTTCTAAGCTTACTCTGCAATCCATCCAAGTCTGTGTACGTATCTTGCTTACTTACTTTGAGTTGCTACAGTTAACATCATTCCGGCCGGATCTATTGGATTCATTCGCGGTGACGTCACACGCCAACTACACGGACCTACCGGTACACATCAGCTCTCTATATCACGGAACACCGCAAACCGGACTGCAAGAACCTCTGTATCTAATATTATAGACAACCACTTCTTTACAGGTATCTTCACTCACTGTGATAATTATAACCAGACTTTAAGTGACTTTAAAACGGATACTCTCATTTAAATTATCAACCTGAATGTTTGGTTCCTAAAATTGATTCAGTTTACCTATCCAGTTATATCTATTGGATATTATCCATGTGATTCCTCATTACTCTTTCAGGCATTATTATCCTCATTAGCATCTTATGATTTTTTCCTCTTTTCCATATTTGCAATTATTTTATTTTTTTCTGCTACACTCCGGTTTCTGAGTTAACGACCTTGCTGCAAATTCAGTGTTTATTCACATGTGGCAGAATCAGGGTTTGTTAATTCAAACTAACCATATATCAAATTGCTTAGTAGTTATTGTGGGACACACTTCGCTTACAAGTAGCACTTGTGTTTATCAGTTACTTCTAAGCTACAAAACTCAATTTTATCTCAGCAGCTGTGGTTTACTAAAATACTCTCTTTGCTCTTTAGAAAATTTGTCTGCCTGACAGATTAGGGGTTAATAAATATTATGTAGGTGTCAGCGATGTTAGGGGCAGCAGATTAGGGGTTCATAGGGATAATGTAGGTTGCGGCGGTGTACGGAGCGGCAGATTACGGGTTAATAATATAATGCAGGTGTCAGCGATAGCAAGGGCGGCAGATTAGGGGTTAATAAGTGTAAGATTAGGGGTGTTTAGACTCGGAGTACATGTTAGGGTGTAGGTGCAGACTTAGAAAGTGTTTCCCCATAGGAAACAATGGGGCTGCGTTGGGAGCGTAACGCTGCTTTTTTGCAGGTGTTAGGTTTTTTTTCAGCCCAAACTACCTCATTGTTTCCTATGGGGAATCGTGCACGAGCACGTTTTGCCAGCTTACCGCTACCGTAAACAACGCTGGTATCGAGGGTTGAAGTGGCGGTAAATTCGGCTCAACGCACCCTTTTTGGAGCCTAACACAGCCCTTCAGACAACTCTCAATTCCAGCGTTGTTTGGAAGCAGCGGTAGGAAAAAAAGCAGCATTAGCTACGCGGGTCTTTACTGGCAAAACTCTAAATCTAGGCCATAGACTTTTTTCCTGCACCACAGCGCTGTCTGTATTTTTCTTTATATTTGCATTTGAATACCAAATACTGGAGCCACCGAATATTCGGGGAAACAAATTTCCCTGAATATTCAGAACAAAAATTTAGTCTGAAATTTATTTTTCCTGGCTGCACATGTCTAGAATACAGTAACAATAGCATCTATAGTAAAAACAAAAGTTTTTTTTTCCAAAAAGTATATAAAACATGTAAAACCCTTTTAAAAATGTTATGACAAAAACAATGCGGTCTCAGAAACAGAGGAACTTTGAAGTGCTTGTGGTGTTACTTTATTTCCAAACTGAGTTGCTGATGACAAATTTTGAAAAGTTTATGAAAATTTTTTTATATAAAAAAATAATAAGTACTGTATGTCAGTGTTTAGCAAGTACCCCTGTAGGCATACATTTATTTTCTAAGTACCCCAACTGTAGCGCAAATATTATTGATCAACTGAGTTGCTGATGACAAATTTTGAAAAGTTTATGAATACATTTTTATATAAAAAATAATAAGTACTGTATGTCAGTGTTTAGCAAGTACCCCTGTAGGCATACATTTATTTTCTAAGTACCCCAACTGTAGCACAAATATTATTGATCTGTTAAATTAGCAAAAATGGAAATCACTTGTATCGCTTGATTTCACAAGCTTGTATCAGATTTGTGAATGAGGTAAATATATAAGAATCAGCTATTGTTTTATGTTTTCCGGAATTTAATATGTGGCAATATTACAACATAGAATAATAAACACAGATATATAGTCCATTGATATTAATAATTATATGCCATTATTTTGCTTCTTACATAAATAAGATGAGGTGTGTAAGGAAAGTAATACTGATGGTACCATCTTTCTATTTTCAATAACCATTTCATACACAGTTTATCTGTCTCATTTTACTGTGGCACTCTTCAGTATGATGCACTTTACATATTTCCCAATGGCACATTTATCTGTCACTTGTTTCTGTGACACTTGGTCACAGTAATACACTTTCTCTGTTCACATCAGTGAAGCCCAACACCAGCCCTCACATGTCACTAACAAGCCAGAATCTAAGGTTTTAGAAATTTGAATCAGAGATTAAACAGTGGTCCAACCTAGGCAGGGAAATACTCACACTCTGCCCTGTTAGGAGAGCTTGTAGAAATGAGAAACACAGCTTTCTTTGATATGTCATGGTTACAATAGCTACACTGGGAAAAAATAATAATGAAGGCCAATCCCTGGAGTGCCCCTTGCCAATGCCTCAAGTACCATCAGGGGTACACGTACCACAGGTTGAGAAACTAAGCTGTATGTTATTGGTTAGCTACAATAAACTGAATTGACTTACATTTTTATGGAAAATAAAAGACCTGCAGCAGATATGTGAATTTGGGCAAAATGCTTGGCATATCTCATTGTTTACTGTAACAGAGTGTGGGGTTAAAGATTACTATAATTTATATTCCCTTTTACGTTGTTCATATGAATATCGTTATAAAGAATACGTAATACAGGCATCCTACATAGTGTTATGTGAGTGCCAATCTGCTGTACAAACTACAGAGGGAGAACTTAGTCTGGCAGCACATTTGCTAGAGGCAAAATTTGATGAAATGACCTTTGGTTCCCAGTGTCTCAAGTTTAACTTGTACAAGGAGAGGCAATTAATAAGTGGGGCTGCCTTGGCCTGACAGTTGTGTTAAAGCTTTATTATTATAGAAACATAAGGCTCATTTTTTATAGACTATAAAACATTTTGCCAATTTCCCACAAAACAGAGTATCTTTTCAGGGCATAGAACATTACTTCAGTTAAATATTAAAAAGGTTTAGGCAGTTTCTCTTGCAAATGGTCAGAAAAGCTGAAAGACTGTAAATGTACTAGTTATCCTTGAACGTAAAGAGCCATCAAATACAGTAGAATTGTATAACTAACCAGATCAAAATATAGGGGATCAATGACAGATGGGAGTCAAGTGTAACTCTGAGGCAGCAGGCTTGGGGTGATGGGGAGATAGTGATGATGCCAATAGTGATAGAAAAGTCAGTAATTGGAGTAGAGCTAGAGGGAGGGGGATTAGAAGGAGCTCAGTCTTGGACATGTTAATTTTAAGTGATGAGAGGCCATCCAGGAAGAAATGCCGGATAAGCAGTCGCTGACATGAGAAAGGACAAAGGGGGAGATAGCAGGGGTGGATAGGTAGATCTAAGTATCAGCATGAGGTGATATTTGAAGCCATAGCTGTTGACAAGTTCTCTCAGTGAAGAAGTATAAATAGAGAAGAATAGAGACCCAGGACAGAACCTTGAGATACTCCAACAAACAGAGGCAATGAAGAGGAGGAATAGCCAGCAAATTACACACAGAAAAGGACTTGTTAGAGAGATAAGAGTGAATCCTAGAGGGGCGGTGTCACAGAGACCAAGATTGCTGAGAGTCTGTAGGAGAAGAGGGTGGTCAAAAGTGTTGAAAGCAACTGAGAGGTCAAGTAAGATAGTATAAAGTAGTGGCTATTATTTCAAGCAGAAAGAAGATCATTAGTAACCTTGGTGAGGACAGTCTCATTTGAGTGTCAGGGATGGAAGCTAAATTTGCAGGGGATCAAGCAAGGAGTTGGAGGACAGGAAGTGGGTTAGGCGGTCAAAAACTATTTTTATTCAGTTGTTTTGAAGTTAGTGAAAGTAGTGATATGGGGCGGTAGTTTACAGGATAATTAGGGTCAAGGATGGGGGTGACCTTTTCATGTTTGAAAAAAGATTGGAATTAACAGGTAGAGAGGGATAGGTTGAAGATATGAGTAAGAGATGGAGTGAGGGTGGAAGACAGAGAAGATATTAGATGTGAAGGGATAGTGTCAAGCAGGAAAGTAGTGAGGTGTGAGGAAGACAATAAATAACCCATTTCCTTCTCAGTGGCTGGGTAAGATGCAGAGAATGGCAGAGGGGGGTGGAGATAGAAGATTGCAAGCTTGTGTTGGGATGTTGTTTGGATATTATGTGTTTTGTTTAAAAAGTAGTCTGCCAGATCTAGAGCACTAAAGGCAGATGAAGGGGGTGGTACAGGTGTGTAGAGAAGGGAGTTGGAAGTAGAGAAGAGACTTTAGGGTTTGAGGAGGGAGTAGATATAAGAGATTTGCTTGGCTAAGTGAAGGGCAGATGTGCTATAGTTATATATTTATATTTTACAAAAAAAATCATATATATATATATATATATATATATATATATATATATAAAGAACATTTTCTTCTATGTGAAGAACATTGGAATGTAAAATATTCATAACTACCTTCTGCTTTGTGGTGTTGTGTTAGTACATGAGCAATAAGTGTTTTTCTAACAGTGTGCTTCATTGGAGTCTATGGAGAAAAAGTTAATGTGTTGAAATATCTGAAGTCCTGAAGTTAGCGTGCGTCAAACTTTTGCTCACACGCTAACTTTTCACTATCAACTTGTAATACACAATTTTACTTTGAGCGCAGTTAGCGAGTGAAAAAAAATGTATTAGAGCGCCACCGGTCCAGAATGTATTATAAATACATGAAAGGGTCATTGAAGTATTTTTCTTATATATGTATAGTACATATAAGCAATTAACTATGGCATTGCGCAAGACCAAAATACATGCTTTAAAAGCACTCAGCCCAAAATCCATCAGAGGTCTTGTGATGGTCAGGCAAGAAAATTTGATTTTAGAACTGCGCTCAACTTGCTAAAGGTAAATCAACAGCACTTGTATTTTTCCTTTTGTATTACATGTTGACAGTAAAAAGGTAGCATGTGAGCAAAAGTCGCAGGCATGCTAAAATCTGAAGGTTGTATACTGCAACCATGCTAATCTCTTTCCCCATAGATGGCTAAGTGGCGCGCTAAACAAAGAAATCTCTTTTTTTTGCTCTCACACTTACCCAAAGGTACCCTAGGCCAACTGCGCTTAAGCTGAAAGTTACAAATTCTTGAAATTCCTATTTTGTTCACTTAGAATTTTTTTTTTTTACTTTAAATATATATTTCTATAAATCTGTATATATTTCTGTAAACATTTATATCTATATGAGAATAAATACAGTATATATATATATATATACTGTATATAATATATATACTGTATATATATATATATATATATATATATATATATATATATATACTTAAAAATAAAAATAAAATTTTCTTTTTGTTTAAAAAACATAAAAACATATTAAAGTTTCTTAAAAATGATATTGCAAAAAAGAAAAGTATTAAAAGTATTTGACTGGGAAGGGCTCAAAAGTGTATATATATATATATATATATATATATATATATATATATATATATATAAAATATAAAAACGGTATATATATAAATATTTATATATATATATATGAATTTACATGTGTTTATACAGTATGTGTGTATATATATATATATATATATATATATATACACTGTATATATATATATATATGTATGTGTGCACATACATATTTACACATATAAACACATAAGTACACATGTATACATATATATATATACACATGTAGCACACAAATTACAAGTTGAAAGTAAATATTTTTTGCTTGTGCGCGAACCCATCGCACTAAAAGAGCAGAAGTTAGAATATTGTGACTGTGTTAACGTATTCTCCTAATGGAAAGAGAAAAGTGGAAAAAACATACTTGCGTGCTAACCCGATTCGCCATAAGCCCCCTACTCTAATAACCCCTAAACAGCCACACAGCCAACCTCTAACCCACCACACAGCCCACCGCGAAGTCCCCACTACACAATTATCTACCATTACAGAAAGTAAAACAACCTACCATTACAGAAAACAAATTACAAAAAATAAAAAATAAACACTTATGCCTATTCTAAAACCCACTTAAAAAACACCCCAAAATAAAAACCTATACTAACACTAAACTACAGCAATAGCCCTTAAAAGGGTCTTTTGTAGGGGATTGCCCTAAAGTGACAGCTCTTTTTCAATTTAAAAACACCCAACATCAATCTACAAGTAACCCCCACCAAAAAAAGGCTATCTAAATGTAGCCACCAATCAGCAAGTTCTACCCAGGGTCTGAACCAAAAATGGGCTAACTCCTAAGCTTATATTCCTGCTTCTTCAAATAAAGATTCCAAGAGAACCAAGAGAAACTGTTAATAGGGGTGTCCCGAATATCTCAGGATTCAGCTGCTAAGGGGTTAATTCTGTTAGCTTGTGAACTAAAAACAGTTATTTGTTTTTAAAGAAGAACTGGTGTCCTGGGGTTGTGTTTCTTTGAAGTGCCAGGAGCATCATAAATGCTTGGCAGTGTAAACAGGATAGAGTTTTATGGCTTAGACTGTCAGTAGAATACATGATAGAAAACAGTGACTCAGTCACATATCCTGAGGAGGTCAATAAAGGGACATGGGTATTATGTATATATGTGTTTAAAACTGTAATGACATTAAATGAAGGGAAATCTGTCATATCTGGTATCAAAATGATTCTCCCAATGAAACCAAGAGATTACCGGTATGTATATAGGGAAATAGATTTACCTAGCAGAAATTATAGTGGGTTCTATAATTTCAGGCAAAAACTTAGTTTATTGAAGGTCATAAAGGACAGGGGGGTTTCTTAGTCCGCCCGGGAGGGTGCAGTCAGGCAACCTGATCTATGGAAAATAGGTATAACAATCTTATTTTTTAACTATAAGATTGTCATTCTTATAAGGGGAGCTGCTCTACAGGGTAAGGACCATTGCTCTTATGCCAGCCCCTGGCACAGATCTTAGAACTAGAATAGTACAGGTATACCCCGCTCATACAGCGGGTAAGGTAGGAAAAATCTGATTAGCTGATTGAATCAGCCAATCAGATTCAAGTTCAATTTGATTGGATGATCCAATCAGCCAATCAGATTGAGCTTGCATTCTATTGGCTGTTTTCCTACCTTAATTCCGATTGGCTGATAGAATCCTATCAGCCAATCGGAATTCGAGGGACGCCATCTTGGATGACATCATTTAAAGGAACCTTCATTCGGCGAGTAGGTGTCGGTCGAAGAGGATGGATCCGCGTTGACTGGGAAGAAGATGGCTCCGCTCCGGATGGATGAAGATAGAAGATGCCGCTTGGATGAAGATGTCTGCCGGTCCGGATGTCCTCTTCTGCCCGGATAGGATGAAGACTTCTGCTGGTCTGGATGTCCTCTTCTGCCCCATCGGATGAAGACTTCGGCCCGGCTGGGTGAAGACGACTCAAGGTAGGGAGATCTTCAGGGGGGTAGTGTTAGGTTTATTTAAGGGAGGTTTGGGTTAGAGTAGGGGTATGTGGGTGGTGGGTTTTAATGTTGGGGGGGATTGATCAGCAAAAGAGCTGATTACTTTGGGGCATGCCCCACAAAAAGCCCTTTTAAGGGCTGGTAAAAGAGCTGATTACTTTTTAATTTAGAATAGGGTAGGGACCTTTATTATTTTGGGGGGCTTTTTATTTTATTAGGGGGCTTAGAGTAGGTGTAATTAGCCTAAAATTCTTGTAATCTTTTTTTATTTTTTGTAATTTAGTGTTTGTTTTTTTTGTAACTTAGTTTAGTTTATTTAATTGTATGTAATTGTAGGTAATTTATTTAATTAATTTATTGATAGTGTAGTGTTAGGTTTAATTGTAACTTAGGTTAGGTAATTTTGTAATTATTATAACTAGGTAGCTATTAAATAGTAAATAACTATTTAATAGCTATTGTACCGAGTTAAAATAAATTCAAAGTTGCCTGTAAAATAAATATAAATCCTAAAATAGCTACAATATAACAAATAGTTATATTGTAGCTATATTAGGGTTTATTTTACAGGTAAGTATTTAGTTTTAAATAGGAATACTTTAGTTAATAAGATTTAATTTATTTTGTTAGATTAAAATTATATTTAATTTAGGGGGGTGTTAGGGTTAGGGTTAGACTTAGCTTTAGGGGTTAATACATTTATTATAGTAGCGGCAAAGTCCGGTCGGCAGATTAGGGGTTAATACTTGAAGTTAGGTGGCGGTGATGTTAGGGAGGGCAGATTAGGGGTTAATACTATTTATTATAGTGTTTGGGAGACGGGAGTGCGGTGGTTTAGGGGTTAATACATTTATTATAGTGGCGGCAAGGTCCGGTCGGCAGATTAGGGGTTAATAAGTGTAGTTAGGTGGCGGCGATGTTGGGGGGGGGCAGATTAGGGGTTAATAAATATTATGTAGGTGTCAGCGATGTTAGGGGCAGCAGATTAGGGGTTCATAGGGATAATGTAGGTTGCGGCGGTGTACGGAGCGGCAGATTACGGGTTAATAATATAATGCAGGTGTCAGCGATAGCAAGGGCGGCAGATTAGGGGTTAATAAGTGTAAGATTAGGGGTGTTTAGACTCGGAGTACATGTTAGGGTGTAGGTGCAGACTTAGAAAGTGTTTCCCCATAGGAAACAATGGGGCTGCGTTGGGAGCGTAACGCTGCTTTTTTGCAGGTGTTAGGTTTTTTTTCAGCCCAAACTACCTCATTGTTTCCTATGGGGAATCGTGCACGAGCACGTTTTGCCAGCTTACCGCTACCGTAAACAACGCTGGTATCGAGGGTTGAAGTGGCGGTAAATTCGGCTCAACGCACCCTTTTTGGAGCCTAACACAGCCCTTCAGACAACTCTCAATTCCAGCGTTGTTTGGAAGCAGCGGTAGGAAAAAAAGCAGCATTAGCTACGCGGGTCTTTACTGGCAAAACTCTAAATCTAGGCCATAGACTTTTTTCCTGCACCACAGCGCTGTCTGTATTTTTCTTTATATTTGCATTTGAATACCAAATACTGGAGCCACCGAATATTCGGGGAAACAAATTTCCCTGAATATTCAGAACAAAAATTTAGTCTGAAATTTATTTTTCCTGGCTGCACATGTCTAGAATACAGTAACAATAGCATCTATAGTAAAAACAAAAGTTTTTTTTTCCAAAAAGTATATAAAACATGTAAAACCCTTTTAAAAATGTTATGACAAAAACAATGCGGTCTCAGAAACAGAGGAACTTTGAAGTGCTTGTGGTGTTACTTTATTTCCAAACTGAGTTGCTGATGACAAATTTTGAAAAGTTTATGAAAATTTTTTTATATAAAAAAATAATAAGTACTGTATGTCAGTGTTTAGCAAGTACCCCTGTAGGCATACATTTATTTTCTAAGTACCCCAACTGTAGCGCAAATATTATTGATCAACTGAGTTGCTGATGACAAATTTTGAAAAGTTTATGAATACATTTTTATATAAAAAATAATAAGTACTGTATGTCAGTGTTTAGCAAGTACCCCTGTAGGCATACATTTATTTTCTAAGTACCCCAACTGTAGCACAAATATTATTGATCTGTTAAATTAGCAAAAATGGAAATCACTTGTATCGCTTGATTTCACAAGCTTGTATCAGATTTGTGAATGAGGTAAATATATAAGAATCAGCTATTGTTTTATGTTTTCCGGAATTTAATATGTGGCAATATTACAACATAGAATAATAAACACAGATATATAGTCCATTGATATTAATAATTATATGCCATTATTTTGCTTCTTACATAAATAAGATGAGGTGTGTAAGGAAAGTAATACTGATGGTACCATCTTTCTATTTTCAATAACCATTTCATACACAGTTTATCTGTCTCATTTTACTGTGGCACTCTTCAGTATGATGCACTTTACATATTTCCCAATGGCACATTTATCTGTCACTTGTTTCTGTGACACTTGGTCACAGTAATACACTTTCTCTGTTCACATCAGTGAAGCCCAACACCAGCCCTCACATGTCACTAACAAGCCAGAATCTAAGGTTTTAGAAATTTGAATCAGAGATTAAACAGTGGTCCAACCTAGGCAGGGAAATACTCACACTCTGCCCTGTTAGGAGAGCTTGTAGAAATGAGAAACACAGCTTTCTTTGATATGTCATGGTTACAATAGCTACACTGGGAAAAAATAATAATGAAGGCCAATCCCTGGAGTGCCCCTTGCCAATGCCTCAAGTACCATCAGGGGTACACGTACCACAGGTTGAGAAACTAAGCTGTATGTTATTGGTTAGCTACAATAAACTGAATTGACTTACATTTTTATGGAAAATAAAAGACCTGCAGCAGATATGTGAATTTGGGCAAAATGCTTGGCATATCTCATTGTTTACTGTAACAGAGTGTGGGGTTAAAGATTACTATAATTTATATTCCCTTTTACGTTGTTCATATGAATATCGTTATAAAGAATACGTAATACAGGCATCCTACATAGTGTTATGTGAGTGCCAATCTGCTGTACAAACTACAGAGGGAGAACTTAGTCTGGCAGCACATTTGCTAGAGGCAAAATTTGATGAAATGACCTTTGGTTCCCAGTGTCTCAAGTTTAACTTGTACAAGGAGAGGCAATTAATAAGTGGGGCTGCCTTGGCCTGACAGTTGTGTTAAAGCTTTATTATTATAGAAACATAAGGCTCATTTTTTATAGACTATAAAACATTTTGCCAATTTCCCACAAAACAGAGTATCTTTTCAGGGCATAGAACATTACTTCAGTTAAATATTAAAAAGGTTTAGGCAGTTTCTCTTGCAAATGGTCAGAAAAGCTGAAAGACTGTAAATGTACTAGTTATCCTTGAACGTAAAGAGCCATCAAATACAGTAGAATTGTATAACTAACCAGATCAAAATATAGGGGATCAATGACAGATGGGAGTCAAGTGTAACTCTGAGGCAGCAGGCTTGGGGTGATGGGGAGATAGTGATGATGCCAATAGTGATAGAAAAGTCAGTAATTGGAGTAGAGCTAGAGGGAGGGGGATTAGAAGGAGCTCAGTCTTGGACATGTTAATTTTAAGTGATGAGAGGCCATCCAGGAAGAAATGCCGGATAAGCAGTCGCTGACATGAGAAAGGACAAAGGGGGAGATAGCAGGGGTGGATAGGTAGATCTAAGTATCAGCATGAGGTGATATTTGAAGCCATAGCTGTTGACAAGTTCTCTCAGTGAAGAAGTATAAATAGAGAAGAATAGAGACCCAGGACAGAACCTTGAGATACTCCAACAAACAGAGGCAATGAAGAGGAGGAATAGCCAGCAAATTACACACAGAAAAGGACTTGTTAGAGAGATAAGAGTGAATCCTAGAGGGGCGGTGTCACAGAGACCAAGATTGCTGAGAGTCTGTAGGAGAAGAGGGTGGTCAAAAGTGTTGAAAGCAACTGAGAGGTCAAGTAAGATAGTATAAAGTAGTGGCTATTATTTCAAGCAGAAAGAAGATCATTAGTAACCTTGGTGAGGACAGTCTCATTTGAGTGTCAGGGATGGAAGCTAAATTTGCAGGGGATCAAGCAAGGAGTTGGAGGACAGGAAGTGGGTTAGGCGGTCAAAAACTATTTTTATTCAGTTGTTTTGAAGTTAGTGAAAGTAGTGATATGGGGCGGTAGTTTACAGGATAATTAGGGTCAAGGATGGGGGTGACCTTTTCATGTTTGAAAAAAGATTGGAATTAACAGGTAGAGAGGGATAGGTTGAAGATATGAGTAAGAGATGGAGTGAGGGTGGAAGACAGAGAAGATATTAGATGTGAAGGGATAGTGTCAAGCAGGAAAGTAGTGAGGTGTGAGGAAGACAATAAATAACCCATTTCCTTCTCAGTGGCTGGGTAAGATGCAGAGAATGGCAGAGGGGGGTGGAGATAGAAGATTGCAAGCTTGTGTTGGGATGTTGTTTGGATATTATGTGTTTTGTTTAAAAAGTAGTCTGCCAGATCTAGAGCACTAAAGGCAGATGAAGGGGGTGGTACAGGTGTGTAGAGAAGGGAGTTGGAAGTAGAGAAGAGACTTTAGGGTTTGAGGAGGGAGTAGATATAAGAGATTTGCTTGGCTAAGTGAAGGGCAGATGTGCTATAGTTATATATTTATATTTTACAAAAAAAATCATATATATATATATATATATATATATATATATATATATATATATATATATATATAAAGAACATTTTCTTCTATGTGAAGAACATTGGAATGTAAAATATTCATAACTACCTTCTGCTTTGTGGTGTTGTGTTAGTACATGAGCAATAAGTGTTTTTCTAACAGTGTGCTTCATTGGAGTCTATGGAGAAAAAGTTAATGTGTTGAAATATCTGAAGTCCTGAAGTTAGCGTGCGTCAAACTTTTGCTCACACGCTAACTTTTCACTTTCAACTTGTAATACACAATTTTACTTTGAGCGCAGTTAGCGAGTGAAAAAAAATGTATTAGAGCGCCACCGGTCCAGAATGTATTATAAATACATGAAAGGGTCATTGAAGTATTTTTCTTATATATGTATAGTACATATAAGCAATTAACTATGGCATTGCGCAAGACCAAAATACATGCTTTAAAAGCACTCAGCCCAAAATCCATCAGAGGTCTTGTGATGGTCAGGCAAGAAAATTTGATTTTAGAACTGCGCTCAACTTGCTAAAGGTAAATCAACAGCACTTGTATTTTTCCTTTTGTATTACATGTTGACAGTAAAAAGGTAGCATGTGAGCAAAAGTCGCAGGCATGCTAAAATCTGAAGGTTGTATACTGCAACCATGCTAATCTCTTTCCCCATAGATGGCTAAGTGGCGCGCTAAACAAAGAAATCTCTTTTTTTTGCTCTCACACTTACCCAAAGGTACCCTAGGCCAACTGCGCTTAAGCTGAAAGTTACAAATTCTTGAAATTCCTATTTTGTTCACTTAGAATTTTTTTTTTTTACTTTAAATATATATTTCTATAAATCTGTATATATTTCTGTAAACATTTATATCTATATGAGAATAAATACAGTATATATATATATATACTGTATATAATATATATACTGTATATATATATATATATATATATATATATATATATATATATATATATATATACTTAAAAATAAAAATAAAATTTTCTTTTTGTTTAAAAAACATAAAAACATATTAAAGTTTCTTAAAAATGATATTGCAAAAAAGAAAAGTATTAAAAGTATTTGACTGGGAAGGGCTCAAAAGTGTATATATATATATATATATATATATATATATATATATATATATATATATATATATATATATATATAAAATATAAAAACGGTATATATATAAATATTTATATATATATATATGAATTTACATGTGTTTATACAGTATGTGTGTATATATATATATATATATATATATATATATACACTGTATATATATATATATATGTATGTGTGCACATACATATTTACACATATAAACACATAAGTACACATGTATACATATATATATATACACATGTAGCACACAAATTACAAGTTGAAAGTAAATATTTTTTGCTTGTGCGCGAACCCATCGCACTAAAAGAGCAGAAGTTAGAATATTGTGACTGTGTTAACGTATTCTCCTAATGGAAAGAGAAAAGTGGAAAAAACATACTTGCGTGCTAACCCGATTCGCCATAAGCCCCCTACTCTAATAACCCCTAAACAGCCACACAGCCAACCTCTAACCCACCACACAGCCCACCGCGAAGTCCCCACTACACAATTATCTACCATTACAGAAAGTAAAACAACCTACCATTACAGAAAACAAATTACAAAAAATAAAAAATAAACACTTATGCCTATTCTAAAACCCACTTAAAAAACACCCCAAAATAAAAACCTATACTAACACTAAACTACAGCAATAGCCCTTAAAAGGGTCTTTTGTAGGGGATTGCCCTAAAGTGACAGCTCTTTTTCAATTTAAAAACACCCAACATCAATCTACAAGTAACCCCCACCAAAAAAAGGCTATCTAAATGTAGCCACCAATCAGCAAGTTCTACCCAGGGTCTGAACCAAAAATGGGCTAACTCCTAAGCTTATATTCCTGCTTCTTCAAATAAAGATTCCAAGAGAACCAAGAGAAACTGTTAATAGGGGTGTCCCGAATATCTCAGGATTCAGCTGCTAAGGGGTTAATTCTGTTAGCTTGTGAACTAAAAACAGTTATTTGTTTTTAAAGAAGAACTGGTGTCCTGGGGTTGTGTTTCTTTGAAGTGCCAGGAGCATCATAAATGCTTGGCAGTGTAAACAGGATAGAGTTTTATGGCTTAGACTGTCAGTAGAATACATGATAGAAAACAGTGACTCAGTCACATATCCTGAGGAGGTCAATAAAGGGACATGGGTATTATGTATATATGTGTTTAAAACTGTAATGACATTAAATGAAGGGAAATCTGTCATATCTGGTATCAAAATGATTCTCCCAATGAAACCAAGAGATTACCGGTATGTATATAGGGAAATAGATTTACCTAGCAGAAATTATAGTGGGTTCTATAATTTCAGGCAAAAACTTAGTTTATTGAAGGTCATAAAGGACAGGGGGGTTTCTTAGTCCGCCCGGGAGGGTGCAGTCAGGCAACCTGATCTATGGAAAATAGGTATAACAATCTTATTTTTTAACTATAAGATTGTCATTCTTATAAGGGGAGCTGCTCTACAGGGTAAGGACCATTGCTCTTATGCCAGCCCCTGGCACAGATCTTAGAACTAGAATAGTACAGGTATACCCCGCTCATACAGCGGGTAAGGTAGGAAAAATCTGATTAGCTGATTGAATCAGCCAATCAGATTCAAGTTCAATTTGATTGGATGATCCAATCAGCCAATCAGATTGAGCTTGCATTCTATTGGCTGTTTTCCTACCTTAATTCCGATTGGCTGATAGAATCCTATCAGCCAATCGGAATTCGAGGGACGCCATCTTGGATGACATCATTTAAAGGAACCTTCATTCGGCGAGTAGGTGTCGGTCGAAGAGGATGGATCCGCGTTGACTGGGAAGAAGATGGCTCCGCTCCGGATGGATGAAGATAGAAGATGCCGCTTGGATGAAGATGTCTGCTGGTCCGGATGTCCTCTTCTGCCCGGATAGGATGAAGACTTCTGCTGGTCTGGATGTCCTCTTCTGCCCCATCGGATGAAGACTTCGGCCCGGCTGGGTGAAGACGACTCAAGGTAGGGAGATCTTCAGGGGGGTAGTGTTAGGTTTATTTAAGGGAGGTTTGGGTTAGAGTAGGGGTATGTGGGTGGTGGGTTTTAATGTTGGGGGGGATTGATCAGCAAAAGAGCTGATTACTTTGGGGCATGCCCCACAAAAAGCCCTTTTAAGGGCTGGTAAAAGAGCTGATTACTTTTTAATTTAGAATAGGGTAGGGACCTTTATTATTTTGGGGGGCTTTTTATTTTATTAGGGGGCTTAGAGTAGGTGTAATTAGCCTAAAATTCTTGTAATCTTTTTTTATTTTTTGTAATTTAGTGTTTGTTTTTTTTGTAACTTAGTTTAGTTTATTTAATTGTATGTAATTGTAGGTAATTTATTTAATTAATTTATTGATAGTGTAGTGTTAGGTTTAATTGTAACTTAGGTTAGGTAATTTTGTAATTATTATAACTAGGTAGCTATTAAATAGTAAATAACTATTTAATAGCTATTGTACCGAGTTAAAATAAATTCAAAGTTGCCTGTAAAATAAATATAAATCCTAAAATAGCTACAATATAATTATTAGTTATATTGTAGCTATATTAGGGTTTATTTTACAGGTAAGTATTTAGTTTTAAATAGGAATACTTTAGTTAATAAGATTTAATTTATTTTGTTAGATTAAAATTATATTTAATTTAGGGGGGTGTTAGGGTTAGGGTTAGACTTAGCTTTAGGGGTTAATACATTTATTATAGTAGCGGCAAAGTCCGGTCGGCAGATTAGGGGTTAATACTTGAAGTTAGGTGGCGGTGATGTTAGGGAGGGCAGATTAGGGGTTAATACTATTTATTATAGTGTTTGGGAGACGGGAGTGCGGTGGTTTAGGGGTTAATACATTTATTATAGTGGCGGCAAGGTCCGGTCGGCAGATTAGGGGTTAATAAGTGTAGTTAGGTGGCGGCGATGTTGGGGGGGGGGCAGATTAGGGGTTAATAAATATTATGTAGGTGTCAGCGATGTTAGGGGCAGCAGATTAGGGGTTCATAGGGATAATGTAGGTTGCGGCGGTGTACGGAGCGGCAGATTACGGGTTAATAATATAATGCAGGTGTCAGCGATAGCAAGGGCGGCAGATTAGGGGTTAATAAGTGTAAGATTAGGGGTGTTTAGACTCGGAGTACATGTTAGGGTGTAGGTGCAGACTTAGAAAGTGTTTCCCCATAGGAAACAATGGGGCTGCGTTGGGAGCGTAACGCTGCTTTTTTGCAGGTGTTAGGTTTTTTTTCAGCCCAAACTACCTCATTGTTTCCTATGGGGAATCGTGCACGAGCACGTTTTGCCAGCTTACCGCTACCGTAAACAACGCTGGTATCGAGGGTTGAAGTGGCGGTAAATTCGGCTCAACGCACCCTTTTTGGAGCCTAACACAGCCCTTCAGACAACTCTCAATTCCAGCGTTGTTTGGAAGCAGCGGTAGGAAAAAAAGCAGCATTAGCTACGCGGGTCTTTACTGGCAAAACTCTAAATCTAGGCCATAGACTTTTTTCCTGCACCACAGCGCTGTCTGTATTTTTCTTTATATTTGCATTTGAATACCAAATACTGGAGCCACCGAATATTCGGGGAAACAAATTTCCCTGAATATTCAGAACAAAAATTTAGTCTGAAATTTATTTTTCCTGGCTGCACATGTCTAGAATACAGTAACAATAGCATCTATAGTAAAAACAAAAGTTTTTTTTTCCAAAAAGTATATAAAACATGTAAAACCCTTTTAAAAATGTTATGACAAAAACAATGCGGTCTCAGAAACAGAGGAACTTTGAAGTGCTTGTGGTGTTACTTTATTTCCAAACTGAGTTGCTGATGACAAATTTTGAAAAGTTTATGAAAATTTTTTTATATAAAAAAATAATAAGTACTGTATGTCAGTGTTTAGCAAGTACCCCTGTAGGCATACATTTATTTTCTAAGTACCCCAACTGTAGCGCAAATATTATTGATCAACTGAGTTGCTGATGACAAATTTTGAAAAGTTTATGAATACATTTTTATATAAAAAATAATAAGTACTGTATGTCAGTGTTTAGCAAGTACCCCTGTAGGCATACATTTATTTTCTAAGTACCCCAACTGTAGCACAAATATTATTGATCTGTTAAATTAGCAAAAATGGAAATCACTTGTATCGCTTGATTTCACAAGCTTGTATCAGATTTGTGAATGAGGTAAATATATAAGAATCAGCTATTGTTTTATGTTTTCCGGAATTTAATATGTGGCAATATTACAACATAGAATAATAAACACAGATATATAGTCCATTGATATTAATAATTATATGCCATTATTTTGCTTCTTACATAAATAAGATGAGGTGTGTAAGGAAAGTAATACTGATGGTACCATCTTTCTATTTTCAATAACCATTTCATACACAGTTTATCTGTCTCATTTTACTGTGGCACTCTTCAGTATGATGCACTTTACATATTTCCCAATGGCACATTTATCTGTCACTTGTTTCTGTGACACTTGGTCACAGTAATACACTTTCTCTGTTCACATCAGTGAAGCCCAACACCAGCCCTCACATGTCACTAACAAGCCAGAATCTAAGGTTTTAGAAATTTGAATCAGAGATTAAACAGTGGTCCAACCTAGGCAGGGAAATACTCACACTCTGCCCTGTTAGGAGAGCTTGTAGAAATGAGAAACACAGCTTTCTTTGATATGTCATGGTTACAATAGCTACACTGGGAAAAAATAATAATGAAGGCCAATCCCTGGAGTGCCCCTTGCCAATGCCTCAAGTACCATCAGGGGTACACGTACCACAGGTTGAGAAACTAAGCTGTATGTTATTGGTTAGCTACAATAAACTGAATTGACTTACATTTTTATGGAAAATAAAAGACCTGCAGCAGATATGTGAATTTGGGCAAAATGCTTGGCATATCTCATTGTTTACTGTAACAGAGTGTGGGGTTAAAGATTACTATAATTTATATTCCCTTTTACGTTGTTCATATGAATATCGTTATAAAGAATACGTAATACAGGCATCCTACATAGTGTTATGTGAGTGCCAATCTGCTGTACAAACTACAGAGGGAGAACTTAGTCTGGCAGCACATTTGCTAGAGGCAAAATTTGATGAAATGACCTTTGGTTCCCAGTGTCTCAAGTTTAACTTGTACAAGGAGAGGCAATTAATAAGTGGGGCTGCCTTGGCCTGACAGTTGTGTTAAAGCTTTATTATTATAGAAACATAAGGCTCATTTTTTATAGACTATAAAACATTTTGCCAATTTCCCACAAAACAGAGTATCTTTTCAGGGCATAGAACATTACTTCAGTTAAATATTAAAAAGGTTTAGGCAGTTTCTCTTGCAAATGGTCAGAAAAGCTGAAAGACTGTAAATGTACTAGTTATCCTTGAACGTAAAGAGCCATCAAATACAGTAGAATTGTATAACTAACCAGATCAAAATATAGGGGATCAATGACAGATGGGAGTCAAGTGTAACTCTGAGGCAGCAGGCTTGGGGTGATGGGGAGATAGTGATGATGCCAATAGTGATAGAAAAGTCAGTAATTGGAGTAGAGCTAGAGGGAGGGGGATTAGAAGGAGCTCAGTCTTGGACATGTTAATTTTAAGTGATGAGAGGCCATCCAGGAAGAAATGCCGGATAAGCAGTCGCTGACATGAGAAAGGACAAAGGGGGAGATAGCAGGGGTGGATAGGTAGATCTAAGTATCAGCATGAGGTGATATTTGAAGCCATAGCTGTTGACAAGTTCTCTCAGTGAAGAAGTATAAATAGAGAAGAATAGAGACCCAGGACAGAACCTTGAGATACTCCAACAAACAGAGGCAATGAAGAGGAGGAATAGCCAGCAAATTACACACAGAAAAGGACTTGTTAGAGAGATAAGAGTGAATCCTAGAGGGGCGGTGTCACAGAGACCAAGATTGCTGAGAGTCTGTAGGAGAAGAGGGTGGTCAAAAGTGTTGAAAGCAACTGAGAGGTCAAGTAAGATAGTATAAAGTAGTGGCTATTATTTCAAGCAGAAAGAAGATCATTAGTAACCTTGGTGAGGACAGTCTCATTTGAGTGTCAGGGATGGAAGCTAAATTTGCAGGGGATCAAGCAAGGAGTTGGAGGACAGGAAGTGGGTTAGGCGGTCAAAAACTATTTTTATTCAGTTGTTTTGAAGTTAGTGAAAGTAGTGATATGGGGCGGTAGTTTACAGGATAATTAGGGTCAAGGATGGGGGTGACCTTTTCATGTTTGAAAAAAGATTGGAATTAACAGGTAGAGAGGGATAGGTTGAAGATATGAGTAAGAGATGGAGTGAGGGTGGAAGACAGAGAAGATATTAGATGTGAAGGGATAGTGTCAAGCAGGAAAGTAGTGAGGTGTGAGGAAGACAATAAATAACCCATTTCCTTCTCAGTGGCTGGGTAAGATGCAGAGAATGGCAGAGGGGGGTGGAGATAGAAGATTGCAAGCTTGTGTTGGGATGTTGTTTGGATATTATGTGTTTTGTTTAAAAAGTAGTCTGCCAGATCTAGAGCACTAAAGGCAGATGAAGGGGGTGGTACAGGTGTGTAGAGAAGGGAGTTGGAAGTAGAGAAGAGACTTTAGGGTTTGAGGAGGGAGTAGATATAAGAGATTTGCTTGGCTAAGTGAAGGGCAGATGTGCTATAGTTATATATTTATATTTTACAAAAAAAATCATATATATATATATATATATATATATATATATATATATATATATATATATATATATAAAGAACATTTTCTTCTATGTGAAGAACATTGGAATGTAAAATATTCATAACTACCTTCTGCTTTGTGGTGTTGTGTTAGTACATGAGCAATAAGTGTTTTTCTAACAGTGTGCTTCATTGGAGTCTATGGAGAAAAAGTTAATGTGTTGAAATATCTGAAGTCCTGAAGTTAGCGTGCGTCAAACTTTTGCTCACACGCTAACTTTTCACTTTCAACTTGTAATACACAATTTTACTTTGAGCGCAGTTAGCGAGTGAAAAAAAATGTATTAGAGCGCCACCGGTCCAGAATGTATTATAAATACATGAAAGGGTCATTGAAGTATTTTTCTTATATATGTATAGTACATATAAGCAATTAACTATGGCATTGCGCAAGACCAAAATACATGCTTTAAAAGCACTCAGCCCAAAATCCATCAGAGGTCTTGTGATGGTCAGGCAAGAAAATTTGATTTTAGAACTGCGCTCAACTTGCTAAAGGTAAATCAACAGCACTTGTATTTTTCCTTTGGTATTACATGTTGACAGTAAAAAGGTAGCATGTGAGCAAAAGTCGCAGGCATGCTAAAATCTGAAGGTTGTATACTGCAACCATGCTAATCTCTTTCCCCATAGATGGCTAAGTGGCGCGCTAAACAAAGAAATCTCTTTTTTTTGCTCTCACACTTACCCAAAGGTACCCTAGGCCAACTGCGCTTAAGCTGAAAGTTACAAATTCTTGAAATTCCTATTTTGTTCACTTAGAATTTTTTTTTTTTACTTTAAATATATATTTCTATAAATCTGTATATATTTCTGTAAACATTTATATCTATATGAGAATAAATACAGTATATATATATATATATACTGTATATAATATATATACTGTATATATATATATATATATATATATATATATATATATATATATACTTAAAAATAAAAATAAAATTTTCTTTTTGTTTAAAAAACATAAAAACATATTAAAGTTTCTTAAAAATGATATTGCAAAAAAGAAAAGTATTAAAAGTATTTGACTGGGAAGGGCTCAAAAGTGTATATATATATATATATATATATATATATATATATATATATATATATATATATATAAAATATAAAAACGGTATATATATAAATATTTATATATATATATATGAATTTACATGTGTTTATACAGTATGTGTGTATATATATATATATATATATATATATATATATATATATACACTGTATATATATATATATATGTATGTGTGCACATACATATTTACACATATAAACACATAAGTACACATGTATACATATATACACATGTAGCACACAAATTACAAGTTGAAAGTAAATATTTTTTGCTTGTGCGCGAACCCATCGCACTAAAAGAGCAGAAGTTAGAATATTGTGACTGTGTTAACGTATTCTCCTAATGGAAAGAGAAAAGTGGAAAAAACATACTTGCGTGCTAACCCGATTCGCCATAAGCCCCCTACTCTAATAACCCCTAAACAGCCACACAGCCAACCTCTAACCCACCACACAGCCCACCGCGAAGTCCCCACTACACAATTATCTACCATTACAGAAAGTAAAACAACCTACCATTACAGAAAACAAATTACAAAAAATAAAAAATAAACACTTATGCCTATTCTAAAACCCACTTAAAAAACACCCCAAAATAAAAACCTATACTAACACTAAACTACAGCAATAGCCCTTAAAAGGGTCTTTTGTAGGGGATTGCCCTAAAGTGACAGCTCTTTTTCAATTTAAAAACACCCAACATCAATCTACAAGTAACCCCCACCAAAAAAAGGCTATCTAAATGTAGCCACCAATCAGCAAGTTCTACCCAGGGTCTGAACCAAAAATGGGCTAACTCCTAAGCTTATATTCCTGCTTCTTCAAATAAAGATTCCAAGAGAACCAAGAGAAACTGTTAATAGGGGTGTCCCGAATATCTCAGGATTCAGCTGCTAAGGGGTTAATTCTGTTAGCTTGTGAACTAAAAACAGTTATTTGTTTTTAAAGAAGAACTGGTGTCCTGGGGTTGTGTTTCTTTGAAGTGCCAGGAGCATCATAAATGCTTGGCAGTGTAAACAGGATAGAGTTTTATGGCTTAGACTGTCAGTAGAATACATGATAGAAAACAGTGACTCAGTCACATATCCTGAGGAGGTCAATAAAGGGACATGGGTATTATGTATATATGTGTTTAAAACTGTAATGACATTAAATGAAGGGAAATCTGTCATATCTGGTATCAAAATGATTCTCCCAATGAAACCAAGAGATTACCGGTATGTATATAGGGAAATAGATTTACCTAGCAGAAATTATAGTGGGTTCTATAATTTCAGGCAAAAACTTAGTTTATTGAAGGTCATAAAGGACAGGGGGGTTTCTTAGTCCGCCCGGGAGGGTGCAGTCAGGCAACCTGATCTATGGAAAATAGGTATAACAATCTTATTTTTTAACTATAAGATTGTCATTCTTATAAGGGGAGCTGCTCTACAGGGTAAGGACCATTGCTCTTATGCCAGCCCCTGGCACAGATCTTAGAACTAGAATAGTACAGGTATACCCCGCTCATACAGCGGGTTAGGGACCGGAGCCCCGCTGTAAAGTGAAAACCGCCTTAAAGTGAAACAAGGCAGTTTTAGCTTTCTTTTCACTTGCCAGTGTGCTTAAAAACTTGAAAACATGTTTGAACTAACATATATTAGGGGTGCAATAGTGCTTTTGTTTAGTTTAACACTAGCACAGCACAGTATTCAATAAATACTGTACCTGTATAATAGTGACAATTACTGTAGTAAAATTTACCAGACTATAACACTGAGACACAGATTGCACTGTAATGCTGTAAACAGAGTGAACTACGCATAAAAAAATGGTGCCAGTCACTTTTCTCGCAATCTCACGATGACTACAGCACTGTTTCAAAATCCTTGGAGGTTGAACTTCAGCTCCACAAAGCTCTGTTAGCGAAACGCTGTAAAGTGAAGCGCTGTAAAGTGAGGTATACCTGTATTCAATCTGTTTTTCTCCCTTTTTATTTTAACCTGTTTGCTAATGTGTCATTTTATTTGTAACAACTTTTTATTAATAATGCATTGTGCATAATATTTTTGGCATAATAAATAATTCCTTTATTAAGTTTGGCCTTTGTCTAATAATTGAACCACGTTACTGAAGACTGGAATATTATAACTGTATAATTTAGGTTATTTTCTGCTAAATCGTAGTCAGAGAGTTAATGTGTAAGTCTGGGTTTTTTCTTAGGATTTTCCCTTTAATACATTTTAAGGGGTGGCAGTTTTGGAGCTATATGGTTGTTAGTTTAGTGTGGGTGGCATTAAAGGGGAGTTTTGGGAATTTCATTTACGTCTAGTACAGACTAGGGAGTGTTGTTAAACCTTGCACCCACTGAACTACATCACAAGCTGGCCTGGTGTGGCTAGATTGTGACCTATTGGTGACAGTAAAAGGAGGCTGATAACCCTTTCTGTGCCAAATAAGTGACTGGCACAGGGTTGGATAACCTTGGTTCATCACAAATTGGTGGGCAGTGGTGTAGATAATTTTTTTATTAGATTTTAGTTCTTGTGGATTTGCTAGTGTTAAAATCCCGGTACTAAAAGAAATTGTTTCTTACAATTTTCAAAGGCTAAAACTCAGTGCATTATATAGTCACACATTGCAAACAGTCCCCTTCCCTATTCTCTGTTTTTCTTTTCTATTTTTATTTTTGCTATGGAGATTTATAAGGAGCAGACTAAAGAAGTGTTGGCACTGTTATGCCAGGAGCGTGATATTCCAACCCGTGGAAAGAACAAAGATGGACTAATACAAGCTCTTTTTGAATATGATAACAGCCAAACCACACCAGTTGAAGTCTCAGGAGAGATGTCTGCAACTGTGGGCAGTGATTCATCAGGATCTGGGGATTCATTGGACTGTTATTTGCAAACTATTCTGAAACATATGGGCTCAGTGGATGCAAGTTTGCGCATGAAACTGATTTACAAAATTTTATGAGAGACAGGCTGCTGTGGAAGCAGCTGAGAGACAGGCGGCTGCGGAAGCAGCTGAGAGACAGGCAGCTAGGTAAGCTGAGAGAGAGTCTCTGGCAGCTGAGAGAGAGTCACTGGCAGCTGAAAGACAGGCTGCTGAACGACAGGCTGAGAGAGAGTATCAGCTACAGCTTGTACAGTTGGAGAGAGGGATGGTCTCACCTGTTGTTTGTGAACTTAGAGACCTACCTGCTCCCAGAGTGCATGCAGAGAATTTTCCCACTCTGGAGAAAGATGGCGATGTGGATGTATTCCTGCGTAGCTTTGAGAAAGTTTGCAGACAGTTCCACCTGCCAAGGGAGCAGTGGGCCAAGTACCTTACCCCTGGCCTGAAAGGTCCTGCACTGGAAGCTTTTGCTGAACTACCCTCAGAGTTTGATTAGGACTATGATTCCATTAAATCTGCACTGCAGAGGAGGTATAATCTTACTCCTGAGGTGTACAGGAAGAAATTCTGTTCTCTGCAGAAAGGTACGTCAGAGAGCTATATTGCAGCTGTTGGGAACTTGATGACAGCGTTTAAACAGTGGGTCAGAGGGCTAAAGGTTGCCACTATAGAAGAGCTGGACGATTTGATCGTGAAGGAGCAATTAATGCAGCTGTGCCCAGCAGAAGTTCAAGAATGGGTTATAGACCGTAAACCCATAACAGCAATGGAAGCTGGTGAGCTGGCTGATTTTTACACAGCCAACAGGTCACCAGGGAATGGGAGAAAATCCTTTTCTAAGGGGGGGTCCACCTGGAAAGGAGCTGCTGCACGACCCCCCTTCACAAAACCTGCTGTGCCTTTGTTTCATGTGTCTGTTCCTTCTGGGAAAGGAGGGGCGAGTGCTGCATCTGGGCAGGGGGATACCCGCAGGTGTTTTGCTTGCAACAAAGTGGGCCACATCAGCTCCACTTGCCCAGAGAAGATTAACTTGGTGCAGTCAGCTGGAAGTACCCGCATCTGTTTTGTTTGTTACACGTCCAGAGGAAAGCAACTAGAAAAACTTGCAACCTGTGCTCGTCGTAACTAAGGTAACACTTGGGCTTTGGGACACAGGCGCAGCCGTGACTCTTGTATGTCCAGCGCTGGTGTGCTCTCAGGACATTATTCCTGGCAGGACTGTAGCAGTTAAAGGGAATGGGGGAATAAAACTTGGAGTGCCTATGGCACGTGTATATCTTGATTGGGGAGCGGGGAGAGGTTTAAGAAATGTGGGGGCATCTGAAAATATTCCTAATGATGTTTTACTGGGTACTGATTTGGGTAGATTGTTATCTCTTTATGTGCCTGAAAATGCTACCTGTGAGCTAGGGATATTAGTTGTAGACCCTTATGTGAAAAGGGCTGTGTGTGAAAATGCTCAGAGACATTATGACCAGGAGAGAGGACAGAGTGCATGTGTGTAAAGTGCTGTGCCTGAACTGGGGGTGTCTGTGCTGAGATGTGAACCTGTAAGAGGAGAGACTGACTGGGGAGAAAGACGGATAGACGGTGTGTGTCTTCCTGTAGTTAATCCAGCAGTATCTGCGGAATTACTGTACAGTGTGAGACTGATGGGGGAGAAAGGAAGATAGACTGTGTGGGTCTGTCTGTGCCTGAACCGAGTTTAACTGTACAGGGAGAAACTGTCTGTGAGAGGAGGCAGATGACTGGTGAGTGTCTGTCTGTGATTGAATCAGTGGATTCTATAGAAGGAGGTGAGATTGAGGGGGGAGAGAATGACTGGGTGACTGGGCCACTGGATGATGTGTGCCAGTCTGTGCCAGGGCCAATTCAGTTCCCTGTGTAAAGACACAATATATGGGATTAATGGCAGAAAGAAGATGTGGCAGACTGACTGTGAGAGAGAGAAGGGGGAAAAGATAGCCCACTCTATGACAGAAGCAGCAGAGCCACAGATTTCAGAGTGTGTGCGGGAGGAGGGTACAGGATACTCTTTGAGGGACCCCCAGAGTGAGTGTGAAAGATTGTGGGTGACAGAGACCCCAGTAACCTCAGCTGTGACCTATAAACAGAATGCACAGACTAGGGGACAGAGACTGACACAGACTGCAGGCACGGGGGGGGGGGGGGAGTACAGAGAAGTGTATTTACACAGCCCCACAGTGCCATTCAGCAAATACACTGATAGGTGTGCAGCATCAGAGTCCCCAGCAGGCTCAGCAGCTAGGACCCACAGTGGAGAGGAGGGGGGCAGTTAGTCAACCCCCTACCAACCATAACAGAGTGCAGGAGTACAGGAATTCTACTCCAGTGGGAGGGCAAGAGCCCGTGGTAGTTAAGCAGCAACTGACAGCACACAATAAGTTCAGAGAGCACACCATAGGTAGCAAGACTCTAGGTTTCACAGGCACCTCTGTAACAGGGGATGATGTGTTATTCAGGGATAAGATGTGAGCCTTATTGGGGGAGGTACCTGCAAAACCCAGAGATGCCATATTCCCACAAAAACAGTTGCAGGATTTTACTGCCAGAGAGGGAGTATATGAGATGGGGCAGAATGTTCTGGTACTAACACCCATGAGGCAGAACCAGCTACAGGCTGCATGGGAGGGGCCCTGCAATATATTAAATCAGTTGGGTAGAGGAAATAGTGTGTCAATTTTAAAAGGAGGGCATGCTGCTGCAAAACTGCTATGCGCAATTTGTATGGCAATGGCGTTATCACCGCAAGGGGATGCTCCCTTTGATACGCATCGGGAGTGGCTCGTAGCCACCCCCTTTGCATCTCTTATTGGGGGAGGTGTCATGAATATCTCAGGATTCAGCTGCTAAGGGGTTAATTCTGTTAGCTTGTGAACTAAAAACAGTTATTTGTTTATCAAGAAGAACTGGTGTCCTGGGTTTGTGTTTTTGTGTTTCTTTGAAGTGCCAGGAGCATCATAAATGCTTGGCAGTGTAAACAGGATTGAGTTTTATGGCTTAGACTGTCAGTAGAATACATGATAGAAAACAGGGCCTCAGTCACATATCCTGAGGATGTCAATAAAGGGACATGGGTATTATGTATATATGTGTTTAAAACTTTTATGACATTAAATGAAGGGAAATCTGTCATATCTGGTATCAAAATTATTCTCCCAATGAAACCAAGAGATTACCGGTATGTATATAGGGAAATAGATTTACCTAGCAGAAATTATAGTGGGTTCTATAATTTCAGGCAACAACTTAGTTTATTGAAGGTCATAAAGGATAGGGGGGTTTCTTAGCCCGCCCAGGAGGGTGTGATCAGGCAATCTGATTTATGGAAAATAGGTATAAGAATCTTATTTTTTAACTATAAGATAAGATTGTCATTCTTACAAGGGGAGCTGCTCTACAGGGTAAGGACCATTGCTTTCATGCCAGCCCCTGGCACAGATCTTGGAACTAGAAAAGTATTCAATCTGTTTTTCTCCCTTTTTATTTTAACCTGTTTGCTAATGTGTCATTTTATTTGTAACAACTTTTTATTAATAATGCATTGTGCATAATATTTTTGGCATAATAAATAATTCCTTTATTAAGTTTGGCCTTTGTCTAAAAATTGAACCACGTTACTGAAGAGACTGGAATATTAACCCCTTAATGACCGGACCATTTTTCAATTTTCTTACCCTTAATGACAATGGCTATTTTTACATTTCGGCAGTGTTTGCGTTTAGCTGTAATTTTCCTCTTACTCGTTTACTGTACCCACACATATTATATACCGTTTTTCTTGTCATTAAATGGACTTTCTAAAGATACCATTATTTTCATCATATCTTATAATTTACTAAAAAAAAATGATAAAATATGAGGAAAAAATGGAAAAAAACACAGTTTTTCTAACTTTGACCCCCAAAATCTGTTACACATCTACAATCACCAAAAAACATGCTAAATAGTTTATAAATTTTTTCCTGAGTTTAGAAATACCCAATGTTTACACATTCTTTGCTTTTTTTGCAATTTATGGGGCAATAAATACAAGTAGCACTTTGCTATTTCCAAACCACTTTTTTTCAAAATTAGCGCTAGTTACTTTGGAACCTTGATATCTGTCAGGAATACCTGAATATCCCTTGACATGTATATATTTTGTTTTAGAAGACATCCCAAAGTATTGATCTAGGCCCAATTTGGTATATTTCATGCCACCATTTCACCGCCAAATGCGATAAAAAAAAAAAAGTTCACTTTTTCACAAATTTTATCACAAACTTTAGGTTTCCCACTGAAATTATTTACAAACAGCTTCTGCAATTATGGCACAAATGGTTGTAAATGCTTCTCTGGGATCCCCTTTTTCAGAAATAACAGACTTATATGGCTTTGTGGTTGCTTTTTGGTAATTAGAAGGCCTCTAAATGCCGCTGCACACCACACGTGTTTTATGCCCAGGAGTGAAGGGGTTAATTAGGGAGCTTGTAGGGTTAATTTTAGCTTTAGTGTAGTGTAGTAGACAACCCCAAGTATTGATCTAGGCCCATTTTGGTATATTTTATGCCACCATTTCACCGCCAAATGCGAGCAAATAAAAAAAAAACGTTACATTTTTCACAATTTTAGGTTTCTCACTGAAATTATTTACAAACAGCTTGTGCTATTATGGCAGAAATTGTTGTAAAATATTCTCTGGGATCCCCTTTGTTCAGAAATAGCAGACATATATGGCTTTGGCGTTGCTTTTTGGTAATTAGAAGGCCGCTAAATGCTGCTGCGCACCACATGTGAATTATGCCCAGCAGTGAAGGCGTTAAATTAGGTAGCTTGTAGGGAGCTTGCAGGGTTAATTTTAGAGATCAGCCTCCCACCTGACACATCCCACCCCCTGATCCCTCCCAAACAGCTCTCTTCCCTCCCCCACCCCACAATTGTTCCCGCCATCTTAAGTACTGGCAGAAAGTCTGCCAGTACTAAATAAAAGAGTTTGGCCCCACAAACCAAATTATTTTAATTTTATTTTTTTTATTATTTCTGTAGTGTAGCAGCCCCCCCACAATACCCCCACCCCCTCCCCCTCCCAGATCCTTTTATATGTAAAAAAAAATAAATTAACTTTTTTCCCCCTTCCTGCCTTCATTGGTGTCAGTGTGGCTAATGTGCGCACGTGCACGCGCGCCCCCATGCATGCGCGCCCCGTGCACACGCGCGCACATGCACGTGCGCGCATCGTGCACGCGCGCACACGCTCCCTCCTCCCACCCGGACAACAGCACCATCGGCACCATCGCTACAGAGTGGCTCTCTCTGCATCGGAGGCTTGTAAAGGGGTATTGCAGGATGCCTCCATATCGAGGCATCACTGCAATACCCTCAGAGCTGCTGGAAGCGATTGTGATCACTTCCAGCACTCTGTTAGACAACTGACGTACCAGGTACGTCTATTGTCATTAACAGTTAGTTTTTGCATGACGTACTTGGTACGTCAGTTGTCATTAAGGGGTTAAGGGACATGGAACCCAAATTTTTTCTTCCGTGATTCAGATAGAGCATGCACTTTTGAGCAACTTTCTAATTTACTTCTATTATCAAATTTTCTTCATTCTCTTGGTATATTTATTTGAAAAGCAAGAATGTAAGTTAAAATGCCGGCCCATTTTTGGTGAACAACCTGGGTTGTCCTTGCTGATTGGACAACACCCATAAACAAGTGCTATCCATGGTTCTGAACCAACAATTTGCTGGCTCCTTAGCTAAGATGCCTTCTTTTTCAAATAAAGATAGCAAGAGAACAAAGAAAAATTGATAATAGAAGTAAATTAGAAAGTTGCTAAAAATTGCATGTTCTATCTGAATCATGAAAGAAAAAAATTTGGGTTCAGTATCCCTTTAGTCTGGGTTTTTTCTTAGGATTTTCCCTTTAATAAAGTTTAAGTGGTGGCAGTTTTGGAGCTATATAATTGTTAGTTTAGTGTGGGTGGCATTAAAAGGGAGTTTTGGGCATTTCGTTTACATCTAGTACAGACTAGGGAGTGTTGTTAACCCTTGTACCCACTGAACTACATCACAAGCTGGCCTGGTGTGGCTAGATTGTGACCTATTGGTGACAGTAAAAGGGGGATGATAACCCTTTCTGTGCCAAAAAAGTGACTGGCGCAGAGTTGGATAACCTTGGTTCGTCACAAGGGGTAAAATAGAAAGTTGCTTAAATAAAATTAGGGTTTCATAGCCCTTTAATTGTGCCTGCTTGTTTTTTTTTTTTTTTTTTTTTTTTCCTACTACTTACAACTTGTACCTAGGAATTATTTTTTTTTTTAATGGCAATAGCTGTTGGTCTAATACAAAACAGATATTTTATGAGCGTAGAATGCTCTTTTCAATGTTGTTTTCTCCAGAGTAAAAGGTTCCTGCTTGAAAAATTCTACTTAAAAAGCTGCAAACAATAACAGTTACAAAAGGACAATACTTTATTCAATGTGCGACCATTAAAGTTTTGTCTAGTATATTGAAAAATGCATAACCATCATTTATTGTTTAAAATAAATGATTTGCAAAATTAGATACATGAACAAACCCTACACAAACGCAGCTTTTAAATTGTGGTTTAAAGGAAAAAAAAAAAACGGTTAAATTCCTGGTCTTTAAAAGTAATTCTAATTTTCAGAATGTAACATTCAATTCTCCTATTAAAAAGCAAAAAAAAGCCTCTGTCTTGACCCCAAACTTCAGTCACATATTTTTTTAAAATGTAATCAGTTAAATTACTCATTTGTTTCCAAATACTCCTTTTTTGAAAAGACAAAATGTAATTTGATTTTGAAAACCTTCATGAAAAATAATACTATGACATTATTTTATGCATTTTAATAAATAAAACAATACTGTTTGAACTAAATACTAATTGAATGGTTTCACAGTAGCCAGAGGCTTTGACATGTCTTAATGATCCCATCTGATATTTTTGTATACAATAACATACAGTTAGTAGTCCCAGGCATTTCATCCTCTTTATGATGGCTATCTTAAGCCATGGGCATTATTACATGATGAAACTTTTATTTTACTTTTTGGAAAAAGATTTTAAAGAATATGAGAGATCTGCAGTAAAGACTTCTGGAATGCAGATGTGTGTAGTCAGATATTAAGGAAGATGTTTATGGCTGGAGTAATGACCTTACTAGCAAAGTCTCTGGAATCTGACATAGGGCATCAAAAACTTACAACATAGAGATCTGTCAAAATCTTTGGTAGTGCCCTCCACTAGTATTTGAACCCTTGGTAAATTTGAGCAAAATGGCTTAGAAAAATTGTCTTTATTGTTTAACTTTTTGATCTTTTATTCAAAAAATGCACAACAATCTGCCATGGTTGGATCTTCCAGCAGGACACAAAACATACATAAAAATCAACATAAAAATGGTTTACTGACCACTAAATTAAGGTCCCGCCATGGCCATCCCAGTCCCCTGACTTGTACCCCATAGAAAACCTGTGGGTTAAACTGAAGAGGAAAATCTGCCAGCTTTGACCTCAAAATTTGAAAGACCTAGAGAGATTCTGTATGGAGGAATGGTCTCAGATCCCTTGCCATGTATTCTCCAACATCATCAGGCAGTATAAGAGAAGACTAAGAGCTGTTATCCTGGCAAAGGGAGGTAGCACAAAGTATTAACTCAAAGGGTGCAAAATAATTGTGGCACACATATATGTAACAAAATGTATTTTTTTTGTATAAACCTGTGTTGTGTTTGTAATTGTTTGATATCCATGAGAGCAGAGTATGTTTGTGTATTTTTGGAACAAAAGATTAAAAGGTTAAACAATTGGGGCGTGCCTAGGCAGCGGCCATGACAGGTCGCACTTTCTGAGGCTCTGAAAGAGTTTAATATAATCTGCCTATTATCTTTAAAGCACTTCAGCATCCTTGACACTGCAAATGCCCCTGGATTACCTAATCCACAAAGAATAGCTATATATAACGATTGTTTACTTTATGAACTTCCAGCTCGGATCTGGGCCCATGTAGCTACAGGCGGCGGCCTTCTACAAGTTTCATCACCCCCCCATGAGACGGGGTAAATAGCCTTATTATGGCTAATCTTCATAAGGAAGAACCTCAAGCAATATTAATTTCTCTCCTCGCTAATTTTGAGCAGCAAATGAATCAATGCTTTGAATGCCTAATATCAACAATACAAAAAGGGAGACCTAGAGAATGCCCTATCAAATATTGATGAAAATGATCCAATCATGCATTAATGCAATCCGATAAGGGAGATCACAATCAAAAGAGAGCTTCCGACAGTTAGACCTTCAGCACTCGATAATCAAAACAAGAAGGCACGAAAAGAAGATTTAGCAAGAGCCACACCCACATCTATTTCACCTGATATAGTTCACTACTGAGGGGTCACGAGTAAGAGGATAATGTCTCCAGATTACTATTGTGAACTGATCATCACTTCACCACCTAATTATCCCAGAGCGATAACAAACTTCCCAGCTGCTCGATATCCTCAGTCTGAGAGTGGAGATTCGCCCTTAGTGGCTCTCTGGGACGATGCAGCTGGACCCCCGGAGAGTTATTGGAGTGATTACAATTACCTGATGTTGGATCAAGTGCAGCAACTAAACGATCTGTGGAAAGCAGTGAAAATGTGGCAGAATGCAGAAAGTTTACCCGTAACTTTTTTCTGTAGCTTAGTGCCTGGGGGACAGCTTTGGGAGGTAGATCTTTAGGAAATGCAAAAGTCAGTGATATATATGGGTCCGTCTCTTGCTTACAGGACAGCGAAGTTATCAAGACCATTTTCATTGCAGAGGTGTGAGGTGAAGTACTACTCTCTGAAGTGGGCCACTTTTTCTAGTTACTCTTCTCCCTATTCTTTAGTGTATACTCGTATGGATATGTACATTCTGGACTAAACACTTGTAACTATATTGTACTCTTTGTGGATAATTACATTCTTACTTTTAACAGTTCATAGAGTAATATTATTATATGTCGATATACATTTTACGGGGGTGCTTAATGTTGTGGGAAATGAGTTAAGATTATTGCTTATTACAACCTTAATACATAGTATATACCCTTTTCTAACTCAAGCTGGAAGATCTCAACTTAAGTATTGCACCGCTAATCTAGTCCATTCAGAGTTCAGCGTTGACATGTTTATCTCATCATAGACACATACTTGCCCATATGTTTTCATGCTTCGTTCTTTAGTGGGAGTTTACGCTTATGTTTATTTTCTGGGGATTATATACTACAAGCGCATTTGCTGAGAATCTATGAGTATTGTGTGATGTTAGTGTGCCACCGTTTGCCTTATTGATATAATTAATAGCCACCACATGTTAGGCATACATACCCAGCTCCCTAGCCAGATACCATATTGGAAGAATCCAATGTGTATATATATATATATATATATATATATATATATATTTATTTATTTAGTGAGCCCCTTGGTTACCTGCTTGAGGTAATAGAAGTGTGATTTTTGTGGCAGATACAGTTGATTTTTAGTGATCTCTCTTCCTCCTCCACATTACTACAGGTGCTCATGTTGTTCGCAGGGTTCTATTAGTATTATACAAACATGGTCTTGCAAAAAGATATAGGGGTCTATTTAACAAGGGCCGAATGGTCCCTGTTCCCCTTGTTTCCGCGCGAGCCTTCAGGCTTGCCGGAAACAGGAGTTAAAGGGACAGTACACTGTAAAATTGTTTTTCCATAAATGTATTTTAAATGACTTGTTATACCTACTGCAGAGTATAAAATATTTGAGAAATTGCATTTTCGGGTTTATTTGTTTATCTGAAGTAGCTGGTTTTGTGCTTTGAAACCACAGCCTATTACAATGGGTTGAGCTTCAGGTAATATCAGATCTCATTATGTTAACACTTGGTGTACACAGACTTGCTTCCTTATCTTATATTTGTCTGGAACACCAAAGCTCAATACATAGAGAGAACAATGGAAAATTATCATTTTATTACTTAACTATCATGCCCCCCACTGTGAGTTTAATTCCTTCTGCTGATTGTGTTTACTTAGGCTTGTCAATAGCGTATACGCCAGTATCAAAACTTTCAGTATAGGTTGGGAAACCACAGTCTAAATCAGCTATTTCAAATGTCGAAATATGAGTAAAGGAGCTACTTGCAACCAATTTAATACACTCTGGCAGGTTAAAAGGATCATTGGAATAATTTAAAGGGGAGAAAGCTTTTGGGTGAACTGTCCCTTTAAGAAGCAGCGGTCTTAAGACTGTTGCTCCTTAACTCATACGCCGCCTCTGAGGTGACGTATAGCAATCCGTCCGATCATGTACGATTGGGCTGATTGACATCCCCTGCTAGCGTTGGCCGCAAATCTGCAGGGGGCGGCATTGCACCAGCAGTTCACAAGAACTGCTGGTGCAATGATAAATGCAGACAGCGTATGCTGTTGGCGTTTATCGATGTGCGGTGGACATGGTTCGCTATAGCGGATAATTTCCATCCGCACAATGATAAATGGACCCCATAATCTTGTGCTCCTCAACAGCCATAGCAGATATATTTATTCCTATTTCTCCCCAAAAATAGTGCATTCATAACGCTTTATCTGTATGTTTATTATATTGCTTTATTAACGTTGCAATAGGACATATTTATTCTCCCCATCACATTAAACATTAAATGGCCTAAAGCTCTAAATCTACACTCATAAGTATATTTTCAAGCTTATAGGGATGTTTAAGCACTGTTATTTTAGCTATCTTCACTAGTTTATATATTAATATCATTGAGGATATCTTCATAGTTTATATATTGCTATTAAGGTCATGGTGTCTACAAGTTACCGTTCTATTTTCTATTGTGTACATAGAAACTATTATTTATTATTAATTTGCTGCCAACTTATTTAATTTTTATATCAGTTGCTAATTATCAATATATATATCTATATATATATATATATAAAACCAGTAGGAAAAATATAGCGCAAAACAGTCCACAGACACCTGCTCAGTAAAGGTAAAAAAATCTTTAATGAATCCAAGTAAAAATCACATCGTAGCACCAAGAAAAATAGAGTTAAAAGTTAACTCAGTGTGTACAGAGACACCAGTTTGCAAACATGTTTCGTGCCTCAGCACTTGATCACTGCATATGGAAACACCTGTGCACACCTTCTATTTAAAGAGAAAAAGAAGGAAACACTAGCACCTATATTCTTAATGGTATATCAACCTATATAAAGCACCAAAAGGGAGATTACAAATATATGAAAAATATATATAAAGGCAACTGATATATATTTATCCACAACACAAACAGTGAAGTCACAGGACATTTTTCAAAAGTGTAAATATAATTGACATTTCCGGGATACATTCTGAAGAAGGGGAGAATCTATCCCGGAAACGTCAATTATATTTACACTTTTGAAAAATTTCCTGTGTACAAGAGAGAGGAAACACTAGTGAACTTTACCAAAGTATACATAAGTGATAGTATCACTGTAGGCTGTTCCGTGAAAAGTGTTAGTGCATGTCATTTCCAACGCACAACGTAGGGCAATATATATATATATATATATACATATATATATATGTTATATGCTGTATCAAAAAGATATAAGTCCAAATCCAGACAAGACACTTGTTCAACCCCCGATAGGTGATAGAATTAGAATCAGCATAACCGTCTTATACCATGTCATTGCATACACATAGGAGCGGGAGTAATTTCAAATCTGAGCAATCTATGCTCTGCAGCTAGTAGCTGCGTCAACTCACCGCCACCTCGTACAGTCTTTCTCTATGTGTCTGTGCTTTCAAACCCCTAGCAGTCTGGAGGGTAGATACGTGTATACAGCGTGCTGTCCAACGCACACCTGGAAACACAGTAAATTATTTCTTTTCACTTCCTCTTCTCCTCGATTACACAGCGTGCACAGCTTGTTTAGATCAAAACACTGGGGGACTCCGTTGCAGGGGGAGGTGTGTCTCGTCCTCAGCTAATCACGCTCTTTGGAAGCCGGTATATTTCACCACTCAAAGGGACAGCTGTGGAGCTCTGTCAACGAATCCTGGTCAATAAACGTATTGTGATAAGAAACAAAAGAGTATTGTATGCTGATGTAAAAAACTGTTCTTTATTCATCCAAAAATGGTAAAAAGACCAAGGAGGTCTACAGCAAACAGGTTACAACACACTCAGCAGTGAGCATTGAAATGCTGACATGTTTCGGCCTAGGGCCGTAATCGTAGCTATTCAATACACCTGCACTAAAAATATTAAAAAGCAGTGCTCATTGGCTATTGGTCAATATATGATCCAATCAAATATATGAAATTGTAGGTGTGTTGCAGTCTACACTTATATGGACGGATTAGCCAGTTATTAACCTTAAAATAAATCTTAACTAAATTCCTAGTGCGTGTTAGCAAGTTAACATATGCATTAATACATATGGATTCATTCAAAGAAAAACGGCTCCAGCTGTAGTTAAAACGACAATCCTTTATTCGTAAGTTAAAACATGAAGAACACAGCAAGCGATGTGAGAGGTGCTGAGGGTGCAGCACTGTATGGCTTACGCATTTCGGAAATGATCCGTAGGATTGTCATTTTAACTACAGCTGGAGCCGTTTTTCTTTGAATGAATCTGCTTTTCCAGTTATCCGGCTGTTTCTCTGCTGCATTTGGATTGCTTAGGAGCATGTGTTCTGGGAGTGTGTATTGAGCAGCACATTCTCATCAGCAAACAGTACCGCAAAGTCTCACCGGGTTACGTAGTGGAGGGGAGGAGCGTTCTACGAGCCTGGAGGATCTTAGCAGGGATAAGTTGAGGCGGGTGAGGAGTTCCACCGCTTCGTCCCGGGCTGTTTCCCCAGAGCGGCAGTGTTCCTGAATGGAGTCTGTGACATGGGCACACACACTGACACTGCCCGAATTATCTCCGCACATCCACCCCACCGGTGAGTGAAAAATCTTCACAACAGTTTATATGTGTACTTTATCAACTGGCTGGCCCTGACTTTCTTGCTGCTTGTTTGTCTGTGGCTGCTTGTTATCGCTTTTCTTTAATCAAACGCTTATGCACACATAACTGCATACAGGACTATAATACCTCCGGATTACCTGTACAGTTTTAGGGTTTCTATTTGACTTTTATTAATACATATGGATACACAGAACTTGTGAAAAATGAATACATATGGGTGAATATAGGTAAATGAATACACAAATAAATAAACACATAATTGAATAGTAGCCGCTTTTGTTATAAAACTTGTGCTTTATAAAACTCTATAAAATTACATAAAATTTGATAAGGTAGGATAATGTATTTTCCTACCACATACATTTGATATACATATGTTAGTATGCCATTAAATGAACAGATAAGACATCTGTGATAATTTGTGGGGACATGGTTCCTTTAACACAAGCGGCTACTATTCAATTATGTGTTTATTTATTTGTGTATTCATTTACCTATATTCCCCCATATGTATTCATTTTTCACAAGTTCTGTGTATCCATATGTATTCATGCAACTTGCTAACATGCACTAGGAATTTAGTTAAGATTTATTTTAAGGTTAATAACTGGTTAATCGGTCCACATAAGTGTAGACTGCAACACACCTACAATTTCATATATTTGATTGGATCATATATTGACCAATAGACAATGAGCACTGCTTTTAAATATTTTTAGTGCAGGTGTATTGAATAGCTACGATTAAGGCCCCAGGCTGAAACATGTCAGCATTTCAATGCTCACTGCTGATTGTGTTTTAACCTGTTTGCTGTAGACCTCCTTGGTCTTTTTACCATCATTGGATGAATAAAGAACCATTTTTTACATCAGCATTCGATACTCTTTTGCTTCTTATCACAATATATATATACAGTATATATATATATATATATATATATATATATATATATATATATATATATGTCCAAAAGTGACCTATATTAAACTATTAAAGTAAAGGATATAAAACTTTCAAACGTTTACTGCTCTTGAGAAAGACGAATGTATCGTTGAAACGCGTAGAGCTATTTATGAGAGCTTTTATGTTTGTCCATAGTGACATATTTTAAAATAATTGTTTGTTTTTATAACAAATATCTGTTTTCTGCCTTTTGGATTCATTATACTATAACCAGGAGCATTACAGGAGGAGCCGGATTCCAATTTTTTCGGAGTGAGTATACTGCACATTATATACACGGTGTAATACCACATTTTGAGTGTAAATTTTATTATTTGCAGTCACATCAGAACTAAGAGATCTTTCTCAGTATACTAGTTATACTTAAAAGAAGAAGCCGGACTCTGAATTCTTTCAGAGTCAGTATACTGCACTAATTATACGATGTTGATCTACACATATAAAAGTAAAGTCCTTTTATTCTCAGGCTCAAAATCAGAGCACCAAGACAAGAACAGACCTGCGCCTCTATATTCCATATCCACAGTCCCTGGCATAGGTCTGCAATCTCTTTCAGCATTTCATGGTCCCTTTTTTGAGCCTCACTCAAGGCCTTAATTTGCATAGTGATAAGCCAGTTCCACTCCTGCTGAGCTGCTAGAGAGGCTGTAGCCTGTCAGGTTGTTTTTTGCTGTACTGTGGTAGCTTGTAGCAGAGCTTTTACAATATCCTCTATATTTGGTAGGTACTGTTACTTTAAGGTTTCCACTACACGAAACTTGGCACCATTCACAAATCCTACCGCTGTCACCACCTTGTGGTAAGGTCACTGGAAGAACAGTCTCAATGGCGTGGCACTGTATTTTCAAACAGTTTTATTCAGAGAGAAAAAAGTATTTTAACATAACAGGTGCACTGTCTCTTTAAATACAGCTTGCATCAGCCAATAGGATTTTTTTCTACCTTAATTCCGATTGGCTGATAGAATTCTATTAGCCAATCGGAATTGTAAGGGACGCCATCTTGGATGGCGTCATTTAAAGGAACCTTCATTCAGTGTTAGCCGTCGGATGAAGAGGATGCTCCGCGTCGGATGTCTTGAAGATGGACCCGCTACGCGCCGGATGGATGAAGATAGAAGATGCCATCTAGATGAAGACTTCTGCCCGTCTGGAGGACCACTTCGGCCCGGTTGGATGAAGACTTCTCCTGGTAAGGTGATCTTCAAGGGGTTAGTGTTAGGTGTTTTTAAGGGGGTATTGGGTGGGTTTTAGAGTAGGGTTGGTTGTGTGGGTGGTGGGTTTTAATGTTGAGGGGGATTTTTGTTACAGGTAAAAGAGCTGATTACTTTGGGACAATGCCCCGCCAAAGGTCCTTTTAAGGGCAATTTTTAATTTAGTGTAGGGTAGGGCTTTTTTTTATTATGTTTTTTTTTTAATTTTGTTAGGGGGATTAGATTAGGTGTAATTAGTTTAAAAATCTTGTAATTTGTTTATTATTTTCTGTAATTTAGTGTTTTTTTTGTACATTAGATAATTTAATTTAATTGTATTTAATTGTATTTAATTTAGGGAAATAATTTAATTATAGTGTAGTATTAGGTAATATTGCAACTTAGGTTAGGTTTTATTTTACAGGTCAATTTGTCTTTATTTTAGCTAGGTAGTTTATTAAATAGTTAATAACTATTTAGTAATTCTTCTACCTAGTTAAAATAAATACAAACTTGCCTGTAAAATAAAAATAAACCCTAAGCTAGCTACAATGTAACGATTAGTTATATTGTAGCTAGCTTAGGGTTTATTTTATAGGTAAGTATTTAGTTTTAAATAGGAATAATTTAGTTAATGATATGAATTTTATTTAGATTTATTTAAATTATGTTTAAGTTATGGGGGGTTTAGATTTATACTTAGGTTTAGGGGTTAATAAATTTAGAATAGTGGCAGCGACGTTGGGGGCAGCAGATTAGGGGTTAATGAATATAATGTAGGTGTCGGTGATGTTGGAGGCAGCAGATTAGGGGTTAATAAGTATAATGTAGGGGTCGGCAGATTAGGAGTTAATAAGTATAATGTAGGTGGCGGCGATGTTGGGGCGGCAGATTAGGGGTTAATAAGTGTAAGATTAGGCGTGTTTAGACTCGGGTTCATGTTAGGGTGTTAGGTGTAGACATAACTTTTGTTTCCCCATAGGAATCAATGGGGCTGTGTTAGGAGCTAAACGCTGCTTTTTTGCAGGTGTTAGACTTTTTTTCAGCCAGCTCTCCACGTTGATTCCTATGGGGAAATCGTGCACAAGCACGTTACACCAGATCACCACTAACGTAAGCAGCGCTGGTATTGGAGTGAGATGTGGAGCAAAATTTTGCTCAACGCTCACTTTTTGTCTGTTAACGCAGGGTTTGTAAAAACCCGTAATACCAGCGCTGTCTGTAAGTGAGCGGTGAGCATAAACTACTCGTTAGCACCGCATAGCCTCTAACGCAAAACTTGTAATCTAGCCGTTAGTGGTTTGAGTATTTTTGTGAAAACTGACCACCTTTTAACTGGCGAGAAAAAACTGTGAGAACTGTAGTGTGAATAACATTTTAGAATGATGCTGGGATTTGATAGAAAAGTTTCATATACGCCCATTGAAATCCCATGTTCAGCCTATTTTACGAAAAAAACAGCAGTTACGTTTTGTATTTTGCACTTATAACTACAAATTACTTTGTGTTTTTTGCACCTACAGTGTACTTAAATTACGATTTGCCCTCTACATATTTAATACGATTTATTTAATTTTTGATAAAATACTATTTTTGGTGAACAAATTTGTTATGATATTTAATGCACCTGAACAATAAAAAATTATTTGTTTTGTAAGATTTTTTAATTACCAATTTTATTGTGCACTTTTGTAATGTATGCATCTCTACCCTATATGAAAATGCTGTGTATGCCCCTTAGCGAGACAACCTGTTTTCAGGGTAATAAGTGGCTTATAATATTCCACCAGAGAAATAGAAGGGATGGTGATCATTCTTATAGAATCTCACCAGCCCAGAGAGTTATACAGAATTGGCCCCAAAGTATTGAGGTTGCTAAATAATTTTACAAGAGAATTAACAGACTTATTCTGAAAAGTTGTTGTATGCGTTCTGTAGCTTGTGCTAGGAATAGAAGTGATTGTTTTGGTTATGACTTATGTGCATCAAGGGGATTCTAGGGAATGTTAGGAACATTCTTTTATTTTAAAAGTGATTGTCAATTTAGATGAATTGGTGCCCTGTTTTTAATAATCCTATTAAAAACAAGGGCACTTTAATTCATCAAAATTTACATTTTACTTGTTTTCACAACACAGAATATATAATTAAACTAAGTTAAATGAACAAAAACATTTGCTAAAACAGCATTATAAACCTAATAAAAAAATCACAGAACACAGACTTTACTTGCATGTTTCTGCAAACAGTTCTTTCTATGCATTGAAATCTCGACTGATTTATAGACAGGAAGATCTTGTTCCTTTGAAAGCTGCCCGACAGCTCAGTTCTAGCTACACTGATTAATTTCAGCCTGCTTGTGTGCTTGGCTTGCATATCTTTGCTGCAACACAAGCGGACAGCTCCACCAACTGGCTATTTTAATCAATGCACTGCTTCTGAATGCTTTTTAATAGCAGTCACATGACTGAAAAAAAGGTTGTTATTCTGAAACGGCGCAAATTGAACCGTCGTAAACCGAGGGCCACCTGTACTTACCTTTTAATCCTAACAGCCGCTGCAGCGCTTCCTCCGCCAGTCGCAAGCCCTCTTCGCGGGTCCAAAATGTTGAATCCGGTGGAGGAGGAGGATGACGATCTGTCATTTCTGACGTATGAAGAGGTTTCTGACAACCAGGGGGAATCTCTGGAGCGGCTGTGAAGATCAAAAGGTAAGTATTTGAAGAAAACAAGTGAAATGTAAATTTAGATGAATTAAAGTGCCCCTGTTTTTAATAGGATTATTAAAAACCGGGCATCGGACTTCCGGTGGGTGGAGCAACCGAATGGCAGCAAGAAGAAGGAGCTCTGCATAACGACTCTGAAACTAAGCTTTTACTAGCTGCCATCGGCTAACCCATGCTATTTTTCTTGCTGAGTAGGCACCTTAACATAAGCGGGCACCTGCTGCAGCCAAAACCTGGTGCGTGAAGGGACCATTATCACGCCCTTGCCCCCGAGAAGTGACTGTACATAAACTGAAAAGGCCATTTGCCGTGGTGGGGCAATTTCTGCTGCCACGCTGTATATAGTTCCACTCTTTTCCTACTCCCGGTCACCCTTGACTTAAAAAGAAAAAACACTCTTTGAACTGTTGTCATATTCCCGCCATCACAATCTACACACTCTCCTTACTAGTCGGGGCACCCCTAAACCCTGCACCATGGTTAAAATGGCAAAAAACGGACACCGGACTTCTGAGGGACTCGAGAGATATATTCTTACCTAAGCTAGATAGGCTCCTTTCCTCATGCACGGAGCTATGTGCTATGGTCAAAATGGCGGAGCAGCCTTTGCAGCGAGAGATGTCCACTCCTGAGCGGCAGGATCCCTCCACACAGACCATGCTGGACATCAATACATCCTGCCCACGTAGAGTCGAATACAGCCCCACAGTGACATCCTCGCTGCGGCTGAGGGAAACAGAGGTGTTGTCGAGACTGGGAGCAACCTTTCTTTGGATGGGGGAGCCGGAGGCGATCATGGATCTACTCTATGGCTCAGCGGAAGGCCCACTACCGTGTTGTCCTCTCGGGGACCAGCTGCAATTGCCTGTAGCGGAAATTACCTTAGAGCCTTCTTCACCACTCGTTCTAACATGCCTAATACCAATCGGCCTGATGCAATTTTGGTATAATATCATGCGGGGATACTTCCCGTGCTGCCAACTGTTAGCCCCTAAAAAAGAAGGTGTTGGCTGAACCAGGAGGACTGTGAGTTGTCTTTTTCTCTTTTTTTTTTTTTTTTTTTATGGCATCTGGACTACCATGCTTACCCGGCCCTAATTTGCTCTATTGGGTTGGACGGACATAGCGCTGAGTCTTTTAAATTTAACATATGACCTCTCCCTGTTGCTTTGTTGAATAAATGGAGTGGTATTGTCAACTTCCTGCACAAATTAACATTAATTCCGAAATAAGGAACCCTGCTTTTTCTTTTTCAAATGGACATCAGGAGAGGTAGTGGCTATAAGACTGGGTCTACCTTCCAAACTTGGGCTCAAATCCCCCGACTAACTTTTCTAGAACTCTGATATATTGTCAACGTGCAACCATCTATCGTTTAGAACACTGATCTATTCTGTATCCACATCTACAGTTGGCTGTCAGGACACTTCCTATCCGTTCATAGCCATTTACACCTTTTGTAAAATATAATCCTTGCTTATACCTATAGCTAGGGCCTAATGTTTATTACTGCCTCATTAATGCCCTAACAATGTCGCTCTTTGCTTGATTAAGGTTTCTTTTTGGCTCTGACTGTCATTATATTGCGATCATTCTATCTTGCTGGTATCTTTTATATTTCATATGTCCCCTAGAGCGAAGCAGACATATTATATCCACACTCTTAGCTAGGAGACAGTTACTTACTTATTTGCCATTCCCACAAAGCAATGCTAAACCCTGTATCTTTATTTTTTATACCCTTGAATTGGGTGGTTGAGGAAATACCCTGAACTCACATTTAGCTTCAACTGAAAAACGACTAGCATCCTTGAATAACCTCATATGTTTGCCCAACTCTATTGTGTATGTAGCCATAACTCTTCCCTTTTTTATCAAGCAACTAGGATTGTTGTTTTGTTAATCCCTAATATCTAATATCTAATATTTGTTATGGACCCATATGATATTTTTATTTGAAAATTCAAGTTGATGCCTTTTGCAAGCTCATGGCCTCTCCTATGTTCCCCCTATTGGTTATCCATTATACTCTATATCACACTACCTCGTTGCATGAACAGCATGGAATATCAGCACATGGAGATCTCTCTGTTCTGTGGATATCCTAAAACACCCAGATGCCATATATATATATATATATATATATATATATATATATATATATATATATTATATATTACCTTGTTATATGTTTGTTACTGTGGTTTATTCCGAATTAATAATTATCTGTTAAAACTAACTTATAAATCCCTGCAAGGAATACATTAATTGATTATATGTAATATCATTATTACCCTTAGAGTAGATTGGGATACCTCTGTTTTGTTTACTTCTCTGTTCGCTTTATGGTCTATTTTTTTTTTTGTTTTGTTTTTGTTAACTTGACTCAGGCTTAGACTAACTTCGTTTAAAATTAGGGAGTTTGGGAGGCTAAGGGTGGGAAACTATTGGTAAATGTAATTAGGAAACCAGCCGGTACTGCACATTCTTGAAACACCTGCCTTATTTTATCACTAGCTATGTATCACATACCTTTATGGCAATACCCACTGTAAACTTAGATCCTGTACAACTTTTGAATTCTTTTTATATAATTATTTACTTGTCCTATGCCTATTCTCTGCATTAGCCATTTGACTCTTAAAAATAACAAAGACAAGTTAAAATATCATCACGTCATTTTTAACAAATCCACATGTTTAAAGGGACATGCTACCCACAATTTTTCTTTTATGATTTAGAAAGAGAATGCAATTTTAAACATCTTTCTAATTTACTTATATTATCTGATTTGTTTTATTCTCTTGATATGCTTTGGTGAAAAGCATATATAGATATGCTCACTAGCTGCTGATTGGTTGCTGCACATAGAAGCATCGTGTGATTGGCTCACCATGTGCATTGCTTTTTCTTCAACTAAGGATATTTAAAAAATGAAGGAAAATAAATAATGGAAGTAAATTGTAATGTTTAAATTTCTATTCTCTATCTGAATCATGAAAGAAAGATTTTGGGTTTAGTGGCCCTTTAAGTTTCTAAAAGTCCTAAGTATCAGTGCGAGAAATGAAGAGTTTAGTTTTGTTTTATTTTGGGTTAATTTGTTGTTGTTTTAGTTTAGTTATGATAGGTTTCAAGATAAAAATCCCAGTGATGTATACAGTTATCTCACAGAAAACATCCGTAAAATCTGTAACTGAAAGTTGAAACCCCTGCATTAGTACATTCTTGTTTAGGTTCTATGCACCTCTTGACGCTTTGTACGAAACTTCGGCCTACGTGGCGTATTGATGTGAAATATGTTTGACTGTATGCATTGCTGGATATACATAAAATATAAAAAAAAAAAAACGGGCATCGATTTATCTAAATTGACATTCACTTTAAGAAAGAGATAGTTCAGGTGAATGAGTGAAACTAAATTATCTTTATATTACTACACCGTGTGCAAGATTTGCTTTGCACAGTATTATAGTTATACAATTTCGAAACTGAACATCAGAATGCCCTTTAAAGGGATGATAAAGTCAAAATTAAACTTTTGTATATTAAACAGAGCATACAAAATAAAAAAAACTTTCCCTTTTACTTTTATTATCAAATTTGTTTAATTCTCTTGGAATCCTTTGTTCAAATGTAAATCTAGGCAGGCTCATAAGAGTTCAGGAGTGTGCACAAATGTTTAGCATAGCACCAGTGTTTGCAACAATGTACAGAACTGCAATTTTTGGTTCAAATTCCATGCACTATTTTCCCTTTAAAAGTAAAATAAAACAGAAATTAACAACCCCCCTGAGGAAGCAGCCTTTCAAAGAGAAAACTAAAACAAACATGGCCTCCATTACATATGCAGCGTCGCCCGCAAAATCCGCCGCTGCCAGATTTTACGTTATTTTGGTATTACATATTCGGCGTAGCATACAAGTTACGCGCGTATATTTTACCCTTCGGACTTATTTTTTTTACCCATAGACTAACATAGAACAGACGCGCAATTTGATATCCAATATACAGCGTAAGGACTTACGCGCGCAGAATTCCGAAAATCTTCTCCATTCTCATCTTGCCACATATTGCAGGTGCAGCAACCCTTGCACTGACTAGAAAAGCAACGTAACTCCCTGAAGGCCTAACAAACGCATGCGTAAACACATACATATCAGCCGCAAATCTCAAACAGTTAAACCTCTTCTAAGCATTTATTATTCCTGCCCCTGCAAGTGTGTCAAACCAATCACAAACAGCACAACCTGTCACCCGGAAGCCTTAAAACACCTGCCAATGCACACCCTCATTAGCCACCATGTTTCCCCTGCTTTACATAGAGAGACAGCATCGTGGGGCACAAGGGGTGCTGGAAGCCCTACAAGACTCTGTTGTTCATGATATACCCGCTGATGCTCTAGTTGCTGCTGAGGTCCCTGGTCATGGTGCTGTAGCCATCCCTGCTCCTGCTATCCCTGCTCCTCACGATGCTGTCCCTGTTCCTGGTGCTGCCCCTGCTGCTGTTGTTGCTGCAGCTGGTCATAGAATTACATACTTCATATTTCCAATGCATGTAAGTGAAACTACTACATCCCACCCACTTCTCTTAACCACCCTAATTACTGAAAATATCTAATTTGTTTAATTCATGTTTAGGTCACTATGATTTATTGACTATCATTCAGAAGAATGAAAATGGACGTTTATACCTTATGTTCACACCGTCTGTAAATACATTATTATTTATATATATAACCATGTGTCAATTTATATTGGATGTGAGAAGTCTTGATTTACATCTTAGAAGTGAATATTACTATATGTACCCTTTATACACAACTATGTGATGTGGTTTATAGAACATGAATATGTCATAAACATGATAATATTACCTTTTTTTGGCCATTTCCACACATGTCTTATTATATGTTTTAACAATATTACTGTACTAAATCCTCACATGGATGTGGATGACAATTATATGGTAAATAACAGAGGACAAGATTTATGGTGAACTATAAGAATTTTTTTTTTTTTTACGCTTCTTGGATGAGGGAGCTGAGGTGACTGTAGTGGATTTCCTTGTTCTCCTGGTTTGAGAAGATTCTGATGTTTCTGCTGGTGTGCTGGCCACAGATGATAGGCTGGAGGCAGTGTCCTGCTGGTGTGTAAAGTGCTCAACCAACACACCCAAGTGTTGATTTTGTTCTCGCCATCTATTGTCCATCTGCATCTGCATATCAGACAGAATTTGCATCATCTGTGACTGGTTTTGAACACTTCCACTTAATGATGCTGCCATGTCCCTCTGCAGCTCTATGCTGCGTTTGTCTAACCTCTCTTGGCTCCTGAAGAACCTCTCTTGGCTCCTGTAGAACCTCTCTTGGCTCCTGTGGAACCTCTCTTGGCCTCTTTGTCTGCTCTTGGAGCTTGTTATGAGCCTCCTCTGGAGTGCAATGAATTCTTCTCCCAGGGGAGAATATAATGCATCCACAGGCTCTTTTGCAGCAGGGATTCTAGTTGCTTGAGGTGCAGTTTCAGCTGCATCTGCTGGTTCTGGTGGGACAGGTTCAGCTGCATCTGCTGGTGCTTGAATACTTTCAGCTATATTTTCATCTGCAGATGGTGGAGCTCTCCCAAGTGATGAGGATGGTGGAACTTGCCCAAGTGATGAGGATGGTGGAACTCGCCCAAGTGATGAGGATGGTGGAGCTCTCAGGGTTGTTTGATAGTCCCACTGATGACCAGTGTGTGACCACTCAGCCTGTCCAGTTGGCACTTCTTGTGACATAGTCTGTGGGTAAAAGCCATGACTGCCCTGAGATTGTGTTGGGGGGGTAAATACATGGACCCTTTGTGGCTGTCTTGGCTCCCCCTCAAAGCCAAAAGAAGAATATTCCTCTGGCCAGGAATCCTGCCAGGGGTCATATGGCAATGTTGGTGGCATCACTCCCGGGTCCTCAACTGAAGCCACCCAACCCTGCTCATGCCTGAGAGCATACTGTTCATGTGGTTGCCTGAAGACTGGTGGTGGTGGTGGTGGCTGCATGCCTGTGACTGTTGGTGGTGGTGGTAGCGGCATGCCTGTTTGTATTCTCATGACAGGAGGTTCTGTGGAGGAGTCAAATGATGAGAGGGATTAGTACAGTCAGATATATGTCCATGTGGGCATACAATGTACATTGATACATGCTAGGGCCTATACTGATTCTCATGTCAAATTCTATAATTTGCACATTGTGATTTGTGCTATTGTGCAATGATGGAAAAAATTTGTTCTTTAAGTGACACTATGGTCACACAATTTACTTTAGCCTGATGTAGGCACAGAACCTGCTTTATTGAGCTAAAAGTATTGTGATGGCTATAGTGTCCATTTACTGAAAACTCTACATGTGGCTTGTGGCCTGTGTTACTCTGAGACATGTTAGTATTGCACTATTCCACCTCATATCATGAATTGCATTGTGTTAAGTAGCATTAATGTCAAATATAATTGTAGATGTTTTTGTTAGTAGGCCAAATACCATGCTCCTCATTGTGTACATGAATGTGTGATATTAAAGGATGTTATATCTCAAATACATATAATACTGGTGTGAGGGATGTTACTCACCAGCATGATGTGCTGTGGTTGCAGCCCCTGAGACACAAGCCACTGGAAGTCCACGGACTGCTGTGATACTCAGGGACCTGCGTATCATCTCCTGCCAGGTATATTCTATGTCCAGGGATGGACCACCACCTGTTCCCCTATGGTGCATAGCTTCCTGCCCCATCTTTTCTTTCACCCACCTCTTGCAGTCATTCCATCACTTTTTAAGGCATTCAACAGTCCTCCTCTGTGGGGCCACACTGTTGACGGCATCCTCTACTGCCAACCATGCTGTTTTTCGCCTTTTGGCACTACTTTTGCCCTTCTCCTGCCCAAAGAGGGCACTGTAAGTGTCCATGATGGCCTTGACTAGGGCAACATTTTCATCAAATGAGAAGTTGGGACATCTCAACCTCTCATCCTCCCTGGACACCTGGCTTGCTCCCTGTGATGTCCCTGGTGTGGGTTCCTCCCTATCCTCTCCCTCCTCCCCCCTTCTGTCCCCATGGGCACCCTCTGTCCCTCTCCTAGATGTGCCTGGTCTCTGGTGCTCTCGGGCATCTCCCCTCCCATCATCCCTTCTATCTCTCCCTCTCCCCACTCCACTTACTCCCTGACAGGGACCCCACTGCTCCTCCTGTCCTCTACAATACTCCTCTCCCTGCCACTCCTCTTCCCTCCTCCCCTCCGCCCTACATCTCACTACCATCTTCACACTACACACACTCACACACTCACTCCCAGTTCAATCACACACAATCACAACCAAATACTCAGCCTATCACACTGTAAAATTCAAATAAAATGTGTGAGGTGTTAGAAAAAAAAAAGTGTGGTGTCTTTGTATATGTATGTATGCAAAATGTGTGCAATATGTAAAAATATGTGTAAGTGTACAAGCTTAATCAACCAACAATGCGACCTAACTAACTCCTCTGTTTGCACCTCTCTCTCTACTCTGACTAATCCTCCACTCCACTGTAGTGTGCTGTAGCTCAACGAACCATCCAAACACACTGAAGAAAATGGCGGCTGCGCATGGGTTTATATATGAATTTTGAATAGCGTAATTACGTGTCGCATTTTTATATGAACTCACGGTTCATTTTACGAGTGTTAGCCTAATTTGCATAAAACTACTCTTTATTGAGACTTTCTGTGGACAAAATACTGGCGTAAGCTACTTGTGACGACTAAATGTGTATTTGCGCACATTTCAGAAGATAGCCAGTTTGTCCTACTTACGCCACTTTAGCATCTAACGGCGCAGTATATGTAATACCCCGATGTGCGAGGTGAAATTACGGGCGGCACAGGTTCCCATGCTTGCGCCAAAACCTACGCTGTATATTTGATCGCACCCCATGTTTCTAGTAAAGTACTCCATCAAAACTGTTGTTAATAACTTGAGAGGTTGGCCGTTGTGTTCTTAAAAGATTATGTACACTGAGGAATACATAGATAGTTAGATAATAAATAGAGTAGATAACAGAGATAGATATTGAAATAGATAGATAAATAGATAGATGATAGATAGATAGATAGATAGATAGATAGATAGATAGATAGATAGATAGATAGAAAGATGATAGATCATGTTTAGTATTGTTATTTAAACTTTGCATAGAAACTTTATCTGTTTCTAAACACAGTGGCTAAATAAGTATATTTCCCTTTTGGTAGGACTCTGTTGTGATTTAAACCTAATAACACACACAATGCAGAATCTATCAGTATCTAAATGCACAGTGGCTGAAAAAACTCTGAAAGGATGCTGGAGAATGAGATTTTTACTACGCCTCCAGGAAATTTCAAGTATAACAAGAAGTTACAGACAATACAAAAGCAATTGTGAACCTATTTAACAGAACTTTGTTTCACCTTTTCTATTTATTGCAGCTCCACAAGAATTTGAAACATAATGAGCACATTTTCTAAGACAGATAAAACTTATTTCCCACTGAATACAACCAAATGAAATGGAGCTTCAGTTTTCCCATAATCCTTACTTTTTGGTGTACTAGTAAACAAGCAAATCTGTCACATTTATCGGAGTGTCAGAATATTTTATTCAATTAAAAATATATTATAGTACCAAAAGTATTTTTATTCTCTAACACTGAGACAAAAGCTAAATAGAAACTATGTGAGATTGAGTCCCTTTCCATTGAGTCCACATAAATATTATATTTATTATACTGTGATTGAGGTTAAATCGCAAGCACTGTGAAGAAAATAGCTTTCCATCTCATTTTGTATATTTTACACAGTTTCTTGAGCCCTGGATAATGCTTAGCAAGAAAAACAAATAAAAAACAAAGATTCTACATTCACGTTACATTTAAATATACAAAGACAAAAAGTAGAGATATACAAACTGAACTACATACATATTGCAATAATAAAAAAAATCTGGATTAAAAATTGACTCATCTAAGATGTTGACAATGACAAGCATTTCTGTTACTATGTATTCCTGTAATAAGATTAGATTTATTTTCCCTGAAATGTAATGGAAAATAATTTTATAAGTGGGAAGAATACCATTTAAAAACACAAAACAAGAACATGGTTGCCAGAGTTTAAATAAAGAGACAAAATTCAATTTTCATGAACAACTTTCCTATTCACTTCCATTATCAAAATGTTCTCAGTCTTTTTATATGCACACTTTCTGAGGCACCTGCTCCTACTGAGCATATGCAAGAATTCACAGTATGCATATACATGCATTTTTTGATTTGCTGATGGCTGTCACATGATGATGGGGAAGGAAAATTGAACTAACTTTGAATTTTGTAAGAAAAAAAATCTACTGCTCATTTGAATTCATACTGACACGATGATCGAAAGTGCTGCGAGGCGGTGATATATTTAAAAGGGATCTGACGCAATGTTGAGAATGCCCGCCAAATATTTAAAAGTAATGACATTACTGTTTAAAGGCTGCATTTCTGAGAGGCGTTTTACTATAAATCGCAATGGGTGTTGATGCTGCAAAATATTCCAAGCAGCATCAGCACCGACATTGGCGATGTAAAGTAAAGGACCCCTTTTAAATATATCACACCGAGCATAATCAATATGCCTATGAACCCCTAAACTGAAATAACCCACCACTGCAAACTAACCCTACACTACATAATCCCTATACCGCCAAACGTAAGAAGCGTTCTAACCTATTAACCTCTAAACTGCTTTAGCCCCCAACATAAACCCCCCTAACCTATCAACCCCTAAACCACCACAACCCCACAATGCAAACTACCCCTACACTACTAAACTACCTAACAGTTAACCCTCAGACCTCTAAGCTAACACCCCCTAACTTCCAAAAAATAACAAACACTAAAAAAGGTTATGCCTAGCCTAAAACTAAAGTCCCCTTTAAAAAACAAACAAAAAAAAAAACAAAAAAAAAAGTTACTATAGCAGTAGCCCTTAGAAGGGCTTTTTGTAGGGCATTGCCCTAAAGTGACTTAGCTCTTTTTCTAAAAAAAAAATACATCCCCATTCTACAATACAAGTATCCCCCCCACCCTCCAAAAAAAAGCATATCTAAAAACCTACTAAAAAATTATCTTGAAAAGGGCATTTAATAGTGCGTTGCCCTAAAATTATTTTAGCTCTTATGCCCATTAAAAAAATAAATAAAAAATAACAACCCAATTCTAAAAAAATCCTAATCCAAAAAACCCTAACCTAAAAATACCCATATCCTAAAAAAATAAATTGCCCTGAAAAAAGCATTTGGTTGGGCATTGTCCTGATAACGGCATTTGGTAGAGCCTTGCAGTAAAGTCTTAACAGCTATTTTGCCCAATAAAAAAAATAAAAACCCTATTCTAAAAAAAACACTAAATCTAAGAAAAAACTAACCTAAAAAAAAAAAAAAAAATCCCTATCCTAAAAACAAACAGCTAGATTTAGAGTTTGGCGTTAGCCGTCAAAAGCAGCGTTAAGGGGTCCTAACGCTGCTTTTTACCGCCCGCTGGTATTTAGAGTCAGCCAGGAAAGGGTCTAACACTCACTTCCATACCGCGACTCCAGGCTACCGCAGATCCCCTTACGCCAATTGCGTATCCTATCTTTTCAATGGGATCTGCCTAACGCCGGTATTTGGAGGACCACATCGCCCGGATTGGATGAAGACTTCGGCTTGGCTGAGTGAAGACGACTCAAGGTAGGGAGATCTTCAGGGGGTTAGTGATAGGTTTTTTTAAGGGGGGTTTGGGTGGGTTAGAATAGGGGTATGTGGGTGGTGGGTTGTAATGTTGGGGGTGTATTGTATTTTTTTTTACAGGTAAAAGAGCTGATTACTTTGGGGCAATGCCCTGCAAAAAGCCCTTTTAAGGGCTGGTAATAGAGCTGATTACTTTTGTAATTTAGAATAGGGTAGGGAATTTTTTTTATTTTGGGGGGCTTTTTATTTTATTAGGGGGATTAGATTAGGTGTAATTAGATTAAACTTCTTGTAATATTTTTTTATTTTTTGTAATTTAGTGTTTTTGTTTTTTTTGTATTATAGAATAGTTTATTTAATTGTATTTTTGTTTAGCTAATTGTAGGTAATTTATTTAATTAATTTAATGATAGTGTAGTGTTAGGTTTAATTGTAACTTAGGTTAGGATTTATTTTACAGGTAGGTAATTTTGTAGTTATTTTAACTAGGTAGCTATTAAATAGTTATTAACTATTTAATAGCTATTGTACCTAGTTAAAATAAATACAAAGTTGCCTGTAAAATAAATATAAATCCTAAAATAGCTACAATGTAATTATTATTTATATTGTAGCTATATTAGGGTTTATTTTATAGGTAAGAATTTAGTTTTAAATAGGAATAATTTATTTAATTTTAGGAATATTATTTTGTTTAATTTAAATTATATTTAATTTAGGGGGGTGTTAGGGTTAGAGTTAGGTTTAGGGGTTAATAATTTTATTATAGTAGCGGCGACGGTGCGGGCGGGAGATTAGGGGTTAATAATTGTAGGTAGGTGGTGGCAATGTTAGGGAGGGCAGATTAGGGGTTAATACTATTTATTATAGTTTTCGCGAGGCGGGAGTGCAGCGGTTTAGGGGTTAATACATTTATTATAGTGGCGGCAAGGTCCGGTCAGCAGATTAGGGGTTAATAAGTGTAGGTAAGGTAGCGGCGATGTTGGGGGGCAGATTAGGGGGTAATAAATATAATATAGGTGTCAGCAATGTTAGGGGCAGCAGATTAGGGGTACATAGGGATAATGTAGGTTGCGGTGGTGTCCGGATCGGCAGATTAGGGGTTAATAGTATAATGCAGGTGTCAGCGATAGTGGGGGCGGCAGATTAGGGGTTAATATGTGTAAGGTTAGGGGTGTTTAGACTCGGGGTTCATGTTAGGGTGTTAGGTGCAGACTTAGAAACTGTTTCCCCATAGGAAACAATGGGGCTGCGTTAGGAGCTGAATGCTGCTTTTTTGCAGGTGTTAGTTTTTTTTTCAGCCCAAACTGCCCCATTGTTTCCTATGGGGATATCGTGCACAAGCACGTTTTTCCAGCTTACCGCTACCGTAAGCAACGCTGGTATTGAGGGTTGAAGTGGAGCTAAATTATGCTCAACGCACCCTTTTCTGAGCCTAACGCAGCCACTCTGACAACTCTAAATACCAGCGTTGTCTTAAGGGTGCGCTGGGGAAAAAAGCAGCGTTAGCTATGCAGGTTTTTACCGACAAAACTCTAAATCTAGGTGAAAGATTGCCATAAGAAGGGAATTTTGTAAAGCATTGCCCTAAAATTATTTCAGCTATTTTGGGGTAAACTCCACCACCCTAAAATATACTAACTCTAAACCCCAACGCTTCTACTCACCCAACTTGACTCTGGCAGTGCTCCTCTTTTTTCTTCATGGCGGCGTTCCTCTGGGACAGTCCTCTTCATCTTCATGACAGTAGTCCTCTTCTTCCATCTTCCATCTTGTTCCATTTTATTCTTCTTTTCTTATTGCAGACATCCTCTTCATGTAGTCAACGCCGCATACTGAAGCTTGAATGCAAGGTTCCTCCTTATATAGGGGTGCCCTTGCATTTCTATTGACTGCTTTTTTAATTCTAAGTCCATTCAACAAATAGCAAAAGCTTTCATTCTATTGGTTGATTGGACTAAGAATTCAAGAATCAGGATATCTACAAGAATATAATAAGATAAGAAGAAAAGAAGCATCGGGTGGAAGGAGATGGAAGAAGTGGACAGCTGACATGAATATGAAGAGGACCACGCCGGAGGACCGCTGCCATGAAGAAACTTTGGGGTTTAGGGTTAGGATTTTCTTTTTTTTTAGAATAGGATTTGTTTTTTTTAGCCCAAAAGAGCTGAAGTAACTTTAGGATAGTGCCCTACAAAATGCCCTTTTTTTAGGATATGTTTTTTATAGGGCAAAGGAGCGGTTAGACTTTAGGGCAAGGCCCTACCAAATGCCCTTATTAGGTCAATGCCCAACAAAATGCCCTTCTCAGGGCATCTTTTTTAGCATATGATTTTTTTTTATTTAGATTTTTGTCATGTTCCTTGTTCAGAGGAAAATTGCCTGGTATTTCAGGGCTGGACTGACCATGTCAGCGGGATCAGACTGATATACTACAGGAAAGTTTTCTTCTGTGAAAAGCACAATTGGGCAGAAGGAAGCTACTACTAGGTTGCAACCGGGCCATAGAACAAGCTATTGATGCTGCTGTTCGTTCCTGGCAGACTGCTTCTCATTCTGTTTTGCATTTATTTAGATTTTGTTTGTGAATATTATGTTTTTGGGCAAAAGAGCTATGTTCACTTTAGGGCACTACCCTATCAAATGGGCAATGCCCAACCAAATGCCCTTTACAGGGCAATATTTTTTTTAGGATAGCTTATTTTTATGAATAGGTTTTTTGTTTTTTTAATGGGCTAAATAGCTGAAATAACTTTAGGCCAATGCCCTGCCAAATGCCCTTTTTCAGGGCCATTTTTATAATATTTTTTTTTTATTTAGGGGGGTGGGGGTTAATTTTATTTTAGAATGGGCTTGTATTTTTTTTAGAAAAAGAGCTGCACTACAAAAAGCCCTTCTAAGGTTTATTGCTATAGTAACTTTTAGTGTTAGTATATGATTTTTTATTTAGGTGTGTTTTTTTTCAAAGGGTACTTTAGTCTTAGTATACACATAACTGTGGGCTTTTTATTTTTTGGCAGTGTTTTTTTTGTAATGTGTTTTTTTTATTTTCAGCAATTTTAGGCCTAGATTTAGAGTTGGGCGGTAGCCGTCAAAACCAGCGTTAGAGGCTCCTAACGCTGGTTTTTACCGCCCTCTGGTATTTGGAGTCATTAAAGGGTCTAACGCTCACTTTTCAGCCGCAACTTTTCCATACCGCAGATCCCCTTACGTCAATTGCGTATCCTATCTTTTCAATGGGATCTTTCTAACTCCGGTATTTAGAGTCGTGGCTGAAGTGAGCGTTAGAAATCTAACGACAAAACTCCAGCCGCAGAAAAAAGTCAGTAGTTAAGAGCTTTCTGGGCTAACGCCGGTTTATAAAGCTCTTAACTACTGTGCTCTAAAGTACACTAACACCCATAAACTACCTATGTACCCCTAAACCGAGGCCCCCCCACATCGCCGCCACTCTTTAAAAATTTTTTAACCCCTAATCTTCCGCTCCGTACACTGCCAACTACGTTATCCCTATGTACCCCTAATCTGCTGCCCCTAACACCGCCGACCCCTATATTATATTTATTAACCCCTAATCTGCCCCCCACAACGTCCCCGCCAGCTACCTAGACTTATTAACCCCTAATCTGCCGTCCGCACGCTGCCGCCAGCTACATTATAGCTATGTACCCCTAATCTGCTGCCCCTAACACCGCCGACCCCTATATTATATTTATTAACCCCTAATCTGCCCCCCACAACGTCGCCTCCACCTGCCTACACTTATTAACCCCTAATCTGCCGAGCGGACCGCACCGCTATTATAATAAAGTTATTAACCCCTAATCCGCCTCACTCCCGCCTCAATAACCCTATAATAAATAGTATTAACCCCTAATCTGCCCTCCCTAACATCGCCGACACCTAACTTCAAGTATTAACCCCTAATCTGCCGATCGGAGCTCACCGCTACTCTAATAAATTTTTTAACCCCTAAAGCTAATTTTAACCGTAACCCTAACACCCCCTAAATTAAATATAATTTTATTCTAACGAAATAAATTAACTCTTATTAAATAAATTATTCCTATTTAAAGCTAAATACTTACCTGTAAAATAAATCCTAATATAGCTACAATATACATTATAATTATATTATAGCTATTTTAGAATTTATATTTATTTTACAGGTAACGTTGTATTTATTTTAACCAGGTACAATAGCTATTAAATAGTTAAGAACTATTTAATAGCTAAAATAGTTAAAATAATTACAAATTTACCTGTAAAATAAATCCTAACCTAAGTTACAATTAAACCTAACACTACACTATCAATAAATTAATTAAATACAATACCTACAATTATCTACAATTAAACCTAACACTACACTATCAATAAATTAATTAAATACAATACCTACAATTACCTACAATTAAACCTAACACTACACTATCAATAAATTAATTAAATACAATACCTACAATTACCTACAATTAAACCTAACACTACACTATCAATAAATTAATTAAATACAATATCTACAAATAAATACAATGAAATAAACTAACTAAAGTACAAAAAATAAAAAAGAACTAAGTTACAAAAAATAAAAAAATATTTACAAACATTAGAAAAATATTACAACAATTTTAAACTAATTACACCTACTCTAAGCCCCCTAATAAAATAACAAAGCCCCCCAAAATAAAAAAATGCCCTACCCTATTCTAAATTAAAAAAGTTCAAAGCTCTTTTACCTTACCAGCCCTGAACAGGGCCCTTTGCGGGGCATGCCCCAAAGAATTCAGCTCTTTTGCCTGTAAAAAAAACACATACAATACCCCCCCAACATTACAACCCACCACCCACATACCCCTAATCTAACCCAAACCCCCCTTAAATAAACCTAACACTAAGCCCCTGAAGATCTTCCTACCTTATCTTCACCATACCAGGTTCACCGATCGGTCCTCGGAAGTGTTGATCCAAGCCCAAGCGGGGGGCTGAAGAGTGACGTCCATCCTCGGGCTGAAGTCTGGATCCAAGCGGGGGCTGAAGAAATCCATCATCGGGCTGAAGTTGGAAGTCCATCATCAGGATGAAGTCTTCTATCAAGCCGCATCTTCAATCTTCTTTCTTCTGGAGCGGAGCAGAGCCATCTTCTTCCAAGCCGACGCGGAACATCCTCTTCAACCGACGCCTACTCGCCGAATGACGGTTCCTTTAAATGACGTCATCCAAGATGGCGTCCCTCAAATTCCGATTGGCTGATAGGATTCTATCAGCCAATCGGAATTAAGGTAGGAATTTTCTGATTGGCTGATGGAATCAGCCAATCAGAATCAAGCTCAATCCGATTGGCTGATCCAATTAGCCAATCAGATTGAGCTCACATTCTATTGGCTGTTCCGATCAGCTGTTAACACCGACAGATTCCCACAGCCGATGGCAGAGGACTTCACCAGGCAGGTTTATGGTGAGCTACCCCTACCCCCGCAGAGAAAACAAACTCAGAAAACAGAAGGCATAATCTCTCTGACTCCCGCTTTTAAACCACTTGGAAGCAGCTCTCGATGGTTACTGTGTACTTATTTGCAAGCACTGAGAAGGGGAATAGGCTAGAACTCCTTAAACCCTAACGTTATAATAGATGCATTGTCTCCCAAATAACTATGCCCTTTTATCCTCAGTCTGCTCATAAATAGACATTATAATTAAAGAGGACTCTTTATCTGTTCATGTATAAGGTGCCAGTGGGAGCTCGTGGGTTATTTAACTGGGGGTTCACAATACATGAACGGGGGGGGGAGAGAGAGAGACAGACAGAGAGACACAGAGACAGACAGACAGAGAGAGAGAGAGAGAGGAGAAGAGGAGACATTGTATGTTCTATCCACCGGTAGTACTAGATATGGGATATACTGTAATATCTTCACTCAATGAAAGATAAAGTATTGCACAGCAATATAAGACAGTAGTACTAGAGGTAGAATATACTGTAGTAACCATTTACAAGGGAAATAAAACATTGTGCAGCACTAAATAACAGTAGGGCTAAAATGGAATACTGTAGTAAAAAGTAAACTATTACACAGCAAAGTATAAACAGGGTAGTAACTTCCGCTCACTCCAGTTTCCTCTCACAAGGCTACAACAGATATAATAGCTAATTAATAGATTAATGTACAGCTATAGATCACAGCATTAGAAGAATATACTAAGCTGTAGAAAAAAACCTCTCTACCTAGAGATACACTATTTTCCATTAATCTAGTATCTTTCTTCAAGGAAGAACACCCCAGAGATAAATATTGCAACAATATTGGCCCAAGTGTACCCATGTACTGCAAATGGCAGACTCATAAAGGTGCAACACAAAAACTATACTGTACTTCAATATTATAAGCACCTAAAATTACAATGCCCTTAAGCGCTTTAACAAAAAGCTAAATTTCCATAGCTTTTTATCTAATATGAAATTACAAGTATAACAGGATATATTTATATATAATGTTCCCCCTTATCCTTGTTGTAAATAGTGCAATTTACCACCATGGGCACCGGAACCCAACTCAGAAGAGAACTTCTGATGCACGACACAGCAGGGAGGAATGACCGTAATAGGAGACAAATACGCCAAACACTGCTTAAGAAAATGCTTAAATACCTCACTGATGATCCTCTGAGCAGCACTCTGAATCATCTGCCACAGTAAAAAATGGACTGCAGTCATCTTAGTTGAGGGGGAGGAGTCTAGTGAAGCGTCATCACGTGACTTCAGTTATGATGTAACTGGACCGGCTTAGCACACCACTTCACTGGCTCACTCACACAGGCTGAACTGTGCGATTAAGCCAGTATAGGGATGGGTTAGAGGGTAGGAGTGGCGTCTCAGCGTCTCTGCATTAAAAGCAATGACACAGGCATGTAGGCTCTACCGCACGTGTGGTTAAATAAAAAAACTGTGGAAAAATTAAAAAAAAATTTTAAAACAAAAATCAGTTTTGTTTTAACTTTTTTGGGGGTATAAATGAAATATAATTTTTCCAATAGGGGGGTTATTTTTTTCTTCTTCTTCTTTTGACTGGGGGTTCACGTGCGGGTGTGCACAATTAGAGGAGCCTCCACTGTAAGGTGCTCTGTTCCTTTTATTTATCTTATGTTGACTTAACCTTAAACTTTAATGTTATAATAAGTGCAATTCCTTCCAAATAATTATGCACCACTAATCTCAGTCTGTTTTATAAGAAACATTTTCATTAAAATGGACTCTTTACCTGTTCCTGAATAAGGTGACTTATTACTTTGATTTTATTTTTTGCTGTCCCTCTGGTGTTGGATAAACATATAAAGACCTCCCTGCATATTTTAGCTTACTATTGTAAGGGTTAAACTTCTGCTCACCTAGTAACTCCACCCTTTTTACCTATATCAGTACCAGCTCACCTAGTAACTCCACCCTTTTTACCTATATCAGTACCAGCACACCTGCAGACAAGTGCTTGGTATTTTGTTTTGTTCCTGAACTGCACTCTGTGCATATGGATTAACTTTGTTTACCTTCTCTCCTAACTTGGATTATAAGTATAGGACATCCTATTTCTAAAATTTCTCTGAGCCTCAGATTCTAAGGAATCCTCTTCTATATTTCCCTTTGCAAAGAGAACTTTCTTAATTACCCTCTGAACAGCTTCCAACTGCGGATTCAGCTGTTCCACCTCTCCCTTGCATAAACTGAACTCTGCTACAACTCCGCTGTCAGCATATCCAGTGCTGCAACATAATATCAGCCTACAGGCTTGTGAGTGCTGACAGGCAGATTCACACAGTCTATTCAGAGGTAGGAGTTGTGCACACAGCCATCACGCTACCGAGTGCTGACAGGCAGATAGATACACACTGGGTATTCAGAGGTAGTAGCTGCGCTTTGTATCTACACTCTCTCCAGTAACCCCTACTGTGCTGGACTGGTACTAACACAGCATATACTTTTCTACCAATTACTCCCCTGTACTTATCAGATATCCAATCTGCTCAGACCAAAGTTGAAGTCACCAATACTTTTAGCACATCCTCAGATCTCTATACCATCTGACAAATATCAGACCTGAGTATTTACCACCTACTAATTAAATTCACTTTATTACTTGAGCGCACCTGAGCAATAGCTACACTCCTAAAGAAAGTGAAACAACAACCACTTTTGTAAAGCAATTCTGCAGCTGAGGTCTAGATCCCAGTTCAAATCTTACATATTACCAAGCCACAAGATAGACCCAGCAGAATTGCCACAAGTGGTGTACAATCTTTCTCAGAGAGTGGACCAGCTCTCGTAAGGACTCAGGGAGCTTCAAGTTGAGAACCAGACCTTAAGAGGTATAATAAGGGACTCCCTCACTCCAAAAGCATCCTCTTCAGAGCCTACTATAGAACCTCAAGTCTCGCTGCCTGATACCTTCTCAGGTAATCGCAAGAATTATAGACATTTCAAAAATGCTTGCACTCTGTTATTTCAATTGAAGCCAAAAACCTACAGTACAGATAAAATCAAAGTACTAACTATGATATCTTTCTTACGTGGCGAACCAAGGGTGTGGGCGGATACACTTTATGAGGCCAATGATCCAGTCTTAACCTCCGTCCCTCAGTTTCTTGCTACAATGGATGAACTTTATGTTGATTCTAACTTACAGTTAACTGCAGAATCCAATATGAGAGGCTTCAAACAAGGCCGAAGACAGGTTGAAGATTATATCACGGAATTCAAACTGTATTCAACCAACTTGCAGTGGAACGCCATTGCGCTAAAAAATCAATACAGGATTGGCCTGTCAGATCCTATTAAGCCAGAGTAGAGCTTCCCGATACCTTGGAAGGATTAATGAAGCTGATGATACAAATAGATTGTAGGCTGTGAGAGAGGAGAAGTGAGAGGGGTATGCCAGAAAGCACATCTAAACCCTCGAATTATGTAAGACCAGCAACTTCCTGCAAGAATACGGTTGAACCTATGGACATAGGTATGATTAGAGGTCCTCTTACCTCAGAAGAACGGAACCGAAGGAGAACACAGTACCTCTGTATGTACTGCGCAAATCCCAGCCACACTGTAAAAGAGTGTCCAGTACTTTAAAAATCAAGGAAAAGTAAGTTCCATCACATTCACACTGCACATACCTGTCAGAGCAATTCCACTTATTGTTATCTCTCTCTCCATTTACAGTGGGACCAAAACAGACTGATGACTAATGCCTTAGTAGACAGCGGAGCCTACGGCAACTATATAGATAAAGATGTTGTAGCTGTCAATAAAATTCCTTTTGTTTGCAAGCAACAACCTGTGTCTATTCGCCTTATTGATGGTACCAATATCTCCACAGGTCCCATTACACAGCAGACGATACCTTTACAGGTACAAACACCTTCAGGGCACACCGAATATCTTACATTCGATATCCTACCCTCACCATTGTTCCCTATTATTTTAGGCCTAAGTTGGCTGCAATTACATCAGCCCCAAATTAATTGGAAGGACTTGTCCGTCGATTTCACATCCACATTTTGCAAGACAACCTGCTATCCGCATCAGGGTTTACTCTTACATCTACAGGAAAATGAACTCACACTACCCAAAGAATACACTGATTTTCTTGACGTATTCAGTAAAAAAGAGGCTGAGGCACTACCGCCGCATCGAGTCTATCACTGCCCGATAGATCTCCAGCCTGGAGCAGTAGTTCCTTACGGTCATTTGTATCCTTTAAGTAAGCCAGAATTGGATTACCTGAAAACATATTTGGATGAAAAGATACGTAAGGGGTTCATACGACCATCCACCTCCCCAGCTGGTGCGGGGATTATTTTTGTTAAAAACAAAGATTCATCTCTACGTCCCATAATAGACTATCGGGAACTTAATAAGAGGACTATTAAAAATAGGTATCCCCTGCCGTTAATTCCCGAACTTATAGAAAGATTGCATCAAGCTACTGTTTTTACCAAGCTTGACCTACGTGGAGCCTATAATTTAGTTCGCATTAGAGACGGTGATGAATGGCTCACTGCATTCCGTACCAGGTACGGCCTCTACGAATATCTCATGATGCCATTTGGGCTTTGCAACACCCCAGCAATGTTCCAATTTTTTATCAATTATATTTTTAGGGATCTCTTAGACGTATGTATCGTGATATATTTAGACGACATCTTAATCTACTCAAAAAATATATCCGAACATATTAAACATGTCCGTTGGGTCCTCTCCTGCTTACGTACTTATCATCTGTACGCCAAGCCAGAGAAATGTGTGTTCCACACTAACCAAATTTCATTCTTAGGGTACCATATCTCTCCAGCAGGAATTGAGATGGAACAAAATAAAGTACAGACAGTCATTGAATGGAAAAAGCCCACAACAAAAATGGAGCTCCAACGCTTCCTAGGTTTTGCGAATTATTATCGCAAATTTATTAAGAATTTCTCGAAAATCGCAAAACCTCTCTCAACACTATCTGGTTCTACGCAATTCCACTAGACTCCTCAAGCAAATAATGCTTTCCTAGAATTGAAGTCCCGCTTCACTACAGCTCCGATCTTGAGATTTCCCAATCCTGATCTACCTTACACTCTTGAGGTGGATTCCTCTGATTATGCCATCTGAGCTGTACTGTCACAATGAGAGACACCGGCCACCCCACTCCATCCAGTAACTTACCTGTCTAAAGTCATGTTACCTGCTGAGAGAAACTATCCCATTGGTGACAAAGAACTCCTTGCAATAAAGAGGTCACTAGAACATTGGAGGCATCTTCTCGAGGGCACTCTCTATCCAGTGGGGATCTACACTGATCATAAAAACCTGGAGTATTTACAAACCAACAAGACCATCTCCGCAAGACAGGTGAGATGGAGCCTGTATTTTGCCAGGTTCAACTTCAATATAATCTATCGACCAGCAAACAAGAATGGTAAGGCAGACGCCTTGTCACGAAAAGAGGACAAACCCCCAGAAACCTCAACACAAAAATCTATGATACCACCAGAACGCTTCTTAGGTGTTATATCTTCCTACTCAAAACAAATCATGGAGGCACTGAAATCTGATTCCGCTTTACCAAAGGATCAGGTCACTCTACATTCCAATGGCCTCTACTACCACAATGAAAAATTGTATATCCCAGTCAGTCTTAGACAACAATGCATTTACTTGTTCCATGATACCCCTCTATCTGGACATCAGGGAGTGAGACGCACTTCAGAAAGGATAACACGAGAATTCTGGTGGCCTGGGTTAAAGGACTCAATAAAGGAACACATAAGTAGTTGCCTTATCTGTACAACCTGCAAAAATGAAAATAAAAGCCCATTTGGTTTTCTGTTACCTCTACCCATTCCAGAGAAACCATGGCAACATGTTGGTTTAGATTTTATTGTAGAATTACCAGTCTCGAATTTACAAACAACAATCCTTGTAGTCATAGATCATCTCACCAAGATGGCACACTTTGTGCCATTACATAAACTCCCTACAGCAGCGGAGACAGCAACTCTATTTGTCAAGCATATAATCAAATTACATGGAATCCCTTCAACACTGTATTCGGACAGAGGGACACAGTTCACATCTAACTTCTGGAGACATCTTTGCAGAATCCTGCATATCGACCATTGTTTCTCGTCTTCCTAACATCCACAGATGAACGGACAGGTGGAAAGAACAAACCAATGGCTTGAGTAGTACCTCCGGTGTTACTGTTCACAACATCAACATGATTGGGAGTAATATTTACCTCTCGCCGAATATGCCTATAATGATGCAAGCAATGCCAGTACTAAGATGTCACCTTTCTTCGCCAATCATGGGTTTCACCCTACATTTTCATTAGCCCCAGGTGTTGTCTTTGATTCTCGACAGGTAGACCAGTTGACTAACTCCATGCTGGAGGTCTTCAGGACTCTTCAAGATAACATCAAACAGGCTCAAGATTCTCAAAAGAAATATTATGACCAGAGGAGAAGGCCATCTCCAGTATACTCTATTGGGGATTTTGTTTGGCTTTCAACCAAAAATCTATGTTTGAACATTCCTGCTAAGAAACTTGCCAGGAAGTTCATAGGTCCGTTTCCCATAACTAAATTGGTAAATGAAAATGCAGTCACTCTGGGTCTACCTCCTAGTTTGCACATCCATTCCACATTCCATGTCTCACTGATAAAACCTGCTAGACCTATGAGGGACACCAGTGTTGTACTTCCCTCTGAACTACTTCAGGATTTACCCGATGAATTTGAAGTTGAAGAACTCGTTGATTCCAGACATCATAACGGTGGCATACAGTACCTGGTTCGCTGGAAGGGCTACACCAGTCAGGACGACTCCTGGGAACCCTCGGTAACATTCATGCACCGAGATTGGTTGCCTTGTTCCATCGGAGGCATCTTGATCGCCCCCGTCCGCAAGCCGTGGGATGGCTTGCCTGAGAGGTGGGTCCTGTAAGGGTTAAACTTCTGCTCACCTAGTAACTCCACCCTTTTTACCTATATCAGTACCAGCACACCTGCAGACAAGTGCTTGGTATTTTGTTTTGTTCCTGAACTGCACGCTGTGCATATGGATTAACTTTGTTTGCCTTCTATCCTAACTTGGATTGTAAGTATAGGACGTCCTATTTTCTCAAATTTCTCTGAGCCTCAGATTCTAAGGAATCCTCTTCTATATTTCCCTTTGCAAAGAGAACTTTCTTAATTACCCTCTGAACAGCTTCCAACTGCGGATTCAGCTGTTCCACCTCTCCCTTGCATAAACTGAACTCTGCTACAACTCCGCTGTCAGCATATCTAGTGCTGCAACATAATATCAGGCTACAGGCTTATGAGTGCTGACAGGCAGATTCACACAGTCTATTCAGAGGTAGGAGCTGCGCACACAGCCATCACGCTACCGAGTGCTGACAGGCAGATACACACTGGGTATTCAGAGGTAGGAGCTGCGCTTTGTATCTACACTCTCTCCAGTAACCCCTACTGTGCTGGACTGGTACTAACACAGCATATAACACAGCATATACTTTTCTACCAATTACTCCCCTGTACTTATCAGACATCCAATCTGCTCAGACCAATAGCTATGCTCCTAAAGAAAGTGAAACAACAACCACTTTTGTAAAGCAATTCTGCAGCTGAGGTCTAGATCCCAGTTCAAATATTACAACTATCCATGCTTATTGTCAAGTTTTGACCATGTCTAGTTTAACTTGTAACGTTACTAAAATGTATTTCACTATTTTATATGTTAGATTATGTTAAATTTATGAGCCCAAACTTTTAGTTAGATAGCTGAGATTTAATTGAGTTCTCTTTATAACTGTTTAAAACAACATGTTCTCAACTATTGAGCTTCCATAGAATACTATACATACAAAGCATAAATTCTACTTAACTCATATTGGAGTTTCCCGCCCTATCTTCAGCCATACTCACCCTATATAGTAACAATCTTGCAATAGCTGAGGAGTGACAGAGAAGAACCTTCTGTTCTTAAACACTCCCTCTAGTCTAAAGCACTCATAGTCCTATAAATATCCCTAAAAGCTATATTAACTTATTTCCCCATAGTCTTTGGCGAGACAGTGGTGCAAGCTAAATTTTGGAATTCCTCAGGATTAGGGAATATATGAGCAACAACTTATTGGATCCTAGGTAGGTAATAGATAGAACCTCAGATATAACTAACAGGAATACTAGCTGACCCCTAGCACGTAGTTAACTTGGAGTCATATATTAAATCTAGGTAAGGTAACTATAACTAGCTTTTGGTCTCTTAAACACAGAGTTGAGTCAATAAGTTATTTGGGAGGATTCCCTAAGTACAGTAATCTATACCACAATATTGTGGATCTACTGGAACTTCATTAGGTTGTATTCTTAAAGAACAATTTATTTCCCTAATGGAGAACCTTACTCACCCTGTATGTACACCCCTACATTTTTTTTAATGTTATTTAGTAGCCCCTGCGGCTTAAGAATTCTGCTCCAATGAAGTGGACTAGCACATTGATATAAGCTAAACTATAGTAGACACAGCCCTTAATACTGCTAATTAGATACTACTTTTTGCCTACATTACAGTAGCATGGTTCCTTTACTATTATTCACCATAATAGCTTATCTATCATCCAGTCTGAGGGTCCAAGAGAGGCCCAATACTACAGTTCAGAAGTTCTAATAATACTGTAATATTATTTTCTAAAATAAATAAAATAAGGTTAATTAATTGGGATCCAAGAGTGGTCTCCTCTGGTTTCAGACTACCTTCTATAGCTTTTCACATGTTATATTACTGCGAGGTCCAAAAGTGGCCCCAACTCTTATCTTAAAGGTAAATAATTTGAATGGCAGATATATATGTATACAGATATTCCTGAAGTATGCCATATTAATATGTAATGTTTATCTTGTTTGACTTACTTAGATTGTAAGCATTGACACAATTTATCTCTATAATTTTTATTGACATATACTGTATGCACGCCTTGAATTGAACCAAAAGAAGAAAAAAAAAGGAACTAAAAAGTATTAAAATTGAACAAATATTAATTGTTATGTTTAAAGGTAAAGTGTGTGTGTGTGTGTGTGTATATATATATACATATATATATATATATATATATACAGTGGCCAAAAAAGTATTTAGTCAGCCACCAATTGTGCAAGTTCTCCCACTTAAGAAGATGAGAGAGGCCTGTAATTTTCATCATAGGTATACCTCAACTATGAGAGACAAAATGTGGAAACAAATCCAGACAATCACATTGTCTGATTTGGAAATAATTTATTTGCATATTATGGTGGAAAATAAGTATTTGGTCACCTACAAACAAGCAAGATTTCTGGCTCTCACAGACCTGTATCTTCTTCTTTAAGAGGCTCCTCTGTCCTCCACTCATTACCTGTATTAATGGCACCTGTTTGAACTTGTTATCAGTATAAAAGACACCTGTCCACAACCTCAAACAGTCACACTCCAAACTCCACTATGGTGAAGACCAAAGAGCTGTTGAAGGACACCAGAAACAAAATTGTAGACCTGCACCAGGCTGGGAAGACTGAATCTGCAATAGGCAAGCAGCTTGGTGTGAAGAAATCAACTGTGGGAGCAATAATTAGAAAATGGAAGACATACAAGACCACTGATAATCTCCCTCAATCTGGGGCTCCACGCAAGATCTCACCCCGTGGGGTCAAAATGATCACAAGAACGGTGAGCAAACATCCCAGAACCACATGGGGGGACCTAGTGAATGACCTGCAGAGAGCTTGTACCAACGTAGCAAAGGCTACCATCAGTAACACACTACGCCGCCAAGGACTCAGATCCTGCAGTGCCAGACGTGTCCCCCTGCTTAAGCCAGTACATGTCCGGGCCCGTCTGAAGTATGCTAGAGAGCATTTGGATGATACAGAAGTGGATTGGGAGAATGTCATATGGTCAGATGAAACCAAGGTAGAACTGTTTGGTAGAAACACAACTCGTCGTGTTTGGAGGAGAGAGAATGCTGAGTTGCAACCAAAGAACACCATACCTACTGTGAAGCATGGGGGTGGCAACATTATGCTTTGAGGCTGTTTCTCGGCAAAGGAACAGGATGATTGATCCGTGTACATGAAAGAATGAATGGGGCCATGTATCGTGAGATTTTGAGTGCAAACCTCCTTCCATCAGCAAGGGCATTGAAGATGAAATGTGGCTGGGTCTTTCAGCATGACAATGATCCCAAACACACCGCCCAGGCAGCGAAGGAGTGGCTTCGTAAGAAGCATTTCAAGGTCCTGGAGTGGCCTAGCCAGTCTCCATATCTCAACCCCATAAAAAAACCTTTGGATGGAGTTGAAAGTCCGTGTTGCCCAGCGACAGCCCCAAAACATCACTGCTCTAGAGGAGATCTGCATGCAGGAATGGGCCAACATACCAGCAACAGTGTGTGACAACCTTGTGAAGACTTACAGAAAACGTTTGACCTCTGTCATTGCCAACAAAGGATATATAACAAAGTATTCAGATGAACACTTGATATTGACCAAATACTTATTTTCCATCATAATTTGCAAATAAATTCTTTCCAAATCAGACAATGTGATTGTCTGGATTTGTTTCCACATTTTGTCTCTCATAGTTGAGGTATACCTATGATGAAAATTACAGGCCTCTCTCATCTTCTTAAGTGGGAGAACTTGCCCAATTGGTGGCCGACTAAATACTTTTTTGCCCCACTGTATATATATATATGTATATATATATATATATATATATATATATGTATGTATATATATATGTATATATATATATATATGTATATATATATATATTTATATATATATATATATAAATGCAAAACCTAAAAACACGGAAATAGACTGCACTCTCAAACTAGACCAGGTACGTATCCTATGACCCTGCAAAATAAACAGCCTGTGTACTTGCACCCAGACTTGTCTAGGGTAACTGCCTGGATCTCTGGGGAATGTGCAGCTTCCTGTGAGTGCTTTTGAGCACCCAGGGATGTGCATTTTGTAGGGTCATAGGTTATGTACTTGGTCCAGTTTAAGAGTGCAGTCTATTTCCTTGTTTTGTATGTGTCTAGGGAGATTACATAAGTCCTGTGCACCCTTGGGTGATTTCCAGTTTGTTTGATTCAGAACATGCATTGTTTGGTTTTATTAGGGACCCAGGATAAAAGAGACCTTGACATGGTTCCTGAGCTTGACCCATTTGGAAAGATGCGGTAACTGACTCTTCCATTTTTGCTTTTAATCAAAAGTGCTGTCCATTTCCGTTGTATAAATATATATATATATATATATATATATATATATATATATATATATATATATATATATATATATATATATATATATATATATATATATATATATATTTATTTATATTTATATATACATATTTAGACATTTATTTGCAGAAGATGACAACTGGTCAACATAACAAAAAAGATGTAGTGTTTTTATATCTAGAATAATGGAAAGAAAACAAGTTAATATTAAGTTTTAAATAATACAACACTAATGTTTAAACTTAGCAAGAGTTCAGAAATCAATATTTGGTGGATTATCCCTAATTTTCAAATACAGCTTTCATGTGTCTTAGCAGGCTCTGTCGTCAACAGTCTTTTACATTGCTGTTGGGTGACTTTATGCCCCTCCTGGCGTAAAAATTCAAGCAACTCTGCTTTGTTTAATGGCTGGTGACCATCCATCTTCCTCTTGATCACATTCCACAGGTTTTCAATGAGCGCATGCCAAGACCCATGAAAGCTGTGATTGAAAATCAGGGTTATTCCACCCAATATTGATTTCTGAACTCTTGCTAAGTTAAAACATTAGTATTGTATTGCTTAAAAATGAATATGAACTTGTTTTCTTTGCATTATTCTAGGTCTGAAAACACTGCATCTTTTTTTGTTATTTTGACCACTTGTCATTTTCTTCGAATAAATGCTCTAAATTACATTATTTTTATTTGGAATTTGGGAGGAATGTTGTCAGTAGTTTAAAGAACAAAACAAAAATGTTCATTTTACTCAAACACATACCTATAAATAGTAAAACCAGAAAAACGGATCATTTTGCAGTGGTCTCTATATAAAAATATACACCTAATAGCCCTTTCCGGTCAAACACCTTTTCATATACTATATACCTTTTAACACTTATAAAATTTTGTTTATAATATTTATATGAATATTTTTTGTTAGCAGATAGTGTACATATGAGTGTAGCACTTTATTTTAATCTACTTATGTTGTTCTTGGTGCAATTATTTTACGCCTTACACTGTATGCCAGGTCTTCACTCGTGCTTATCTGACAAGCACAAATTTTGTTTGTGCTCAAACGCACCCGTTTACTTGTAATATGTGCACATTAACACGGTCGCCATACTGCTTATCGTGAGCTGCGCTAACTTTAGGGCACCACTTGTAATCTAGCCCTTAATGAATGACACCAGAATTAATTAACTAATAAGGACTTTGCTAGAAAATACAGCAAAATTAGTGATGTTTTTCATTTTTCTAAAGCCGAAATTAAATGACTATTGTAAAGTACATGCTGCCCTCTGCTCTTGAATTTCTTGTGTGCTTCTGTCAAAGAAGAAAGAGGAAGAATGGGGGGATACTAATCATTTATGGTCAGGTTTGGTCACTTTCAACTGTGTAAGCTGGGTAATCGCTACTGTTTTACTGACACTGTTGTAAATGTCTTGTGTATCTGTCTTTTCATTTCTCTCTTGTGATGATTATATTTAGTGTATTTTTTTTATTTATTTTATTATGAGTTGCTTAACGGAAATTAAATTGACAGTCTACCAAAAATCTTGTTTAAAAATAATATAATCCTTTTGTTACCCATTCCCCAGTTTTGCATAACCAACAGTTATATTAATTTACTTTGTACCTTTATAATACCCTGTATCTAAGCCTCTGCAGACCAACCTCTTATCTCAGTTCTTTTGATAGACTTGCATTTTAGCCAATCAGTGCTGACTCATAAATAACTCCACAAGAGTGAGCACAGCGTTATCTATGTGGCACATGTGAACTATCGGTGTCTAACTGTGAAAAACTGTCAAAATTAGATAAAAGGCAGCCTTCAATGTCTTAGAAATTAGTTTGAGCCTACCTAGGTTTAGCTTTCAACAAAGTCTATCAAAAGAACAAAGCTAATTTGATGATAAAAGTAAATTGAAAAGTTGTTTAAAATTGCATGCCCTGCTAGGTTCCGGTGGAAGAGGAGGAGCAAGCACGTGCTGCTGAGCTACCTGCTGAGCTACCTGCTGAGCTACCTGTTTCAGCCCTACAGCTGCTGGCGGTTGTTTTCGCGCCATACCCCAGTTTAGGGGATAGCTAACGGGTTAGCCAAGACAACGCACCTGAACCTGAACAGCGATAAACTCCATCCCGCTGTTATTGCAAGAAGGGAGGTGATATCCCCCCAAACAGACGAATCGAGGCCAACTGGCTTACCCGGCACTCTTAACCAACTGCTCTGAATCATAGACATAATTTGCCGGGTAAACTTAAACCCCCACTACCTCTTCAAAAGGCATAGATAATAACCCAGGAGAAACCCCTTTTACCTTGGAAGATCCCTTTGCTCCTCTGCTCAGCTAAGGACAGAAATAAAGGAAAGTTCAACATTAGACGGCAACAACTGAAGCCGCATCTGTTGCAGCACGTACCTCATCTCCTGTTGCCGGGGTCTGCTTGCAGCGGGCTCTCCGGACTGCGTCTGCCCGGCGCACACTGCTCTCCCCCTTTCCCCCACGAACTGAGCAGAGGCGAGGCTGGGTCCTAATCCAACAGAGGACCAACTGCATCAAAGTCAGTACAGACGGGCCCACCCACCGCTGTGGTTGAATCCTTTCTCACCCCTCCCGCCAGCGTGCCCGGCATCACGGAACTCACACTGCGGAGTGATACTGAATCCTACATGTCTCCCTGAGGTGGCCCTCCCCTTGAGACTCCTCGCTGGATCTTTGGCTGTAGCGCAGATCACCCCATCCCTCTCCCACCGGTGCTGCGTGAGAGGGACTGGAGTAAGCGCTATCTGGAGGGCTAGGAACGAAGGAAAAAGCCCCTGCACGTAGGAAGCCTGCCTCTTGTTTCTCTTCCCTCTCTCCCACCGCTGCTGCGTGAGGGAGGGAGAGATAAATAGCTGCCTGAGGTCAAGACAAGGCAGAGGCACCTAAAGCTGCGGGAGCTGCATCTGCAGGTCTCAGGTAGGAGAGACACTCACCGTATATTCAAGAACCCCATCTTCCAGGGCAAGATAGAACACGGGGTACAGCTGGCGAGGAGAGGTGAGTTAACTATGCATCTTTAAGGACTTATCATTGTGCACCTTAAACTGAATGGGCTGCCTGGGTGAAGTTGGGGGAGCAGACAGGGATATCATATTCTTCTCCCAATATTAATATCAAGAATCTCCTTACCAAAGTCATAAAAGGGGGAAGGTAAAAGGGGAAAGAAGAAGAAGGGAAAGGAAAGGAGGGGAAGGGCTGAGTAGCCCTATATTACTCATACTGCACTGAACTGGACGGACCACAGTGGACCGCGGTCCACTTAAATAAGAGCTTTATCTCTCAGACTATCTGTAAACTTTACTAACACCGGCTTGAACTCTGGTAAAGGCTAAAAGAATAGGGGGAGAGGAGGAGAAAAAGAGAAGGGAAGAGGAAAGAGCTAGTTGCTTTACATCTAATGAACATATTACTAACGTTGATTGTTTATTTTCTGGCTGACAGATTAACAGCTGCTTTCACCACGAAAAATCTGCTATTAAACTAATATGGACATTCATGTTTATCTTGCTTGCAGAATAACAACCTAACTGCTGGACATTTCATCTCCTAACATATTGATTAAATGCATACCTAAAATTTATAAGCTTTAAGGAAAATCTAATACACTGCATATTCTGTTCTAAATGTTTAGGATCTAAGTTACTCTTTTATCCTTCTTTTTTTTCTTCTTTTCTGTAACTAACAATTTCTTCTAACTGTGTTTTTCTTGTGGCACAAGAGCAATTTGATTTTGTTGTCTAGGCAGATACGCTGTCCCAAGATTAATTGGTCTAATTTCACACTTAGAGATTCGAAAAACCAGGACACAGGTTTCCCTTCACTTAAAATATATCTAAAAGCCTGGAAATATTAGATTTTAGTTATAAAGGTAAGAAAGGCCTAATATAACAAAAATAATAAGAGAACTAAAATCTATACCTACTTACTTTGATTAGGGGAACCTAATGATATTAAAGTAAACCTGAGTTCCTTTTTTTTAGAGAAGGATTTGGTTCTCTTGTCTCTAAGCTACACGTCATAGGCTCTCTGACTGGTATGGGGACTCTCAATTATAGGAAGCCACACACATCACTTCACTAAAACCAAGGGTGCCAACATATAAATCCCCCCTTTTTTTTTTTTTTTTTTTTCTTTTCTTCTCCCCCGTCCCTCACTCTCCTCACTCCCTCCCCTAAACCTCCTCACTCACTTGTCACTCACATCCCTATCCCTTCCAATAAAATCACGAATGTTTTGCAGCACAGCACAAGTTAATAATTGATCATCACTCACACCATTATCACGTCTTATGGACAAATTCCTCCACAGCCACTCTCGGACTCCCCCACCAGCCATGACAGCTAAAGTAAGAGATAGAAAAAATAAAAATAGCATAGAGCTACCCACAGAGGAACAATCAACCCCAACCAATCCCTTACACTTAAGTGAAACATTTAACATGCAGGCTCTGGTGACAAACATTGCAGAAGCTTTAAATCCTAAGTTTGATGCCCTTAGGGCAGAGATCAAACAAGAAATTGTATCACTATCGCAAGAACTGAGACACTTCACTAACAGGATTAGTGAAGTGGAACAAAGGGTCTCTGATCTTGAGGATGTCACACTTACTCATAGTGCAAGCATAGATGCCACCGCAACTAGTCTGTCCAAAATGCAAATCAAAATTGAAGATTTGGAAAATAGGGCCAGAAGGAACAACATCCGCATTATTGGCATACCTGAGGGGAAACAGCCTGAGAATCTAAATTTATTTATCACAGACACTTTAGTACAGTTACTTAAAATCCCTCCTAGCAATGCTCAAATAGTGGTAGAAAGGGCCCATAGAATAGGGAGGATGCAGGTTGATAATAGGGGCAATAATAGACCTAGGCCAGTAATAGCCAAATTGCTCAATTTCACTGATAAGGTAACCCTTCTACAACATTTTCGTAAAAATCAGCCCATCATGTTTAAAGAGAACAAGATTCTCCTATTTCAAGACTATTCAGCAGAGACGTCAGCGAGGAGAAGAAATATTGCTCCAATCTGCTCTAAATTTATTCAGCAGGGCTATCAGGCCTTAATTATGTACCCATCTAAACTTAAAGTTTTTGCCAGAGGAGGAACTCACCTTTTTGAAGGTGCACAAGAGGCAGAAAAATTCTTAAATCAATTAAGCTCTAGTGAGTAAACCGAACAGATATCAAGGACTCACTGTCATTGTTTTTTATCTTTCTTTTAAGGTAATGCTGACAGCGAAACTAGCCCAAAATAGCGTAGGTGTCTTGCGGGGGGTTTCCCCTTTTTTTTTTTTTTTTTTTTTTTTTATTTTTTATTTTTTTTTTTTTTTTCTCTCTCCAATTTCATATATCTATCTACTAAATTAAATGCTTAATTTTAAAATAGTATCTTGGAACTTAGGAGGTATCACCACTCCTATAAAGAGGAAGTCAATCATTTCTCAATTAAGGAAAATGAATACAGAAATAGCTTTCCTCCAGGAAACGCATCTTACCCTAGAAGAAGTTTTGAAGTTAAAAACATCATGGGTTAAGAAAGTGTTCGCCACTTCAGGACAGGGGAGAAAGAGAGGGGTAGCTATTTTGGTGGGGAAAAAGATCAATTCAGAAATTCTGCATGTTGGGACAGACCCAGAGGGGAGATCAGTGATCTTAAAAATAAAAATTGATAATCGTGTGTTCACAATGTGTAATGTTTATGCACCTAACACTCTTGATCCAGAGTTTTGGAATCAATTACAGACAGAGATACTCTCTGTACTGGAGGGTAACCTTATTCTCGCAGGAGATTTCAACATGGCTCCACAGTGTCCACTTGACAGGCTGAGACAAAACACAAAACAGAAAAAACATAAAAAAGACAACTTGGAATCTAAAATTTTCACTAGGCTTATGCAAAACTTAGGTGTTAGGGACATATGGAGGATGCAAAATCCCGATGCTAGAGAATATTCTTGCCTATCTAAAGCCCATAAAACATTATCAAGGATTGATCTTTTTTTGATAGACGAAAGACTCTGCACATTCGAGGTTAAGGCAAAAATCTTTCCTATATGTATATCTGACCATGGGCCAATATCTTTAGATCTCCAAGATAAACAGCCTAAGTTTAAGTTAAATTGCTTCTTTTTCCCCTCTCACTTAGCATCAGACATGAAATTCAAGAACTGGCTAAGAGTTAAATTTAATGACTACGACCTCTGCAACTCAGATTATAGAGATCGTCCTGCCATATTTTGGGAGGCAGCAAAGGCAGTAATAAGAGGGGAAATCATAGCTTATATGGCCATATTAAATAAAAAAAGGCAACAAAGAGATAAGGAATTAACACATGCAGTTATAAACGCATATAACAGATTCCTTCTTGACTCAACTCCTGCAAATTGGACCAAGTATATCAGAGCAAAAAGCAACAAAGATGATTTTTTGCTATACAGAGAAACCCAGAATGAACTAAAACTACAGTCCAAATTATATAAATATGGCAATAAATCTGGGAAACTCCTAGCTAGATTGGTCAAAAGCGAGAAAAAGTCTTCGCTAATCGAAAAACTGGTGCTAGAAGGGAAGGAAGTATCTAAGCATGAAGAAATAGCGCAAGAAATGGAAAAATATTATCAGGAACTCTATTCATCTAGATATTCAGATTCACTTCGAGCAGAGGACTTTTGGAGTAAAATATCAGTCCCCAAGCTACCTACTGACATAGCCGAAGCTATCAATATGCAAATCACAGAGGAAGAAATTAAAAAAACAATTTCTGACCTCGCTCTGAATAAAACTCCTGGGCCAGACGGGTTACCCAATGAGCTATACAAAATACTATCTCCCGAAATATCAACCCATCTTTGTAAATATTATAATTCTATCTATATAAAGGGAGAAGAGATGACAAAACTTTTTACATCCTCCTACACAACCCTAATACTTAAAAGTGGAAAGGATCCAACTTCAAGGGGGTCTTATAGACCAATTGCTCTATTAAATTCTGATTACAAGATCTTTACATCAATCATTGCTCAAAGGTTACAAAAAATACTAGGTGACATCATTCATAAAGACCAAGCTGGTTTCTTAAATGCTCGAAATTCTGCAGCTAAAATTAGAGAGATTTTGGTAACATCAGAATATCTTTTTAATAATGAGGAGGAGGGGAGAAGAGGGGGAAGGACCTCACCAGATCTAGCGGTCATCTCGGTTGATGCCGAGAAGGCCTTCGATTCCGTTCACTACGACCATCTTTTCACTTCATTAGTGAAGTTTGGCTTCACAGGTAATTTCCTTCACTTTATCAAAAATCTTTATAAACAGCCTTATACAAGGCTAATCGTAAATAACTTGTTGTCATCCCAGATAGTACTGGGCAGGGGGACCCGTCAGGGCTGCCCCCTCTCTCCTCTCCTCTTTAACATCTGCATTGAACCTTTGGCAACTGCGATCAGGCAACAACTAGAAGGTATTAAATACAGGATTATGAAATAAAGTTAGCCCTATATGCAGATGACATTCTAATTTATCTATCAAACAGTAAAAAAAATCTTCCTAAATTACTACAAATCATTGATCAATTTGGGTCCTTTTCTGGATATAAAGTAAATACTACAAAGTCAGAACTATGCTGGCTTAAAAAAAACAGTTCCTCTCCCAGTAATATTCCCTTCCGATTAGTAAAAGATTCATTTAAATATTTGGGTATCCACATCCCGAGTGATCCCAAAGATCTTTATAAGCTTAACATCCTACCAATCATATCAATATTCAGGGAAAAGCTCAGAAACTGGGAGAGTTTGCCACTCTCCATTTCTGGACGGATAGCACTTTTCAAGATGGTCCTCTTTCCAAAACTGTTATATGTTCTACAGAACACGGCGATAATGCTTTTGGACAGGGACATACGAGTAATTAATAGCTTACTTCGGAGGTTCATTTGGCAAAAAGCAAGACCCAGAATCTCCCTGACCAAATTGTCATCTTCTAAAGCTTGTGGAGGCTTTGCATTGCCGGACATAAAGTTTTATAATCTGGCATTCTTAGCGCGAATAACGGCGGATTGGATCTGTTCCAGAGACTATGTCCTGAACAACAAATTAGAAGAGAAAATTTGCTATCCATACACACCTATAGCTCTCCTACACTGTGAACTTAAAGAGTGGCCAGTTAATATTAGAGCACTTAAAATGTTCTCAAATCCCCTGAGGGCCTGGAAGAAAATAGGAAAGATCTTTGATTTTAACTGCCAGATATCTCAATATTTACCGTTAATAGGTAATCCTAAATTTCAGGCAGGCATAGACTCAGCGGTGTTTAAACATTGGCACGCATCAGGATTAAACAGACTTATACAATTCGTGGATCAAGAGAGAAAATGTATTATAGCATTTGATGAACTTAAAACTAACTTTAATCTTTCAAACAAGGATTTCTTTGCCTATCTACAGGTAAGGCACTACATCACAGATACTATGAGACCAATTAACTGGCGGTGTGACCTGGGTAGGCTGGAGCTCTGGCTGACGCTGGTAAGGAACGGGTTAATGTCAATTACCCCATGCTACCATCTACTGGGGGAAGGCAAAGGGGAACATCTCCTTGGAAAGTTAACCCAAGCTTGGAGCTTGGTCCTGCCACAAGAGCACATTGACAGCCAATTCATAAAAACCTCTATTTGTAGAGTATCTCAGGCCACAATCTCAGCCACCTGGAGAGAGGCTCATCTAAAACTTTTACATAAATATTATTATACCCCTGAGAAAGCATTTAAGTTCAAGAATCTAAATTTTGATAAATGCCCTAAGTGTTACATGGAGGCCGCAGACCTGAGACACATGATCTGGGATTGTCCATTGATTAGACAATGCTGGTATAAAGTTGAATTCTGGGCAAGAACGTCACTTAAAATCTCCCCTCTGGGTCTTTCACTGGTTCAGGTTATATTCTGTTTAAATAATCCAGAAGAACATAGCCCCAATGGAAAGTTAATTACCATAATTATTTTGGCAGTTAGGTATTTAATCTTCAAGAAGTGGAAGTCAAGAAACTTACCAACAGTACCAGAGATTAAAAATTTTCTTAAAAAGCAATGCATTATAGAGCAGCGAGACACCAATATTGATAAGGAATCGGATATTCAGTCCTTCTTTAATAAGTGGGCACCATTTATTAAATCCCTTACACCGCCAGAAATTGATCAAGTAATATTTCCTTTTCAAAACTCAGAACTGGTACTTTTGGGATTATGGTAAAAGCAAGACACATTATCTTTTCTCTTTCCTGGTACGATACAGGAGAATCCTTTTGTTTTTTTTATTTTTATATATTTATAAATATATATATATATATTTTTTTATTTTTTTTTTTTTTTATTTTTTTTTTCCCCTCGCAAGACTAACCTTGAACACGTTGATATTACTATCACCTGAGATAGCTTAGGATCTTATCTACAAGACATGACCTTCAATGTAAATCTCCAGGGATGACGATATATGCTCAGAGGAGGGGGGGGGTGGGGGGAGAGGGAAAGATTGCTCCTGGCTTTGTTCCTGGCCATAGTTGTGATATTGATATTGACGGTTCTGTTGGGGGGAGGGGAGGGAGGGGAAAAAAAAAAATGGGGATAAAATATACTCCAACAGAGAAATTATAAGCATTTAGGAATGACAGAATGGAATTTAATTCATAGTATTTTTATTTTATTTCTTTTTTTTATTTTTTCTTTATTTCTTTTGCTTGCTGATGTATCTTTGACTGTTTATTCTTTGTTTTGGAAATTATCGAAAAGGTATAAATCTGTTGGAGTTTAATAAAGATGATTTAAAAAAAAAAAAATTGCATGCCCTATCTGAATTGTGAAAGATTAATTTTGACTTGACTGTCCCTTTAAGGAAAGTTAAAAATAAAAGATTTCTCGCTATTGTTTTGTTACATGGTTATAATTCTTATTATTTCTCATATTATATGGATTAATTAGTCAGTTTAAGCATGAGTGTACAAATAGTTTGGAATGAAGCCAAAACAATCCCATTCAATCTCTATCCATTGTTTTTGCACAGAAAAGTCTTATGGATTCAAACAGAAGCCTTTGTCAGTCAAGATCCTTGAAACTATACAAAAGCCAAAGTTATAAAATAAATATCCTGACTGGTAAAGCAAAAATCAAAATTTCTGTCTCACATCACTCTAGCTTCCAAAGATAAAATGACTGTGATCTTAGATCATATAATATCAATAGTCATCGTAAAAGTAAAATAGATTCTATATTTCAAGGCTAAATGTGCTGTCTTAGCTCAACTACAACTTCCAAAAACATCAGAAAAGTAAAGTCAAATCAGATTGATTGAGTTTCCAAAATCACCATTACATTTACATTAAATACTTCATGTGGAGCATACATTAATTATATATATTTTTTTACAATTTGAGTTCAACATCACAGCCTAGAGTAATACAGTGGTATAATAAAGGTATATTTTAACCACAGAAAGGCTAGAATAATTTATTAATGTTTAGGTTCAATAAAAACCATTGGTAAAACTAAATTACCTAAACAAATTGCTGTCATTTCATAGTTCAAAAAATGTGCAATACGGGGGGCGGAGCCAGCAGCCGATGGAGTCAGTCGCATGTTCCCTGAGCTCCTAGGCCATAATTATATAAATTGCCTAAATATTGGATTAACATGATCTAGACTTTACTACTATTTTTCTGGAAGTACATGCTGACTATCTCAAGCTTTAAGAGAGGGAAAGAGTGCCGTATAGGAGATTTATCGCCAGTATACCTTCTTCACATACGCCACGTGGAGGTGCCAAATACTATATACACTCTACAGATACGGCCAACATGGAGGCCTTACAAACTTGGGAGCAACGTACACAACTACTCTTGGAGAATCATTTTCAAGATATGAAGGATGATATTCTATCGCTTCTTGCTTCCCTAACAATCCAGGAGTTTCGGCACACTGACCATATGCTGACAGGTAACAGTGACGACCTTAAGGAGAGACCGGTTGTCAAACATCAGGAGACCGCTCGGGAAACTACTCCCTCAATACTAGTGGGTATTATAAATAGTCAGCCACCGGAGTCGTCTTTACCTATCGCTATCACGAACTCTCTACCCGCCCAAGACCCGCAAGGCACAGAGACCGGAGATACGACGGATCATGATAAGGACTTGCAGGCGGCCCCTGGCCTTCGGAGCTACAGGGTAGAACAAGTAGCGCTACTGACGGCACCAGATGTCTTAAGCGTTACAGAGAGAACCTTAAACCACACGACCGGAGCCTTAGTTGTTTGCACCAGGACGCACTTAGCAGACCCCTTCCTGCTGACTATGCAGGAAAACGTGGACCCCAGTGAGCTGTCAGGCATAAGAGGCGCATTGAGTTTTCATAAGGAGGAAGCTGCTGATCTGCGTGCATCAGAGCCCACACATTATCCCTCACCTACGGATCTCCCAAAGTCGAGCTTGAGAGATACAGTGCTCGTGTCACTTTCCTCCTTACCTCTTAGGAATACTCCTGCTGACCCAGAAACCGGAGTGGGGTAGAAAGTTTAACACTACAATGTCCATTAGGCTTCAGCGGACTGTATTAATAAACGGATACCAAGTATTACAGCTCCCTGGGTAAAATAGTTTTTTTCTTTCTTCTGCAGCAATGCCATGTAGGTCTTTAGTGACCCTTTTTACTTTACCATCGACAGACTGCCTTGGGTAATAGTAAAGAGACAGACCCGCTATGATGTTAGTTGACTTTAATATGGAAGCCTGGATACTACTGCAGATATTTGAGTGTCTTATTGAGTTTATATATTTGCACAAATTGCTTTGTTTTTTTGCTTCAGTGTACGATGTTTATCTTATACATAGTTTATATAGTCTCATATATCCTCTAAGTTTTCACATTTTCCAGTTAAGAGACATTCATATAACCAGCCTAATTATGTTAAAGTTTAAAAGCATATATTTATGTGTGAACATAATTTTCTGCAATAGTGGTTCCCTATCCTATCATAGCTAACACTATTGCTTAATGTTTTTGACCCGCATTTCTGCTTTAGCTCTTTAAGTTCTCAGTAACTGTGCCAATGTATAACACCATTTACTCGAGGTATTAAGATGAGTGTTTTGCAGTCTTATTCTCCAGTTTGTTTGTTACACACCAAAAGTACTTATTGAAATTTACCCTCACTGTCAGCATTTTACTATTGCCAATTCAACTGCAGGGCTAAACATTTGTTACCTTAAAGGGCTAACTGCACCAGGTCTAGATTGTGATGAATGGACTTATGGTATGTTTGACCACGATCCTAATTTCTCTCCAAGCATTTACTTTCCTTGAGAAGTTTAAGGGCATTTGCTGCACTATACATGAGTAACTGGCAGCTGCTGTGTTTAGGGGCTCGGGTTTGCTTCTTGAAATGTGGCGTGGGTTAAGACTTGCCTTGCACAAGGTGATCAGAGATGGACTCTCAGAACTGCTTAACTTTATGTATATGTTTTACAGTTGACATTAATATTTGTTATTTCTAACACATGCACGTCGAATGAAAAGTTTAATATACAGGTTTCACAAAATACTATGCTATCACAGACCTTCAGTAGGTATACCTAACTGTCTTCATGCAAATTTTTTGACTAAGTTTGTTAATGTTTTATAGAGTGGGATATCAAACTTTGTTTTAATATAGGCCAATTAGTTTGCATTGTAGGGTGACAGCACTGTTTGTACACCTTATTATACTGTATTTACTAGCTTCTTATTGTTTACACCTATTGGGAAATAGCATTCAAATATTTAATTACATATTCCTTCATGTTTGTGGGCTTTCATGTTGCTTGAATAAGTATGGAGCGGAGGTGAGATTTGTGTGTATGGCGTCTCGCTGCCGGCGGCCGGGGCAGCGCGATGCCTATATTTAACAGGTTCATAGCTCCACAGCATAGTTCCAGACATGGTCTTATACCACAATGCATATCAATATCCATGAGCAGTGCCCTACCTTGTTGCTATATGCCCAACTCTCAGATTTTCCCCTGGTATCCTACCTATAATTGATGTAAAACAATGACAAACTCATGTGAATTCTGTATTGCTACTGTGAGATTGTAGCTCAGAAACGCTGTAACTATACTACTGACTAATATCTATCTTATACAGAGGAGGTTTATTCGTACATGTGTAATGTTCTGTTCATATGTCTCTTGTCACCTCCTATTAGCATTTATATAGAAGCTCAATAGCTACCCATATACCAGTTATATTCTGCCCTTTACTCTAATCTCCCACAAACCTGTTTTTAACATCATTATCTGCATGTTTACAGTTACAGTTCTTTTATGTTTCTTATTTTAAAGGCCAATTGCTTAATCTTCTTGTTTTGTAAAAGCCTCGTGAGGTGCACATACTAATTAAATCTATAAACGTTGTACGACTGTTCTACCTACATATCTTGACCTGGTAGCAGTTGGGCTATTATAGTGATTATATAGATTTCCATGTCACAGCTTGTGAGTTTAGTCTTCACGACACTAGTGCTTGTATGGCTTTATTTTACACGTCATTCAGTATTTTGAGTTGACTGCAATTATAGGGTGTACCCCACATACTACAATTATTGGGTGAGACATGATTAACGTTAAGTAACTATGAAAAGAGGAGCTCTGGTTAAGCATACATAATGACCTCCGTACCCCCCTCCATATTATAGTACTCAGGATAGGCTGGATTCATCCTGAGTCCTTAAAGCGGTTTCTCTCAAAACAAAACCGCAATTAACCTATGGTCTTAATATTCATATCTCTACGTATTATATATAAGCAATATTGTGTTCACAAAATTTCAGCTATTCCAATAATTGCATTATCCAGAACTAATATTGTTAAAAGTCTGCATTTTTATATAAGAGATACTAGTTGGTGTTAACAATGTAATATTTTTTTCTTACTTCTTTTTGGTTGCTCTACCTTAGAGCTTATTGCTCATTTACTATATCTTCATAGATTATAGAATATATATGTATTATGTGAGCTTTATTTCTAATTGTTGCAAAATGAAGAAAAAGATTTGAAAATATGAGGTTCACTCTATGCACACTTTCAACTATCCTATGATGTAAACAGTATGATTGTATAATACTTCTCTCAATACATCTGATGTGATTCCTATTTCTGTGTCATTGCAGTGGTTGATGTTTTGTTTATATTTTATTGTATATCAAACCTCAATAAAAAAATTATTTAAAAAAAAATAAAAAAAATGTGCAATACAAAAAGATTTGTACCCGCCCTTCACTACATCTATGAGTTGCTAGTGAGCCCATAATTAATGAAGCACCATCTTCTAACAGTTCGCCTCCTGACGCTTTGGGGCCGATTTATCAAGCTCCGTATGGAGCCCCTTGCTCCATAACTAGGAGCTGCTCCGTGACTTGTCCACCTGCTCTGAGGCCGCGGACAGAAATCAACCCGATTGAATACGATTGGGTTGATTGGCACCCCCTGCTAGCGGCCGCAAATCTGCAGGGGGCGGCATTGCACCAGCAGTTCACAAGAACTACTGGCGCTATGATAAATGCTGACAGCGTAAGCTGTGGACATTTATCGATGTGCGGCGGACATGATATGCTACATTGTATCATGTCCGCTCGCAGATTAATAAATATACCCCATAGAGTACGAGAGCCACTAGCGTTTGGAAAACCTTATAGAACAATCAAATTAAAATGGGAAAAAAAAAGCCTCAATAAAACACTCCACGTTAACGTATTCACAAAAGAAAATGTTAAAAAAAAAAAACATTGTCAGCTTTGAAATAGCGAGACACGAGCTCAAGATTAAATACTTCACAGGATCAATAGAGTATGAATTTTTGCTTAGTGTTAATGTAGGTGAAAAAGCCACATCCCAGTTCCCAGAATGCTCCCTAATGTGCATAGTCAGCCCTTTGCTTGTATCTGCAAAGTCTCTTAGACACATCTCGTTCTATCTCATGAGATTACTTTTCCATAACAAAACAGCCATGTTAATATTTTACACTTACGAGCATTTGCATTAACTGAGTTATTGTGGCTGTAAATGTTAGGTGTTTAATGTGTGGGATTCCATGTATTGGACCTTAATGCAACTATACTGTAGATGTTAATAGTAGGAACGTACACTAACAAATGTTTAAAATTTATAGATAGCTTGATCTATAATTTCTAAACATTTGTTAGTGGACGTTCCTATTATTAACATCTACAGTTAATCGCTTGATGATCAATGAATTTCATACTTGATCTCGCCTTCGCAACAAGGTCTCTTGGCAACCTCACAAGCATCTTCAAATCTAGCCCCATTACATCATGATTTTGAGGCTTTTTTTATTTTTAGATCTAATCAACCAAATACAACCAATCCTTAAAGGGACACTGAACCCAATTTTTTTCTTTCATGGTTAAGATAGAGCATGGCATTTTAAACAACTTTCTAATTTACTCCTATTATCAATTTTTCTTTGTTCTCTTGCTATCTTTATTTTAAAAGCAGGAATGTAAATCTTAGCAGCCAAACCATTTTAGGTTCAGCACCATGGATAGCGCTTGTTTATTGGAGGCTGACATTTACTCACCAATAAGCAAGCATAACCCAGGTTCTCTCAACCAAAAATGGACCGGTTCCTATGCATCACTTTCCTACTTTTTAAATAAAGAGAACGTAGAAAAATTGATAATAGGAGTAAATTAGAAAGTTGGTTAAAATTGCATGCGCTATCTGAATCATCAAAGAAAAAAATTGGTTTAGTGTCCCTTTAAATACCTGAAAAGGACAGTCAACTCCAAAAATGATATTGTTTAAAAAATATATAGATAATCCCTTTTTTACCCATTCCCCAGTTTTGAGCAACCAACATGGTTATATTAATATAATTTTAACCTCTGTGATTACCTTTTATCTAAGCCTCTTTTGACAGCCCCCTGATCACATTACTTTTTATTTATTATCTATTGACTTGCATTTTAGCCAATTAGTGCTGTGTTGTGCACAACTTCACAGGCGTGAGCACAATATTATCTATATGGCACACATGAACTAGCAGTCTGCTGTTGTGATAAGCAAATAAAAAAGCATGTGATAAGAGGCAGTCTGTAGTGACTTAGATACAGGCAGACATTTAGAGGTTTAAATGTTATAAAGTATATAAATATAACAATGTTGGTTGTGCAAACCTGGGGAATTTGTAGTAAAGGCATTAGCTTTTTAAATAACAACTTTGGTGTTGACAAAATTGGCCACACAATTTTTGGCTACATTGTTGTGTAAACATTCCTCTGTCTTTCTGGGGAGCATCAAGTAGGCACTGTGTACTGTGCATGAGAAAAATTATCAAAGGATCGTCTGGAGTCTTTTTGCCTTTCGGCAAATATCTGTCTATCTATCATCTATCTATCTATCTATCTATCTATCTATCTATCTATCTATCTATCTATCTATCTATCTATCTATCTATCTATCTATCTATCTATCTATCTATCTATCTATCTATCTATCTATCTGTATTTTTTCCCATTGTATAGATGTAATGTGAAAATGCCTTTTGTGCCTCTCATTGAAATGAAATTCTCTTGGCAATGGTGGCACCGGGGAGCAGTTATGAAACCAGCATAATGGATGATCCCCATGTGCCCCACAACTGTGGTCGTCCATCGTTTTCCTACCACCACCCTTCCTAAACCCTCCTAGCTCCATCCAAGCTCACAGGAGGCCCAATTTCACCTTCAACAGGCCACACCTGCTCATGACACACAAGGCCCCGCCTCTAGCAATGTGACCATGTCCCTCTAATATTGACCCCACCCACCAGTGGCGGCTTCCAGGAAGTGCCCCCTCATATTTAATTTCTGGAGATGCCACAAACTGTTGGTATTAAAAATATCTTTTGTCATTTTTTTGAAAGAAAAAGATGATGCTATATGCTATAAACATTGTTTGAAAATTGTTGCAATAACTGTTGCCATATAGTGTTGTAGAAACATCCATACTCCTAAGCCTACCCTAGTATTCTGTCACAAACAAAAGTGTACAGCACCTTAGATCAGTCTGAAGCACATGGAAATAGGATGACTGTAAATCCCTCAAATATTCACAAATGACATCCACAGCACTACATGATAATTCTTGTTTATTAAAACATCTTCTTAGGTGTAGACTTAGGTGTAGATACCACACAGAAAGAATCTACGTTTTAACAACAGATACAAAGAAGAAGAAAAAGATTTGGACAGCAGAAGTAGATAAGAGATTTTTTTGCACATTTTATCCGAATCATGAAAGTTTAATTTTGACTTTTATGTCTCTTTAAATAAAATTATAAACACTGAATAAAAGGGGTGAAAAAAAGTCCTTGTTTCTCCTCTGACTGATAACCTGCTACTTGCATTCCTATGGGAGTTTAAACAAATTACCTTAACATTAAATGAACTCTCTGAATTGATCACACTTACTTTTGCCAAGTGACAGGTCATTTAGTGAATAGTTTGTCTTAATAAAGTTTACATGGTGAAATGAAGACAGCGGTGTAGCAGATAATTAATTTCATATATCTCTTGTGTCCAAGTCTGTTAGATAAGTATACAAATATCTGCTTTACTCTTGTTACCCAAATTAATTCCACCAGTCTGACTGCCACTCTAACCCTCACCTTCTTTACCTCCCAGCTGTATCTCAGAATTTCAAAAGCATAATATGTTTTCCCTCCTGAAAAGCAAGGACTATTTTAAGTTTTTCCAACATATACAGTACAAGAGGGGGGGGGTTCTTACCATATCTCACGTGAGCCATAAAAATTGAGTCACTGTGAAATATTCTAGTGACAGCTGCATCTCTTAATACAGTTGCTATTATTTATGGCTTGTTGATCAAACAGTCTTAGACCCTGATGATCAAAGATTCCTCAGTTTGGAGAGATATTATAGTGCAGAAATTACATGAGCTCAACTAATTAAACTTTCTAACAACAAGGGTAGAATCTGGAAGTCCCAGAGAGATGAGAGATTCCTACCATAGAGCTCTCCGCTCAGATGAGATGATCTAAAATGATCCTCCAGCACTGTAAAATCCCTCACAAGAGTCTAGAAAGGCAAATACAAAGGCAAAAGCAGTACTAGTTGCACAGATGGGGTGTGCTCTGCATCACCCAAGAGTCACTTTAACTATGGGCGCCATGTACTAAGGCGTCAAATTTTTCGCACAGATGATATCGAATTAACCCGCTGGCATTTGCACCATGCGGATAGAACTTCGTTACATGAATGTACTAAAAACCAAGCCGTAAAATTTTGCATCTATCGAGCCTCGAAGACAATCGGATTATTGATAACTTTGAAGCTTCGTTCGGCGCGAAAGAGCAAAGTTACGAAGCATTCTGCAACCTAATTGGGTTAGTTCTTCACCCACGTGACCATCTAGGTGTCATAATCGTCAGACAAGCGGCAACGTCTGGCTGCTGACATGTATAAGAATGTGCATTTTCCTAGAAATCTTAGAATATTGTTTATTTAATTTTCAGTATTCACTTTCAGAAGATGGCTTGCTCCAGAGATTCAGCTACTTCTAAGAAGACTTGCAACCATAATTTCTCTCATCAACAGAATGTTGTACTTGTTGATCTTGTTGACAAAATGGTCAATCACACAAAGTATATGATGAAAAAACAAAAATTTTATTCAGAAATTGACAATTTTGATTTTTATTTAAACGACAAAAAAATAGAAGTCCTGTGAATAAAATCTATTGATGAAATCAATCTTTAAAATAGTTTTCAGCAACATATTTTTGGCGTTAATGGCCTGTCTTGTTGGTGCATCATTACAGATGACCTCAGGTTAGTTCTCAAATGATATTTCTTCTGCATCCTCAATTTCAAATCCTCTTCTTATTGCAATGTTATGAAGAATGCAGCATACAAGAATAATTTTTGCAATCTTTTCTGGAGCATACTGCATCACACCACCTGAATGGTCAAGACAACAAAAGTGCATTTTTGACAATCCAAAAGCTCTCTTGATGATTCCTCGGGTGGATCTGTGTGCCTCGTTGAATTTCACCTCATATCTTCTTCGAGGATTGTTATATGGTGTGAATAACCATTCTCTACTGAAATAACCAGCGTCCCCTATGAAAAAAAATAAAAAATAATGATTAACATTTATAATATGATGAAGATGATAATTTTAAAGAGAATTAACTATGGCCTAGATTTGGAGTTTGGCGTTAGCCGTGAAAACCAGCGTTAGAGGCTCCTAACGCTGGTTTTAGGCTAACTCTGGTATTTGGAGTCACTCAAAAAAGGGTCTAACGCTCACTTTTCAGCCGCGACTTTTACATACCGCAGATCCCCTTACGTAAATTGCGTATCCTATCTTTTCAATGAGATTTTTCTAACTCCGGTATTTAGAGTCGTGGCTGAAGTGAGCGTTAGAACTCTAACGACAAAACTCCAGCCGCAGGAAAAAAGTCAGTAGTTAAGAGCTTTCTGGGCTAACGCCGGTTCATAAAGCTCTTAACTACTGTACTCTAAAGTACACTAACACCCATAAACTACCTATGTACCCCTAAACCGAGGTCCCCCCACATCGCTGACACTCGATTAAATTTTTTTAACCCCTAATCTGCCGACCACCAACTACGTTATCCTTATGTACCCCTAATCTGCTGCCCCTAACACCGCCGACCCCTATATTATATTTAGTAACCCCTAACCTGCCCCCCACAACGTCGCTGCCAGCTACCTACACTTATTAACCCCTAATCTGCCGACCGCAAAGCGCCGCCACCTACGTTATCCTTATGTACCCCTAATCTGCTGCCCCTAACACCGCCGACCCCTATATGATATTTATTAACCCCTAATCTGCCCCCCACAACGTCGCCTCCACCTGCCTACACTTATTAACCCCTAATCTGCCGACCGGACCGCACCGCTATTATAATAAAGTTATTAACCCCTAATCCGCCTCACTAACCCTATAATAAATAGTATTAACCCCTAATCTGCCCTCCCTAACATTGCCGACACCTAACTTCAATTATTAACCCCTAATCTGCCGACTGGAGCTCACCGCTATTCTAATAAATGTATTAACCCCTAAAGCTAAGTCTAACCCTAACACTAACACCCCCCTAAGTTAAATATAATCTTATTAAATAAATTATTCCTATTTAAAGCTAAATACTTACCTGTAAAATAAATCCTAATATAGCTACAATATAAATTATAATTACATTGTAGCTATTTTAGGATTAATATTTATTTTACAGGCAACTTTGTAATTATTTTAACCAGGTACAATAGCTATTAAATAGTTAAGAACTATTTAATAGTAACCTAGTTAAAATAATTACAAAATTACCTGTAAAATAAATCCTAACCTGTTACAATTAAACCTAACACTATACTATCATTAAATTAATTAAATAAAATACCTACAATTACCTACAATTAAACCTAACACTACACTATCAATAAATTAATTAAATACAATACCTACAATTACCTACAATTAAACCTAACACTACACTATCAATACATTAATTAAATACAAAACCTACAAATAACTACAATGAAATAAACTAACTAAAGTACAAAAAATAAAAAAGAACTAAGTTACAAAAAATAAAAAAATCTACAAACATTAGAAAAATATTACAACAATTTTAAACTAATTACACCTACTCTAAGCCCCCTAATAAAACAACAAAGCCCCCCAAAATAAAAAATGCCCTACCCTATTCTAAATTACTAAAGTTAAAAGCTCTTTTACCTTACCAGCCCTGAACAGGGCCCTTTGCGGGGCATGCCCCAAGAAGTTCAGCTCTTTTGCCTGTAAAAAAAACATACAATACCCCCCCCCAACATTACAACCCACCACCCACATACCCCTAATCTAACCCAAACCCCCCTTAAATAAACCTAACACTAAGCCCCTGAAGATCTTCCTACCTTGTCTTCACCATACCAGGTTCACCGATCGGTCCTGAAGAGCTCCTCCGATGTCCTGATCCAAGCCCAAGCGGGGGGCTGAAGATGTCCATGATCCGGTAGAAGTCTTCATCCAAGCGGGGCAGAAGAGGTCTTCCATCCGATTGAAGTCTTCATCCAGGCGGCATCTTCTATCGACATCCATCTGGAACGGAGCGGCAACATCCTGAAGACCTCCGACGCGGAACATCCATCCTGGCCGACGACTGAACGACGAATGACGGTTCCTTTAAATGACGTCATCCAAGATGGCGTCCCTCGAATTCCGATTGGCTGATAGGATTCTATCAGCCAATCGGAATTAAGGTAGGAATATTCTGATTGGCTGATGGAATCAGCCAATCAGATTTAGCTCGCATTCTATTAGCTGATCGGAACAGCCAATAGAATGCGAGCTCAATCTGATTGGCTGATTGGATCAGCCAATCGGATTGAACTTGATTCTGATTGGCTGATTCCATCAGCCAATAAGAATATTCCTACCTTAATTCCGATTGGCTGATAGAATCCTATCAGCCAATCGGAATTCGAGGGACGCCATCTTGGATGACGTAATTTAAAGGAACCGTCTTGGATGAAGACTTCTACCGGATCATGGACATCTTCAGCCCCCTGCTTGGGCTTGGATCAGGACATCGGAGGAGCTCTTTAGGACCGATCGGTGAACCTGGTATGGTGAAGACAAGGTAGGAAGATCTTCAGGGACTTAGTGTTAGGTTTATTTAAGGGGGATTTGCATTAGATTAGGGGTATGTGGGTGGTGGGTTGTAATGTTGGGGGGGGTTATTGTATGTTTTTTTTACAGGCAAAAGAGCTGAACTTCTTGGGGCATGCCCCGCAAAGGGCCCTGTTCAGGGCTGGTAAGGTAAAAGAGCTTTTAACTTTAGTAATTTAGAATAGGGTAGGGTATTTTTTATTTTGGGGGGCTTTGTTGTTTTATTAGGGGGCTTAGAGTAGGTGTAATTAGTTTAAAATTGTTGTAATATTTTTCTTATGTTTGTAGATATTTTTTTATTTTTTGTAACTTAGTTCTTTTTTATTTTTTGTACATTAGTTAGTTTATTTCATTGTAGTTATTTGTAGGTTTTGTATTTAATTAATGTATTGATAGTGTAGTGTTAGGTTTAATTGTAGGTAATTGTAGGTATTGTATTTAATTAATTTATTGATAGTGTATTGTTAGGTTTAATTGTAGGTAATTGTAGGTATTTTATTTAATTAATTTAATGATAGTATAGTGTTAGGTTTAATTGTAACTTAGGTTAGGATTTATTTTACAGGTAATTTTGTAATTATTTTAACTAGGTAACTATTAAATAGTTCTTAACTATTTAATAGCTATTGTACCTGGTTAAAATAATTACAAAGTTGCTTGTAAAATAAATATTAATCCTAAAATAGCTACAATGTAATTATAATTTATATTGTAGCTATATTAGGATTTATTTTACAGGTAAGTATTTAGCTTTAAATAGGAATAATTTATTTAATAAGAGTTAATTAATTTCGTTAGATGTAAATTATATTTAACTTAGGGGGGTGTTAGTGTTAGGGTTAGACTTAGCTTTAGGGGTTAATACATTTATTAGAATAGCGGTGAGCTCCGGTCGGCAGATTAGGGGTTAATAATTGAAGTTAGGTGTCGGCGATGTTAGGGAGGGCAGATTAGGGGTTAATACTATTTATTATAGGGTTAGTGAGGCGGATTAGGGGTTAATAACTTTATTATAGTAGCGCTCAGGTCCGCTCGGCAGATTAGGGGTTAATAAGTGTAGGCAGGTGGAGGCGACGTTGTGGGGGGCAAATTAGGGGTTAATAAATATAATATAGGGGTCGGCGATGTTAGGGCAGCAGATTAGGGGTACATATCGATAATGTAAGTAGCGACGGTGTCCGGAGCGGTAGATTAGGGGTTAATAATAATATGCAGGGGTCAGCGATAGAGGGGGCGGCAGAATAGGGGTTAATAAGTGTAAGGTTAGGGGTGTTTAGACTCGGGGTACATGTTAGGGTGTTAGGTGCAGACGTAGGAAGTGTTTACGCATAGCAAACAATGGGGCTGCGTTAGGAGCTGAACGCGGCTTTTTTGCAGGTGTTAGGTTTTTTTTCAGCTCAAACAGCCCCATTGTTTCCTATGGGGGAATCGTGCACGAGCACGTTTTTGAGGCTGGCCGCATGCGTAAGCAACTCTGGTATTGAGAGTTGAAGCTGCGTTAAATATGCTCTACGCTCCTTTTTTGGAGCCTAACGCAGCCTTTATGTGGACTCTCAATACCAGAGTTATTTTTATGGTGCGGCCAGAAAAAAAACGGCGTTAGCTACGCGGGTCCTTACCGACCAAACTCTTAATCTAGCCGTATGTTTTTGAGTTACATATATCATCAAACTCCATAACATTAACGAAATTTTACAATAAAAATAATACTCTATTTTACATAACAACAAAAAAATATAATTACCTAACAGCCATCCTTCAGGCATCTCTCCCTCCTCAAACTTCCGATATAACCCAGACTGACGCAAGATATAGGAATCATGACAGGATCCAGGGAAGTTAGAACAGACACTGATTATTTTCATGTTATGGTCACACCCCATCTGAACATTGAGGGAATGGTACTGTTTTCGGTTCCTGAAAACTTCCTCACGTTCTTGTGATGGTTTGACTGCAACATGGGTGCAATCGATGGCTCCAAGGACATTGGGCATTCCGGACATTGTATAAAAATTGGTCTTCACAGATTGCCAATCTTCAGGAGTCGATGGAAGGCACACGTACCTTGGAAAGACGACCATCAATGCATCAATTACTTTGGTTAAATGCCTCGAAAAAGCAGACTGGCTGATGCCAATTATAATGCTAGACACAGCTTGGAATGAACCGGTGGCAAAAAAATGTAAGGCTGCCAACAGTTTTAATAGTCCGGGTATGGCTTGTGAACGCGCTGTCATAGGCTCAAGGTATTCTGCTATTTCATTATAAAGTTCCATAATAGCTTATCTGTCCAAACGGAATCTCTGGATAATCTCCCGATCAGAAATGCCTTCCAAACCCATACGTGGAAGGAAAACTCTAGGGACTTTGATTCTTCTACCTCTCCTTCTTTGCAATCCATTGTTGTCAACCAGTGCCTGTATAGTCCTTCTTCCTCGTAATTGAATCAATCGGAAAAGAAACATGTGTAAAAGTGTCTCCATCTTCATTCAGTGTTCCAAAAACCAATAATGATACAATAGTAGTCTAGTCCTTTCACTTAAGTACTTCAACCTGGCGTCAGGTTGATACCCCCTATAGTTTTCTATTGTATTCGCTACCTAAATGGTCGCAAAGCAAATCACGTGAAGTTACAGTGAAAGTTGGAGCAGGTGGATTAGTTGTAATGTTCATAATTTCCGATTAAAGCGAATTTACGTGCGATCGAACATGTAGTAAGTGGAAAAAGGCTTAGGAACGATCAGTTGCGTAAAATCACGATAGCTGGGGAAAAATAGTGGTTTTTCTATTCGATCGCAGATTGGTAAATACGAGATGCAGATCGTGAGCGAATTTTGACGCGGAAATACAGACGGACGGTCACTTCGAAGCTTAGTACGTGGCGCCCTATGTGTTTAACCCTTCTGTGGGATTAAGCACATAGGGCAAGATTACAAGTTGCACGGCAAATCAGTTGCGAAAACACTGCACGTTATGACTTTTTCACATTTAGGGTTGCACAGCTATTACAAGTTGCAAAATAACTTATTTTGTGAGCGCATTAAGCCGCGTAATCCAAACAGCTAAATCTCGTGCACATTCACATATTCCCTATAGAAGTCAATGGAGAAGACAAATAGAAAAAGAAACACAAAAAAACCTAATATCTTTCGCAAAGCCCTTGACGTATTCTCTTTGAAAAGTGTACATGAAAATGTGAATATTTCATATTGCGAAAATGTTTTTGGAACGGAATATGTTCTATTTATTTATAAATAAATATTTCTCTATATATGTGGTGATTTTTGTATGATTTATCTATTTATAGCGAGAAATGTATATGAATTTATATATATATGTCTACATATCTTGAGATCTATATGCAAATATCTGAAAATCCATTAGAGATCTTGTTTAATGGGCATAAGATTGTAATATAAAATATTTTCACTATCTCCATAGTTAAACATATCTCTATACATATAAATCCATGTTTCTTTATGTATGTGTATGAACGTCAATGTAAAATCCCTTTGTCGGCTTTTTTTTCTAACACCAGAGATCTCCTATCTTTGAGCCCTTATAACTTTTGTGTGCAATATTTATTTCAACTAATTTTTAATAGAGTGTTAATATGAGTGTAATTGTACTTTGTAATGTATTTTTTAAGTGTTTTGTGAAACTTTTATGTTTCGCAAAACCGTTAACTATAGCTCTTCGAGCGCGGAAAGGATTGTTGCGTAAAAGGTGAATGCGAGTGCTTTCGAGATTTTACAAGACTTGTAATAGCTGCGTAATGGAAATAGATTGCGAAAAGACCATATCGCGCGTGGAAAAATCATAACGGGCAACTTGTAATCTTGCCCATTGACTGGCAGAGTCACTAGTTTCAAACTTGCATACTCTAATAAATTAGAGCATGTAATTTTCTTGACTATTATAATAGCCCTTTAAACAGAACTGGCTCCAGTATAGCTGTGTCACTATAAAGAGACAACCTTGTTGCTATGTTTCCTTAATATCAACTCCCTGTTAAATATAATGTAGTAAATAGCGGCATATTGACATCACGATTAACCCATTAAAGGCCATTGTCCCATTTTTGGAATAGAAGATAAAGTTGTAACCAAATTACACATAAAAAAATGAAATAATCTTAAAAAAAGAATTTCAGACCTTTATATATCTTCGGCTGCTGTGGAAGTGGTAAAGTGACTAAAGACTATTTGGATCAAACTATATTGTACAAGGCATATTCATGCAACAATTCACAAGTTCTTTTTTAAATTGTAATGCATAGTGGTAGTCCTTTATATATCGGACAGACAACTTAAAATATTTTGACACTCTTCATAGCCAATTTTTGGCTGCCTGATTATTATTTTTTTTCTTCCCTCATCATAATGATGGACTTATTTTATTTTGTTTTATTGTGCTTTCAAATACAGTTAAAGCCAAATTAATTAAAAAATAACAAGATCTTTTTCTTTATTGTCCTGAGATTTTACTTTAAAAATTGATACGTTCTCCATGATTGCAGTGTTTAATTAAATTTCCATGCTCTTATTAAAGCTTGTTATTCCTTTATTGATTTTGGCTTGTAGCTCTTTTCTTGGTAAGCTTGGTGTGTACGTTAATCCGGTAAAAAAAAAAAAGAAAAAGAATAAACAATTGCTCACCTGTAATTCTTAGAATTTGATAATAGCTTGAAGTTATTGATTGTTTTTTTCCCCTCTTTCTAGGAGGCTATAGTAACATGCTGTTAATAATACACTTGAATGATCTTGCTGGAAATAAAAACCAAACTGTAGGCAGAATATGCTAGATATCAAGAAACTGGTTTGTAACAGCTATAGAATTCTACCTGAAGTATTGTATGATTAAATCTATTTTATATTAAATATAAGATGGCAGGAGGAAAAAAAAAACATTAGATGCTAAAGGGAACGTCATTTTTAAGGCCCATGTGATATTTAGGTTTTAAGCTGGTTAAGGCTCTTGCTGCCAGCTCCTATATATTTCTAACACATTTATTCCCATGTAGACATCTTCTTTAGCTCTGATTTCCTTTACACGAACAAAATCTGAATCAGTCAACTGAAAGGTGTAGACAGTCTGAAAACATATCTTATAAAACTTCTAACTTTATGACTTTTGTTGCATACCAACAATATACAAAAATATTTAACAATATAGCACAGTGTATTAAAATTGAAAGGATATAGTCCAAATGTTCTAATATTGTGATTTGTCACGTAGACTCTGCCAGATATAACCTCAAAGAATAAAGGTAAACATAGCGTAACCCTTTAACTAAATAGTGAGCCTATTTGTGGTAACCTTACTCACATTAAAAATACTGCTATACCTAAGCTCTCAGGATATAAACGAATTGTAAAGATTTTGCTTCTCCGGACTTTAATTCAGCAAGGTACTTGCTCACCTCAGGAAAAAAGAGAATTTCTATAGTGAAATACTGTTATCTTCAATTATAAAAACAATATGAGAACCTTACTCACGTGAATAAGAGCTATAACTTAGCTCTCAGGATGTAGGCATATGTTAATCACTCCCAGGTAAGTAAGCAAGTAGATTGCGGATGAATATAAAAGTATAGAATTTATTATAAAATATAAAATGCACAACACGGAACATTCACAGGGGTATGTTGTAGGACTAGGTCACCATATAGTCAGATCTACGGTAAAGTTGAAATGTTCACTCTTACTGAGCCCTTAACTGCAGATATTAGAGCCGCAAACTGTGTGCTGGTAAGTCCCACCTCCAGTGACATCATGAATATGTGCAGCGTAAACATCTGATGTATGTTTCACTGATCATTCAGCTTTTTCAAGGAGTATCACCACTATATACCAACATTTTTTCCACTGGATTGCAAGCAAGAGAGTGTGTATGTAATGTGTATTTATTATGGTCATGGGTGGCGTCTGAGCATGTAGTATTTTGATTATATATGTGAGGTTAAAATAATCTTGAGAGAGTTTTGTGAGATTCCTGGAAACTGGTGCATAAAAAGAAAACAAGCACAACAGGATTTATTTCCTAATACAGCAGAATGAAATGGAGCACTCCGTCAAATTATCCATCATAATCCTTGGCCTAATTGGCCTATGTACATAAATATCTAGAAATAGGAGTCTGGGGCGTGGATTCAAAATTACACAAAATATGACGTGCAAATAAAGTGGGATTAAAGGGACACTGAACCCAATTTTTTTCTTTCGTGATTCAGATAGAGCATGCAATTTTAAGCAACTTTCTAATTTACTCCTATTATCAATTTTTCTTCATTCTCTTGCTATCTTTATTTGAAAAAGAAGGCATCTAAGTTTTTTTGGTTCAGATCTCTGGACACCACGTTTTTATTGGTAGATGACTTTATCCACCAATCAGCAAGGAAACCCAAGTTGTTCACCAAAAATGGGCAGGCATCTAAACTTACATTCTTGCATTTCAAATAAAAATACCATGAGAATAAAGAACATTTGATAATAGGAGTAAATTAGAAAGTTGCTGAAAATTTCATGCTCTATCTGAATCACGAAAGAAAAAATTTGGGTTCAGTGTCCCTTTAAGTAGCCCATGTGCAGGGTTAAGCCATAATGTTGCTGGATGATTGTTCCACTTTGTGAAACCAGGACATTTATAGGAATTCATGAAGGATATTTGTCAGGGGGGACTCAATAAGCTAAATCTCCCCAAATACCAGAAGGTTAGGAGCTCTGCATATAAACATATATCCCTTCTAATGTCCAATATATTTCTCGTATATCTAAAGCTAAGGATTGGTTTGTTATTAGGCAAAGCATGCAGCAATTTATTGGTATTTTTCCACTAAGCTGATTATTCCATTAACATATACAATATAAGGATAGATAACAATTGGAGCACAATCAATAGTGCAGGTTGAGTTCTTTTTTGCACTCTTGCACAATAATAAAGCACAATCTGGTATTATACTAGCGGATGGCTAAACATTTTAACCAAAGCATCTTAACACATTTAAAACTTTTTAAGTGTCCATTGTACATTGAGGGCAAGATTACAAGTGGAGCAGTATTTATAAGGACCATTTCCTGCTCAGGAGCAGTAATGCATTTCAGGACTTAAGCAGAACTTTAACGATGAGGCCTACTTATCAAGCCACCAACTGTGCTGCATTCGCCGGCACCAATACACTCGCCTAACATCGCCTAACATCGCTGCTGCGGACCTGAATACGTTCTCCATATTTAACAAAAAAGCTGTCAAAAAGCAGCGCACCAAGTACAGGCGATGAGCAGCGGACTGTTGTTAACTAACAGTCATCGATCTCACTGCTTTTCGGCTTTTTCCCAGCTTTATTTGTATACTGTCACTAAACACCCAAACTATACTAAACTGTTTAACCCCTATCCTCCGCTCCCGGACCCCGCCACAACTAAATAAAGTTATTAACCCCTAAACCGCTGCTCCCGGAGCACACCGCCACTCTAATAAACACCCAAACTATACTAAACTGTTTAACCCCTATTCCTCCGCTCCCGGAGCCCACCGCCACCGACATTATACTTATTAACCACTAATCTGTCGCCCCCTACTCCGCCGCCACCTACATTATACTTATTAACCCCTAATCTGCCACCCGCTATACCGCCGCCGCTGTTTAAATATATAATATAGTTATTTTAGTTTGTAGTTTATTGTAATTTTAGTTTAAAAGTTAGGTTAGATTAATTATTAATTTAATATAGTTTAATGTAATTTTAGTATAATAGTTAGTGTAGATTAAATTAATTAGTTTAATATAGTTTAATGTAATTTTAGTATAATAGTTAGTGTAGATTAAATTAATTAGTTTTATATAGTTTAATGTAATTTTAGTATAATAGTTAGTGTAGATTAAATTAATTAGTTTAATATAGTTTAGTTTAAATCTAAAGGCAAGTTTAAATTTATTATAAGATAGGGATGAGTTATTATTTAATGTAAGGTTAGCGGGTTGTTAGGTTTAGGGGTTAATAGGTTTAGTAAGTGCTAGTCATGTGGGAGGCCAGGGGTTAATAACTTTATTTAGTTGCGGTGGGCTCCGGGAGCGGCGGGATAGGGGTTAATAACTTTTATTTAGGTGGCGGCGGTGTCGGGACGGCAGATTAGGGGTTAATAAGTATAATGTAGGTGGCGGCGAGGTCGGGCGGCAGATTAGGGGTGTTTAGACTCGGGGTACATGTTAGGGTGTTAGGTGTAAACTTAAATTTTATTCTCCCATAGGAATCAATGGGATATCGGGCAGCAGCGAACATGAGCTTTCGCTGCTTTCAGACTCCCATTGATTCCTATGACATCCGCCGCCTCCAGGGCGGCGGATTGAAAACCAAGTACGCTGGGCTGGAATAGTGGCGAGGGTACCTGCTAGTTATTTGTTAACTTGCAAAAGTAGTCAGATAGTGCCAAATTTGCATTCGGAACATCAGTAGTGACGTAAGCATCGATCTGTGTTGGACTGAGACCGGCGGATCGCACGTTACGTCACAAAATTCTAGTTTTGCCGGTCTGTAGCCTTTGATAAATAAGGCGAATCAAGCTCTCCACAATTACGCTGCGGAAATCCAGCGTATTTGCGGTTGACGGCTTGATAAATAGGCCCCTATGTCTTTAACCTAAGTACATAGTTATAAACAAGCATTTGTTTAAAAAATTAGAAGATTTTGTTGCTACATTACAATGTCCCTTAAAAGGGACATGAAAGTCAAAATTAAACCTACAGAATTGAGAAAGAGCAATGCAATTTAAGACTTTTCATTTTACTGATATTAGCAAATTTACTTTGTTCTCTTGGTTGCCTATGTTGGAAAGCCTAGGTAGGATCAGCAGCAGCAGTGCACTATTGGGAGTTAGCTAGTTTGTGGCTACATACATATGCCTTTTGTCATTGGCTCATCAGGTGTTCATTTCTGTTATGGAACTGAAGGCAAGGACATTGGGTATAATTAAAAATTAACATTTAAAATATATATAAGAAAAAGCTATCAATTTTATAAGTGGATTTCATTTTTCTAAAATAATTATACAGGTACAGATAACCAAATCCGTAATTTCAAAATCCAAACTTATTCTGAAATCCAAATGTTTTAATTAATATTTTTTTTAAAAAAAAATTAGCAAAAATTACTGTACAGGTGGCCCTCGTTTTACAACGGTTCAATTTACACCGTTTCAGAATAACAACCTTTTTTTCCAGTCATGTGACTGCTATTGAAAAGCATTCAGAAGCAGTGCATTTATTAAAATAGCCAGTAGGTGGAGCTGTCCGCTTGTGTTGCAGCAAAGCCAAGCAAGCTGAAATTAATCAGTTTAACCAGACCTGAGCTATCAAGCAGATTTCAAAGGAACAAGATCTTCTGATATATAACTCAGTCCAGATTGGAATGCAAAGAAAGAACTATTTACAGAAAAATGCAAGTGAAGTTTGTGTTGTGTGATTATTTTATTAGGTTTATAATGCTGTTTAGCAAATGTTTTTGTTCATTTAACTTAGTTTAATTATATATTTTGTGTTGTGTGATTATTTTATTAGGTTTATAATGCTGTCTAGCATTTAAAGTCTTCATTTCAAAGCTTTAAAAATAATGTATTAGGTGTTTCTTATGACAAATTTGAGAGGGGCCTGGAACCTATCTCCCTCACTTCCCATTGACTTACATTATAAACTGGGTTTCAATTTACAATGGTTTCAATTTACAACCATTCCTTCTGGAACCTAACCCAGGCGTAAACTGAGGGCTACCTGTATTTCTAAAATACAAATAATTGTCTATTTAAAACAACTATTCCCTTTCTGATTACAGTACTGTACTATCTTTTTGAGGGTGCTATGTATACAAACGTATTAAAAAAAATATATAAAACTACCTTTAGGTTATATGTATAAGCTGTATTATGACATGTAAATATTGCCTAAATGACGTAAGATATTGCTGTTTACACTTGGTCCCATCCCTTCTCCAAACTGTTCCATTTTACAGATGCAAATATTCCAAAATCCAAACTATTCCAAAATTTAAGCCTTTTTTCTGTCCCAAGCCATTTGTATAAAGGGTTTTCTACCTGTTAGGCTTAAAGGGATAGTAAAGTCGAAATGAAACTTTCATGATTCAGATAGGGCATGAAATTTTAAACAACTTTCTTATTTACTTTTATCACCAAATTTGCTTTGTTCTCTTGTTATTCTTAGTTGAAAGCTAAACCTAGGTAGGCTCATATGCTAATTTCTAAGCCCTCGAAGGCCGCCTCAGCATTTGACAGTTTTTTCACCTCTAGAGGGTGTTAGTTCATGTGTTTCATATAGATAACATTGTGCTCATGCACGTGAAGTTATTTAAGAGTCAGCACTAATTGCCTGAAATGCAAGTCTGTCAAAAGATTTGAGATAAGGAGGCAGTAGCAGAAGCTTAGATACAAGGTAATTACAGAGGCAAAAAGTATATTTCAATAACAATGTTGGTTATGCAAAACTGGGGTATGGTAAATAGAGGGATTATCTATCTTTTTAAACAATAATATTTTTGGTGTTTACTATCCCTTTAATAGGGTTTTAAAGGTGTCATAGGGTGGCAAATGATATCTTTCCCTCAACTTTGTTAAACTGACTAGTATATGGATCTTGAGTAAAGCATTTATTGATGTTGGTTATAGAAAAAACTTCTTGAGAAGGCCGAACCTTTATGTACTCATATGTATCTGCACTGCTGCAATGTCAAACTGCCCTACGCATTTCATTGGTTCTGAAATTGAAAACCTCTGAGACTTCTAAATCTATAAATAGCAAAATCAGCTACAATAAATTGCATGTCATTTAGCCAAATGAATTAGATCCCATGGAAAAACTGACTCCATTTATATGCATGAGACTTTGAAGATAAATAAACTAATTTAACTTTTACAATGCCAGAGCTTTTAGGAAGACAATTAGAATTAGTTTTTGGCTAAACATTTTTTATAAGACGTAACTAGTAGGAACTTTAAAAAATTGTGCATGTTTTAGAGACTTAAACTAAACGTTTACACAAGATAAAACGTCCCTGTACCGTGTATATGCTAACAAAGCATGAGATATTGGTAAGTTCCTAACTGCTGAATTTGTTATTTTATACCTTATAGGTTTGTTTGTTTTTTGCATCTACTAGGAGGCTACTATATGGAAAGTATTGTTCGATTTCTAGCTTGAGAACAGTAAGAATAATGTTTTTCTTCCAATTATTTAAGTTATCAGAATGATCAGTGTGCAATTTACATTGCATTTTTACTATTAAAGGGATACTAAACCCAAATGTTTTCTTTCATGATTCAGATAGAGCATGCACTTTTAAAAGTAGAAAGAAGACATTTTGGTTTAGTATCCTTTTAAAGATACTGTGAATATTTTAACCTTATCAACTGATTGCTACAGATTCTCAGCTTCCAAAAACTGATAATGACGCTCCTACTCATGATTCCTGTTATTTATAGCAACTAATTCACACAATCTGGTATACCAAGGGAATGGTTAAAAAATCACAATAGAATGTTTAGCATGGCCGACATCTATTTAGTGCGCCCCATACTTTTAGCGGATAGCACAACCACACTAAACATCACAATACATAACAATGCTAAAAAGTGAGAGCCTTTGGAGACCTGATGCAAATTTTAGGGCTACAATAAAAGTAAAAATGATAAAACAAACAGAAGGGCGCAAACTCCTCTAAGTGAAGTTCATTAAAACAAATTTTATTAAAGGGACACTGAACCCAAATTTTTTCTTTTATGATAAATATAGAGCAAGGAATTTTAAGCAACTTTCTAATTTACTCCTTTTATCATTTTTTCTTTGTTCTCTTGCTTTCTTTATTTGAAAAAGAAGACATCTAAGCTAAGGAGCCAGCCAATTTGTGGTCCAGAACCATGGACAGCACTTGTTTATTGGTGCTGTCCAATCAGCAAGGACAACCCAAGTTGTTCACCAAAAATGGGCCGGCATATAAACTTAAATTCTTGCTTTTCAAATATAGATACCAAGAGAATAAAGAAAATTTGACAATAGGAGTAAATTAGAAAGATGCTTAAAATTGCATGCTCTATCTGAATCATGAAAGAAAAAATTTGGGTACAGTGTCCCTTTAATATAAATTCACACTCACACTTTTAAACCTCAAACACTTTGAGGTATGTTAGAAGCATAAATGACCGATAAGGTCCCACAGCGAGATTCAAAACCGATACAAGCGTCCTTGGAAGTCTCTCGCAATACCAATTGATCATCCCATAGGATGGAGAGTTCCATATGGCTCGCAATATAAAAGAATATTTTCAAAGTTAAAATAACATAAGAAGATCACCACCATACTGCACCAGCTGTTCAATGTAAAGCTGGCTCAGATCCAGCTGATCGGATGTGACGTGGGCGTGGCCTTATGCGTTTCGTAGGGAACTCCCTACTTCGTCAGGCCCTACGAAAAATTGTAAAACATGATAAAATAAACTATTTCACTCATATATATTCATATTAACACCACTTTTTTAATTAAAAAATATAAATAGTTGAAATTATTTTGTTCTTCTTATTTATTTTTTATTTATAATATATATATATATATATATATATACATAAATTATTTATACATATATATATATATATATATATATATATATATATATATATTAAATAGCATTTTCTGCTAACTGATTAACCCTTTCCTGATAGAGCTAATTTGTGTACATCGGAACGCTGATGTAAACAAATTGAAATCACAAGCTCGTTCATGCGATTGTGTGATTTCAATGATGGGATCAGGTCAGGGGGAAGTGCCTATGATGCTAAGCACTCCCTTCAGCCCGTGATCCCAGTTAAAAAGCCGCTATGGCTTCAGGACAGCCAAATGGCTAGGACGTTCCATGCCGCCTTAACGGCGCTAAAGCCCAGCGCAGTTAGGATGGAATGAAATGTCCTAACAGCGGGAAAGGGTAAACAAAACTATATAAACTATTTCTTATCACACCTTTGCCTTAATGTATGTAGGCTTGAAGCACCTTCAGATTAGCATTTAAGCAAAAGCCAGAACAGAGTTTTGTAGCACGTCTATGATGTGAGCACTGCCTTTTTACTAGTTCTTATCTCCCCCCCATTTGTGCTAGAGGGACGAGTGACCCCTAATTTAAAATAGAAGAGCCTTTCAAATGAAATGCCACTTGCCACTTTAGCACAAACAAAGGGGGTGGTTGGAGCTCAAAACCTTTAAATCTTGCTGCAGTTTAATACAACTTTAAGGACAACTACTGAATATTATGGGGCCATGCAACCCTTTTTTGAAAGGGCAGACCTCCTCTTTTAAATGAGAGGTGTCTTGTCCCTGTAAGACACAAGTGATCAATGAAAAAAACTGCAAAATCTCTATTCCCCTGCCCTATGATCACAACAGTGAAATATCCTGACTTAACAGGGCGTTCCTGGTTGTATGTTATATCACCACATAGAAGAATTGTGAACTAGACAGCATTCCCATGAGTGGGGCATTCCCAGGTCATGTGCATTGAAGTGGCTAAATAAACACATTTTTAAATTTCAATTGAAATAAAAAAAGTGATACAAAGATAAAAAAACTTTTCAGTTCCTATGAACAAGGCTAAAACTGTATTATGTGATAAATAATGTATCTCTGTTGTAAATGACCTTAAAATAATTATAAATAGAAGATAATGTTGATGAAGGGCACCATAGGGGATACATATGCTTTAAGACAAATTTTTATTAAAAGATCAATTTATTCAAAAAAGGGTCAAGTAACACTATGGGCTTGTAGCTCCCGTAGTGCAGGATTACTCATGTGAGCCTGCAAACCTCAAGCTAAGAAACATTTATCATAATACTGATTTATCTGAAACGATTGACAAGCAATAGGTTTGCAAGAATGTGGGTGGGAGTGCACAAGCTTTTGCTTGTGCATTTATAAATGCAAGCAAACATATGCCACTTGCTTGTCCCAAAAGTGGGTGGACAGGTTATCTAGGTGGGATGCTTAAAGTACCATTAAATACAGTAGAACTGCATAATTAACAAGTGCATAACAAAAAGACAATACAATAACACACTCTAAATTTCAAATAAGCATTAGATTTTTTTTCAGACAAGTTTGTTTTTTTTCCCACCCATTTGCAGGCCTTCTGTATCATGTGACAGCCATCAGCCAATCACAAACTAGTATATTCATACTCAGTGAACTTAAGCACATGCTCAGGACGTGCTTGGGCCTCAGAAACTGTGCTATAAAAAGACTGCAAAATTTGATAATGGAAGAAAATTGGAAAGTCTCTTAAAACTAAATACTTTGAGGGATATTTATCAAGCCGTCAACCGCAAATACGCTGGAATTTCGCACCGTAATTGTGGCGAGCCTGATTCAACCTAGTTATCAAAGCCTACAGACCGGCAAAAGTTTAAATTTGTGACGTAACATACGATCCGCCGGTCTCAATCCGACACAGATCGATGCTTACGTCATTACAGATGTTCTGAATACAAATTCGGCACTATCTGACAACTTTTGCAAGTTATCAAATTTCTAACAGGTCTGCTCTCCACTATTCCGGCCCAGCTTACCTGGTTTTCAATCCGCCACCCTGGAGGACGCGTGTGCCATAGAAATCAATGGGAGTCTGAAAGCAGCGAAAGCTTATGTTAGATGCTGCCAGATATCCCATTGACTTCTATGGTAGAAAACCAGTAAAGTTTACACCTAACAACCTAACATAACCCCCAAGTCTAAACACACCTAATCTGCCGCCCCGACATCTCCGCCACCTACATAATGTTATTAACCCCTATCCCGATGCTGCCGGACCCTGCCACAACTTAATAAGTGTATTAACCCCTATCCCGCCGCTCCCGGACCCCACCGCCACTAAATAAATGTATTAACCCCTAAACCCCCGGCCTCCCACATCACTACCACTTACTAAACCTATTAACCCCTAAACCGCCAGCCCCCCACATCGCCATAAACTAAATTAAGCTATTAACCCCTAAACCTAACAATCCGCTAACTTTACATTATAATTACCTCATCCCTATCTTATAATAAATTTAAACTTACCTTTAGAATTAAATTAAACTACATTAAACTATTAATTAACCTACCCTAACTATTATACTAAAATTACATTAAACTAAAAATTAAATTAACTATATTACATATTTAAAAACCTAACCCTATACAAATTATTTAAATCTCCTATTAAAAATTACTAAATTACAAAAAAATAACAACTAAATTACAAAAAATAAAAAACACTAAGTTAAAAAAATAAAAAACACTAAGTTACAAAATATAAAAACCACAGTTATAAAATAAAAAAGACCCCCCAAAATAAAAAAAAATCCTAGCCTACACTAAACTACCAATGGCCCTTAAAAGGGCCTTTTGCGGGGCATTGCCCCAAAGAAATCAGCTCTTTTACCTGTAAAAATAAAATACAAACACCCCCCAACAGTAAAACCCACCACCCACACAACCAACACCCTCAAATAAAACCCTATCTAAAAAAATCTATGCTCCCCATTGCCCTGAAAAAGGCATTTGTATGGGCATTGCCCTTAAAAGGGCATTTAGATCTTTTACTGCCCAAAGTCCCTAACCTAAAATTAAAACCCACCCAATAAACCCTTAAAAAAACCTAATACTAACCAGCTACGATCCACTTACAGTTTTCGAAGACCGGACATCCATCCTCATCCAAGTGGCAGAAGTCCTCAGCGAAGCCGGCAGAAGTCTTCATCCAAGCAGGCCGAAGTCTTCATCCAAGCGGGCAGAAGTCTTCATCCAGACGGCATCTTTTATCTTCATCCATTCAGCGTGGAGCGGCTCCATCTTCAAGACATCTGGCACTGAGCATCCTCTTCTTCTGATGGTCAATGACGAATGAAGTTTCCCTTTAAGGTACGTCATCCAAGATGGCATCCCTTTCATTACGATTGGCTGATAGAATGCTATCAGCCAATAGGAATTAAAGGGGAAAAAATCCTATTGGCTGTTGCAATCAGCCAATAGTATTGAGCTCAATAAAATGTGAGATCGATCCCATTGGCTGATTGGATCAGCCAATAGAATGAAAGCTCAATCCTATTGGCTGATTGCAACAGCCAGTAGGATTTTTTCCCCTTTAATTCCTATTGGCTGAATGGCTGATAGAATTCTATCAGCCAATCGGAATGTAAGGGACGCCATCTTGGATGACATACCTCAAAGGGAAACTTCATTCATCGTTGACCATCGGAAGAAGAGGATGCTCCGCGCCAGATGTCTTGAAGATAGAAGATGCCGTCTGGATGAAGATAGAAGATGCCGTCTGGATGAAGACTTCTGCCTGCTTGGATGAAGACTTCGGCCTGCTTGGATGAAGACTTCTGCTGGCTTCGCTGAGGACTTCTCCCGCTTGGATGAGGATGGATGTCTTCGAAAACTGTAAGTGGATAGTCGGTGGTTAGTGTTAGGTTTTTTTTAAGGGTTTATTGGGTTTTAATTTTAGGTTAGGGACTTTTGGCAGTAAAATAGCTAAATGCCCTTTTAAAGGCAATGTCCATACAAATACCCTTTTCAGGGCAATGAGGAGCTTAGGTTTTTTTGATAGGGTTTTATTTGGGGGGTGTTGGTTGTGTGGGTGGTGGGTTGGGGGGGGTGTTTATATTTTATTTTTACAGGTAAAAGAGCTGATTTATTTGGGGCAATGCCCCGCAAAAGACCCTTTTAAGGGTCATTGATAGTTTAGTGTAGGCTAGGGTTTTTTTTTATTTTGGGGGGTCTTTTTTATTTTGATAGGGCTCTTAGATTAGGTGTAATTCTTTTTTATTTTTGATACTGTGGTTTTTTATTTTTTGTAACAGTGTTTTTTATTTTATGTAAATTAGTGTTTTTTATTTTTTGTAATTTAGGAGATTTAAATAATTTGAGTAGGGTTAGGTTTTTAAATATGTAATATAGTTAATTTAATTTTTAGTTTAATGTAATTTTAGTATAATAGTTAGGATAGGTTAATTAATAGTTTAATATAGTTTAATGTAATTTTAGTATAATAATTAGGGTAGGTTAATTAATAGTTTAATATAGTTTAATGTAATTTTAGTATAATAGGGTAGGTTAATTAATAGTTTAATATAGTTTATTTTAATTCTAAAGGTAAGTTTAAATTTATTATAAGATTGGGATGAGGTAATTATAATGTAAAGATAGCGGCTTGTTAGGTTTAGGGGTTAATAGCTTAATTTAGTTTATGGCGATGTGGGGGGCTGGCAGTTTAGGGGTTAATAGGTTTAGTAAGTGGTAGTGATGTGGGAGGCCGGGGATTTAGGGGTTAATACATTTGTTTAGTGGCGGTGGGGTCCGGGAGCAGCGGGTTAGGGGTTAATACATTTATTTAGGTGGCGGCGGGGTCCGGGAGCAGCGGGATAGGGGTTAATAGCTTTATTAAAGTTGCGGCGGGGTTTGGGAGCAGCAGGATAGGGTTTAAACATTTTAGTATAGTGGCTGTGTTTAGTGACAGGGTATAAATCAAGTTGGTAAAAAGCCGAATAGCAGCGAGATCGATGACTGTTAGTTAACAACAGTCCGCTGCTCATCGCCCCATACTTGGTGCGCGGCTTTTTGCTGGCTTTTTCGATAAATATAGAGATCGTATTCAGGGCCCGCGGCCACTATGTTAGGCGAGCGTATTGGTCCCGGCGAATGCTGCACAGTTGACAGCTTGATAATTCGGCCTCTTTATCTGAATCATGAAAGTTTAATTTTAACCTTAGTGTCCCTTTAATAAATGGGATGCTTCTTGAGGGATCATTTCAAGCTGAGGGCTTATCCCTGTGTTCCTCCATCCTCTAGTGCTGCTTTTTTTTTTTTTACATCTAAGGTGCCTAAAAAAACAACAACCTGGGACCAAATACATTTCAGCAGGGAACAGGCATCTGTCATTTTTTCGATGTTCCGTTTATATTATATTGAACAAACCAAACGGTTAAATCTTGAAATATCTTCACAAGTGTTTGATCCCTTTGGGACAAAATAATATGGGAAGGGTAAATTGCACAAACTATAAAAAAACTGCAAGAAAATGCACAGCAGTCATTAGCATGTATCAATGTTTGATAATGTTCTCCTTTCCCCTTGGACTTCTATTTTATGTCTGTGTAGGTCTATGTATTGAATTTTAGGATGAATAGAATTTTTCATCACCAAAACATTTTTCTTTTTTTTCCATCCAAGGTTAGTTCATGAGGTTGTTTGGTTCAGCTAAAATTTTACATTATTTCTTTGTTAATAGAAAATTGTTAACACTTTCTTTGTTATAGGGAACATCTTCAGGCAAGCAAAGAAGCAGCTGGTCACCTGTTTAAACTTAAAGTAAAGCAGTAGGTAGTGCTACTGCTACAAGCCAGCAGCATCTCACACATAATACTTTTGTATTAATTTATTTTTATAATGGGGCCAGGACTAGCCAAGAATAAAATGGGTGCTTACATGTTTATTGGGTGATACAGGGATCAATTAACCTTGTAGTGTAAAGCTATAAAATTAAAGCCTTTCCCACCTGCAAAAAATATTTTTGCATTGTATTCATGTATTCATTAATTTTTTCCTTAAAGGAGCCTCTTATTTTGCATTTTCAAAGGTTTTGCATTTGTCTGAATTTGAAATTCACGTTTAATAAATATCACTGAAGTAAATCAGATGGTATAATGTTTTGCAACGTTTGAAGTACAGTTTTTTAAAATGCAAGAATGATGTGACTTGAAAAAGTAATTTGCGATTGCAAAAGTAAGATAAATGAATAGTCACAGTTTCTTAGATGATTATACTCTGCCCAAGATAATAAAACTGTCACATAATAGTTAAAAAGCAAAACATAGGTCAAAGAAATATTATGAATTGGCTTTTTCTGTGATATCATCCACAATTCAATTTATTGTACCATAAGAAATATTTTTCAATGTTGGTAGGTCTGGCATCATGACTTCTGAAGTGCTATCTGTGAATTTATTGCCAGTTGCTGACTGTTTTCTTACGAGTGACTGATTGTACTATTTAAAATCTTGTTTACTGGAAGCCTTAATGCTAAGTGAACCCTGATGGGAAATGTGATATAATTATCTACTACTACTTAGTTTTCTCAGCATTTTAGAAGTGCATACCTGCAGGCACAGAAGAAATCCAGCCTCTGTTTTCTAAAGTTGCCTAAAGTGCAACAGTATAACAAGAAACTGCCAGAACATTCTCAGATAATTAACTTCATTTGTATGCAGGTTCTGCAAGGGAATTGAAGTGAAGCACTAAATTTAACCCCTTAGCTATATGGACGTACTCGGCCCTGTAATGGCGCTGGTGTTGTCGAAAGTGGCAATCGAGCAGTCTCTAACCAAGTGAAAGGGAAAGTCAGCTGTCTTTATTAAGGGGTTAATGTGTCTCTTCCATGGATGCATGTGTGTGAGCGTGCATGTGTGTGTGTGTGTGTGCATGTCTAAGAGGGTGCATGCGTGTGTATGTCTGTGAGTGTGCATGTGTGTGTATAGTAGCAGTTTTGGAGCCCTTGTGGTGCAGACTCACACATGCAAGTCTGCAAAATACACGTTAGGAAGCAGCAGTTGTAAGACCACTGCTTCCTGACTTCTCTCTCACCTCAGAGGTAGCAGATTTAAAGGGACATTAAACTGCTGAGTACAAATACAGTAGTTGGGTTACTACTCACCATGCTATTGTTTTCCTCCTGTGCTTGCAGCTCTCTTCAAAGTTATTCTGTTATTCTAACCCATTATAAGTGCTGGTTACTGAAGTTCTGCATCTTCACACTGGGTGCCGCCATCTTGGAATTTAAGTATTCTTGTACGCTGTGACAGAAAAGGTGCACACTCACAGTCACAGATCAGTGATATTGTTGTCTTCTTGACAGACCTTATCATACACTTTAGCTAGAGCTGTATGTTTTTGTATTTCTTTTTTTTTTTTTTTATTTATTTATTTATAGTTTTTACAGTTTCAAATAAACAACAGTAAGTCATACAGTGTATAATCATTCAGTAAACAAATATTCTGGTGAAACCTTGACAACGCCAGATCTATTATAACAAGGGAGAGAAAGGTTTTGTGATGGCGCTGGCCTGTCTATACAGTTTACATCAACATAATATGTAACACCTTTTCCTCAGTGGAGACACTGCATCTGGAATTCTATGTATAGTGAAAGTATCTAGTTAAGAGAGAATAGAGAAAAAGATTGAAGAGATAAACAGAGGGGAGGAGGGGAAAAAAAAAAAAAGGGGGGGAGGGGAGGAGGGGGAAGAAGGACCGGTGTCCTAGGTCAAGTTAGTCTGATATGTGATGGGTCATGTAAGTTGGATAGTAGTGTATATATGGTCACGTAGGTGAGGGGACCGGTCTGATGTGTTTAGACCGTTAGCACCCGTCTTGATCAGGTCTAAGCGTTCAGCGCCCTAGACTGTTTGTATTTGCCCCATGTTTCAAGTAGGAGGTAGTACATATCTAACTTGTCTGTCTTCATGAAATGGTATCTCTCCATTATTAGGAGATCGTCCATCTGGGTATGCCAATCCTTTATTGTTGGGGGCACAATGATTTCCAATGGACAGGAATGAGTTTTTTTGCTCCATTGATCATCATAGTGAGAAGAAATCTTGTAGTTTTATTTTGGATTTGTGGCATGTGCAAAAACAGCAGAGTATACATATGCGGTGCTATGTCAGTTTCTGTTATATCTGACATTGCTGCAAAAATGGCCTCCCAATAAACTGTGATGACTGGGCAAGTCCACCATATGTGGTACATTGTTCCCTCCTGACCACATTCCCTCCAGCACATGTTTGGAATTACAGGGTTAGTTTTATGCAGCCTGGTAGGGGTAAGATACCACCTACTCAAGAGTTTGAAATGTGTTTCCTGAATTGTAGCTGAAGAGGAGGCTTTGGCCGCCGTCTGGAATGCCCTCCTCCAAGTAGAAGGAGGAGTATCCAAACCTGTCTCCATGTCCCAGGCCCGAGCATATGTTGGGAGGGTTTCCTCGTTTTTTTACTAGTAGTAGTCTGTATATGAGTGAAATTGTGTGTCTGGGAGGGTTCTGTTGCACGCACAAGAGTTCGAATGGGGTGAGTGTTCTGTTCATTTCACTTTTATGTTTATGTGTAGTGATAAAATGTCTGACTTTTGAGCGTGTAAACCATGTTGAAAAGAGCTTCTCGTCCCACTTCTGCAGCTGCGTCAAAGAAGCTATGTCGCCCCCTTCTAATGCAAAATGTAGAACCCCGTCTCTTAGGCTGTAAGGGTGTCTGTTTCCAATTTTAGCTTGTGCCAAGGGAATTTCTGGGTGCTCTCTTATGGGTGTTAGTGGTGAATAACGCAACAAGAGTTTGTCTGTTGTGGTGAGAACTCTGTCCCATTCGTGCAATGTTTCAAGGGCAATGGGGTAATGTTTTAGTGTTATGGGCCTGTGGCATGGCTCTAGCCAGGCCACGGTGGCTGTATTTCCCTTGTTGAAAATTTGATTATCTAGGAGTACCCAGGCCTTTTGTGTGGTGTTGTGGCTCCAATCTATTATGTGTTGCAAGATTATCACCCTGCGATATACCTGAAGGTTTGGAAGGCCCAGCCCACCCCTGTGTTTAGGCAAGTATAACGTCTGTCTATTTACTCTGCTTGTTTCCCTTTCCATATATAACTATCAATAGTCCTTTGCATCAAAGCAAGATAAGAGGGAGGCAAGTGGATGGGCAAAGTCTGTAAAAGATATAATACTCGAGGGAGAATGTTCATCTTTATGATGCCCAGCCTTCCCAACCACGACACCAGCTTGTTACTCCATGACTGTAAGTCTCTTGTTATGTCATTTCTAAGTGTTTGGTAGTTATACTCAAATAGATCGTCGGTACTGCTTGCTAGGTTAATTCCTAAGTATTTCATTTTTCTTTTAGCTATGCTAATTCGTAGAGTGGCTTCTAATTGGGAGATAATTTGTGTGGGAGCAGATATGTTAAGTAGTTCCGATTTTGTAATATTAAGATGAAAATTGGAGACCTGACTGTAATCTTTCAGTTCAGTTAGTATATTTGGGAGTGTAGATTCCGTTTTGGTCATGGTAAATAAAATATCGTCGGTGTACATTATCATTTTGTGTTCCCTATCTCCTATTGTAATTCCTGATATAGATTGGTTAAGTCAAATTTTGACTGCAAGCGCTTCTATTGATAAAACGAAAAGCAGAGGGGATAAGGGGCATCCCTGGCGTGTACCGTTTGATATTGTAAAGATATCTGAGAGGGTGCCATTAATTCAGATTTTTGCATTTGGTTTGGAGTAGAGGGAGAAGACCAAATTAAGGAATGGATTGCCAAAGTTCATCTTCCGCATCACTTCCCTGAGGAAGTGCCAATCCACCCTGTCGAACGCCTTTTCAGCGTCCGACGAGAATAGAGTCAGTGGTATGGATCTGTGTTTTACCTGGTTTTGGAAGCACCGTGATATGGGCTTCCAGCATCTACGGTGGTAGTGACTGAGATGTAAATAAGTCATTGAACAGGGTCTGCATGTTGGGGACCAGATTGTCTTTGAAAGTTTTGTAATATTTAGGGGTCAGGCCATCCGGGCCAGGGCTCTTTCCGGAAAGAATTTCCTTCACTGCTTTAAGGATTTCCTCTGCCGTGATAGGGGAATCTAGTGATTCAGACTCCTCGGAAGAGAGCCGAGTCAGGGGTATTGACAGGTATTCTAATGTTAGATCTTCTTTTCTGTTTTAATATTCTTGGGTGTCTAGTGAGGGCCCTGGAGAGCTCAAATTGTATAAGTTGCAATAGTACTGACAGAAAATGTTTGCTATCCCCTTACTGTCATGTGTTGCCTTGCCCTTTGAGTCAATTAATGTGTGGATATAAGTTTTTTGCGTTTCGTTGCTCTAGCGAGCAATTTGCCCGGTTTGTTTCCCTGATCGTAATAAAGTTGTCTTAGATGTAGGGCTTGTCTCTGTGACTCTGCGTGAAGTATGTCCCTTAGGTGTTTTTTTGCCTGCTGTAGGTCATGTGAGATTTTAGGGTCTAGGGTTTTTTTTTGTGTATGCTTTCTAGATTGCATATTGAGGTCTGTGCTTGCTCGTATTTAATACGGGTCTCTTTAATCTTCCTGGCCTTGATTTTTAGCAGTTCACCCCGGACAACACATTTATGTGCCTCCCAATTTATGTATAGGGAGGTGTCTGTGTGGGAGTTGAAGGAAAAAAATTCTGTCAAAGTCGTATTAACCAAAGCCACTGTAGTCGGGTCAAGCAACAAATGGTCGTCAAGCCTCCATATATAATCTGTCAGAGGGGTCTCTGGCCAGGCAATGTCACATGTCACTGGGGCGTGATCGGTCCACGTAATGGGACCTATCTCGCAGGAGCGCACTACAGGAAGACAAGTGGAGTCTGTGAACCAGTAATCTATGCAAGAGTATTTATGAAACATACTGGAGAGATATGTGTAGTCTTTGCCTGAGGGATGCAATGATCTCCATATATCGTGTAAATTTAGGTCAGTGAGAGAATTTTTGATTACTTTCAGTATAGTTTTGGGGATACATGATCCCGAGTTGGAAGTGTCTAGCATGGGGCATAATGGGATGTTGAAGTCGCCCCCTAGCATCACTGGTCCCTTGGCGTAATCTAGTAGCAGTTTTGCTATTTTCTTGAAAAAATGTATGTTGTTGGGTGTTGGGGGCATATACATTAAGTAGTGTGATTGGTCTCCCGAATAAGAGTCCCTGTAACAATAGGTATCTGCCATCTGGGTCTTTGTGCATTGTTGTTAGTTGGAAAACTGTGGAGTTATGAAATAGGATGCCCACCCCCCTCTTTTTCTGAGGGCTAGACGCGAAGAAAGCATATGGGTATCCAGTGTTGGGCCATCTTGGCTCTCTACCTTTCTGAAAGTGCGACTCCTGTATGAAAACTATGGAGCTGTGTAGTCTAGATATTTCCCTGAGCGCAATAGAGCGCTTGCCTGGACTATTAAGGCGTGTACGTTTATTGTTGTGAGCGTGAGGTTATGGTCTGATCAATGTGAGCCTTTGACTTTCATCTTGCTATGATAGGGTAGGTATGGAATAAAAAAAAAAAAAAAAAAGGGAGGGGGGTAGTGGGGAGGAAGGGTTTGAGAGGGTAAGTATGGAGAGGTAGGAGTATTAGAGAGAGAAGAGATAGAAGAAAAAAGGGGGTTAAAAATGTATCAGGCTGATACAAGTAGTGTAGATTATATCAGTGAATTAGCTCAGAGTTTATACTTAATATGTGAAATAATACAGAGATGAGCTAGAGATGATCCCTGCTGCAGTACACCTGCAAGAAGTAGTGCACTTATGGGGATGTGTCCCGGTGGCGAGTGTGGGCCGCCGTATAGGCTGTGTTATCTGAAAGGCAGGTGACTAATCACATCTGCCTTTTGTGGCTTTGAAAGCATGTATGTTATTTAAGATGCAGTTTCTTTCAGTGGTGAATCACAAATTGGGAGCAGAACTTCGTCTGCAGACTGTATATTGTTTTGGGAGAGAGGGATTATTAATTTGGAGAAGACAAAACATTTCAATTCTAACATATATATACTGTTTTAACATAGCTAACTTCTTTTTCACTTTCCATAACAGACATTAATGAACAAAACAGGAAGGGTACCACAAGAACCCACACAGTCTTCCCATAAAAGGTTGGATGGCTCACAGGGTTAGGTCCTGTGTGCGGCTATGAGCAGTCATTTTTCTAATAACAGTACTCAAGAATTTAACTTTTTAGGGTTATAATAAACATAACAAACTGTCTTTGGTATCTTAGTCCCATAATCCATATTTTCCTGTATATTAGAGATATACTCAGTTAGAGTCTAAGTGTGGGCATTGTTGTCCTTCTGCGAGGAGTAACATAATTTCTTAATCAACAGAATAAACGGCATTACAGTGTAATGGGAAGGTTGACTATTTTAGCATATCTGGAGTCCTATTCTCTTTCTATAACAGACATTTAAGAGCGAAATAGTGGAGATATAATATAAACTCATATAGCCTCCCCATAAAGGGGTGGAAAGCCCATAGGTTCTCCGTATTCAGCATTGCACCAGCAGCTCACAAGAGCTGCTGGTGCAACGCCACCCCCTGCAGACTCGCAGCCAATGGGCTGCCAGCAGGGGGTGTCAATCAACCCAATTGTACTCGATCGGGTTGAATTGTGATGATTCCTGTCCACCTCATCAGAGCAGGCGGACAGGGTTATGGAGCAGCGGTCTTTAGACCGCTGCTCCATAACTTGTGTTTCTGGCGAGTCTGAAGACTCGCCAGAAACACGGGCCTTCAAGCTCCGTTCAGAGCTTGATAGATAGACTCCTTAGTGTCTAGTTCTTGGGCTTTTAAAAATGAGGCTTCCATAGCTCAGATTAGCAAGGCAACAACATGGTCATCTCTGCATACTTTCTTTAAATGTTATTAATTTGATGTGTTTGTCTCGGCTGAGATAGCTTTGGCAGAAAAGTTCTTCAGGCTGTTGTTTCAGGTAAATAGGTGCCTGCCTTTTTATTTGTTCCACCCATCCTTTGTGGACTCCACAGCTTGGGTATTGGTTCCCAATAGCTAAGAATTGTGGACTCTCACCACCTACATTATTTATTCTTACCTGATAAATTAATTTCTTTCTTGGTGGTGAGAAAACATGAACCCACCTATTTTTAAGTTGTTTTATTTTGCTGCAGTTCTGATTTGCACCTCCTTACCCTATTTTTCTACTTCCGGATTTTCCTGTTTTCTGAGCTGTACTATAGACTGGGAGGTACAAGGAAGTGAGAGGGATATTACAATTCTGGCGAAGCTTGTCTTTGCCATGAATTCCCAACAGTTAGGAATTGTGGACTCTCACCACTAAGAAAGAAATACATTTATCAGGTAAGAATAAATTATCTTTTTAAGTATTTTTAAATTGTACATTTCATTTTCACAATTTTGGTAAATTTTAAGCTATAAGTTGTTGAATTACCTACCCCTGCTTGCGCATAACAAATCGTGTACGGGGGATTGAAAACTACCAACTAAGCATTGGTGTAAAGCTTAGGAAGGAGCAGTCTGAGCCAAGATTCTCCACAGTTTGCAGCTTTTATATATATATATATATATATATATATACACTCTCTCTCTCTCTCTCTCTCTCTCTCTCTCTCTCTCTCTCTCTCTATATATATATATATATATATATATATATACAGTATATATTGTGTGTATGTAAATCTGTCTTTCTATCTATTTCTATAATTTTATTTGTGATATGGATATTCTATATGTCTTTTTTCTGTACATTGCATTGTTGCACTCTAGTTGTGATATAATGGCAATAACTTTTCTATTTTCTCCCAGACCAGTGCCCTTGAGGTGGAGAAATGAAATTTATGGAAAGATCCAAACAGGATTATTGACAAGTCCAGCTCTTGTGCTATTGGTTTGGCAAGAGCAGGGGGAATGGTTGCATGAACATACAATAATAAACGCAGGTAGTGTATGCAGTTCACACACAATGCTGGGTGGCCAGGTTCTTGGCTGGGAACATTGTAAATCCACAGTATAATAAATGGAGCCCTATGTCTCAGTAAAAGAATAAATGTCAATTTATTTTGCATGAATCCATCTTTATATATGATACTAAGTTCTGTATATTCTTTTTCTATTGTATGATCATAAAATTGTTGTATCATTTATAGTGATATCCGCAGCTTATTAAAAAGGGGGCAAAGATGTTGTACTGCTCTTTATAGGTATTTTTACATATGGTTATACCATTGACCTGAAATTCAGTACAGCCCAAGGGTGACAGCAACTTTTCTGTTTTCTGTTGCTATGCTTTCATACACAGCTGGTGTGTTTTATACTTGTATATTAAACGACACAGCCAACTGCTTGCTCCACTTATTTTGAATTGGAAAACAGTAGTTACTAATTATTATTTATTGCCTACAAACTTGGGACAAGGGACGGTGCAAGTAACAGAGTTAATTGCAGTGCAGTTTTTGCATTAATTCTGACACCGTTTCACATTAATACATATCTCCTCACCTGTGTGGAAGTCCTGCATCTTTCTAAATTACCTATTAAACTTAGCACTTTAAGAAATTGCTTGATTAGTGCTTATCGTTGCATAGCTACAGTGAAGGGAACTAGATTAATGTGTGCATGAGCCGCCACGCTAAGCTAGCTGTCAGTTTGTCAGCTAATTACACCCTGCAGTGCCTGTGTATGGTGAGAAGGAAGGATCCGATGTAGTTCTACTGTTCTTGCTTTGTAGCTGCTAATTATGTACATCGCAATTAATTAATGTCCTGTTCTCTTGTGAGGTTGTCATAGGTTAAGATCACCTTAGATTTCAGAGATTACTTTGAAGTTTCTAAGACAGTGGAAGAATATGATTAAAAAATGATCTCACAATTTGCATTAGAGAAGTGATTCTTGTTAGTCAAAGGGACAGATGAAGGAGTAACTACAAATTAGTAGATGCAAAAGCAGCCCACTCATCCCCTCCTTTATGTGCAATAAATACAATGCTTTGCATAGCCCATCAAAGGATTAGATTACAAGTGGAGTGCTAAATTATTGTGCAGCACATTTGCTCGTTTGCGGACGCGTGAGAAATAATCAGCCTTTACAAATGGCTCGCGGTAGCAATTAGCACTCCGAAAATTAGATTAGATCGCTGGCTAATTTTCTAAAAGTTCCCCAAATGCCCTCAAACATGATAGTTTTATATTAAAAAACTAATGTAGCAGCTTTGGGGCTTTAAAGTTGTCGGCTGTGGGGTGTTAGAAAAAAAATGGCACTGAAAGTGCTTTTACATTGCAGTCTATGGGAACTGTGTGTTTTCAGTAAATGTATATGTATATGCTTATATACATATATATTTATGTGTTACTATGTGTATATAAACATATTAACACATAAATATTTATGTATATAAGCATATACATATATACAGTATATTAACAATTTCCTGCCATCACTGCGCTATTTATGGCATCAAAACGAGACTGCCATTTGAGCCTATGGAAGCACAATTTTATGTGCGCAATGCTTCCCAGCAATGCGGACGTGAGCTCGTGTTCGCATTGCTTTCAACTTGTAATACCAGCGCACATTAGAGTGCTCTGGTATTACTAAGTGAAGAGCTAATATCGCGCATCTTGTAATCTGGCCTAAAGTATTTTATGCTACCCAGTTAAAATACTTACAAAATTACCTGTAAAATAAATCCTAACCTAAGTTACAATTAAACCTAACACTACTCTATCATTAAATAAATTAAATATATTACCTACAATTACCTAAAATTAAATTAAATTAAATAAACTAAACTATAGTACAAAAACAAGCAAACACTAAATTACAGAAAATAAAAAAGAATTACAAGAAGTTTAAACTAATTACACCTAATCTAAGCCCCCTAATAAAATAATAAAGCCCCCCAAAATAAAAAAATGCCCTACCCTATTCTAAATTACCAAGTAACCAGCTCTTTTACCAGCCCTTAAAAGGGCTTTTTGCGGGGCATTGCCCCAAAGTAATCAGCTCTTTTACCTGTAAAATAAAATACAACCCTCCCCAACATTAAAACCCACCACCCACATACCCCTACTCTAACCCACCCAAACCCCCCTTAAAAAAACCTAACACTAACCCCATGAAGATCTCCCTACCTTGAGTCGTCTTCACCCAACCGGGCCGAAATCTTCATCCAAGGTGCGCAGAAGAGGTCCTTCATCCGGTAGAAGTCTTCATCCAGGCGGCGTCTTCAATCTTCATCCATCCGGAGTGGAGCCATCTTCAAAGGAGCCGACGCGGAGCCATCCTCTTCAACCGATGACTGAACGACGAATGAAGGTTCCTTTAAGGGACGTCATCCAAGATGGTGTCCCTCGAATTCCGATTGGCTGATAGGATTCTATCAGCCAATCGGAATTAAGGTAGGAAAAATCTGAATTTCAATCCGATTGGCTAATCCAATCAGCCAATCGGATTGAGTTCGCATTCTATTGGCTGTTCCGATCAGCCAATAGAATGTTCCGATCAGCCAATAGAATGCGAGCTGAATCCGATTGGCTGATTGGATCAGCCAATCGGATTGAAATTCAGATTTTTCCCACCTTAATTCCGATTGGCTGATAGAATCCTATCAGCCAATCGGAATTTGAGGGATGCCATCTTGGATGATCTCCCTTAAAGGAACCTTCATTCGTCGTTCAGTCGTCGGTTGAAGAGGATGGCTCCGCGTCGGCTCCTTTGAAGATGGCTCCGCTCCGCTCCAGATGGATGAAGATTGAAGACGCCGCCTGGATGAAGACTTCTACCGGATGAAGGACTTCCTCTGCGCACCTTGGATGAAGATTTCGGCCCGGATGGGTGAAGACGGCTCAAGGTAGGATGATCTTCAGGGGGTTAGCGTTAGGTTTTTTTTAAGGGGGGTTTGGGTGGGTTAGAGTAGGGGTATGTGGGTGGTGGGTTTTAATGTTGGGGGGGTTGTATTTTTTTTTTACAGGTAAAAGAGCTGATTACTTTGGGGCAATGCCCTACAAAAAGCCCTTTTAAGGGCTGGTAAAAGAGCTGATTACTTGGTTATTTAGAATAGGGTAGGGCATTTTTTTATTTTGAGGGGTTTATTATTTTATTAGGGGGCTTAGATTAGGTGTAATTAGTTTAAACTTCTTGTAATTCTTTTTTATTTTCTGTAATGTAGTGTTTGTTTTTTTGTATTATAGTTTAGTTTATTTAATTTTATTTAATTTTAGGTAATTGTAGGTAATTTATTTAATTTATTTAATGATAGTGTAGTGTTAGGTTTGATTGTAACTTAGGTTAGGATTTATTTTACAGGTAATTTTGTAAGTATTTTAACTGGGTAGTTATTAAATAGTTAATAACTATTTAATAACTATTGTACCTAGTTAAAATAAATAAAAGTTGCCTGTAAAATAAAAAATAATCATAAAATAGCTACAATGTAATTATTAGTTATATTGTAGCTATCTTAGGGTTTATTTGATAGGTAAGTATTTAGTTTTAAATAGGAATAATTTAGTTAATAATAGTAAGTTTTTTTAGATTTATTAAAATAATATTAAAGTTAGGGGGGTGTTAGTGTTAGACTTAGGTTTAGGGGTTAATAAGTTTAATATAGGTGGCGGCGGGGTCCGGGAGCGGCGGTTTAGGAGTTAATAACTTGAATATAGGTGGCGGCGGTGTAGTGGGGGGCAGGATAGGGGTTAATAGGTATGATTTAGGTGGTGGCGGGGTCCGGGAGCGGAGGTTTAGGGGTTAATACATTTATTATATTTGCGACGGGGTCCAGGAGCGGCGGTTTAGGGGTAATAACTTTATTTAGTTGTGGGGGGCTCTGGGAGTGGCGGTTTAGGGGCTAAAACAGTGTAGTTTAGTGTGGGTGCTTAGTGACAGGCTATCAAAAAAGCTGCAAAGAAGCCGATGAGCAGCGAGATCGAAGACTGTTAGTTAACAACAGTCCGCTGCTCATCGCTCCGTACTTGGTGTGCGGCTTCTTGACAGCTTTTTTGATACCTTTGGCGAACGTATTCAGGTCCGCGGCGGCGATGGTAGACGAGCTTAGTCGAGCGTATTGGGCCGGCGAATGCAGCTAAGTAGACGGCTTCATAACTAGAGGCCTCAGACTTATGCTAAATATAATGCCTCTGAATAAAAATAGATTATAATCACATGGGCAGTTAAACATTACAAAGAAAATTAGTTACTGTTAATTAATTTTATGTAATAGAATATACTACTTTAATTTACTAAATTTGGTACAATAATACATTCTTAATTACCTAATAAGAAATGTGGAACTGGTTTTTAAATAATAAATTACTGATGTCTGTTTTCTGCTGAGTGGTGCTGAAGGACTCATAAAAATACTTTAATGGCTGGATGTAGCCCTGACCTGCTTTCTGTATGTGGAAAACCATCTACTTATAGATTATAACTAACAATTTGATGTAAAAGGTCAGCTTCTTCATGCAGAAAATAAATATTTTCTTTACAATATGTGACTAATAAGTAGTCTTGTATTTTGTGGGACAGTCCTGAATGGTCCCACCTTGCAAATAGGAAAGATTCATGTGTATCTACTTAACAAGAGCCTTTATATTCCTCAGAACAGTTTCTGAATAGCTGTAGTGGGCTATCAACTGTAAAAACAACAACCTTGTAATGTAAGGTCATAAATATGGCATAACCACATTATATTACTTGCATATCTATGGATTTTTTAGAAAGAACATATGTATACACAGTCACATTCTAAGGTTTCAGGAGGATCAGACTGACTCAGTCAAACATTACTTAGGCCAAACCAGGGCTCCTCCTCTTTTCTGCAAGAAGCACCAGAAGCCTATTCATTGATACAACTGCTTGGTACATATGCATACAACTTCTATAACAGCCAGATCTGATGCTGTCTTATCCACTTCCACACCTATGCATGATGTGATTGTGTCACATAAGCAGCAGACTGCAAGTTGGTAGAAGTGAGAATGCATGGCGCTATTGGATTAGGGTGCCAGTGGATTAATCTGGGCTGAATAGGTTGGGCTCTAGTGGGCATTCATTCTTCTAGTCTGAACTAGGTAAACAGCACATACGGTTCCACAAACCTGTCACATCCATGAATAAAAACATGATTTTATTGAAACTTGATATATATAACCATTCCACAATGGATACACCAAATACGTGTACTGAGAAAGGTTTGGATAGGATCCAAGCAGATAGTGGGGAAAATCACAACATATAATAAATGGACAGCAATGGCTTTGACAATCACAAGCCCCCTGAACATTAGTTTTGCACTTTATTTTGGCAAAATGGACACAATTCAGTGAACAAAGGGTGTTAATAAAGTGCAAAACTAAACTGGCCTTGTTGATATGCTTGTCAGTATTCCAAGACAATTTGGAATAACTTTATTATCTTTCACACGTGCAATTTTAGATGTATATAATTATATCAATATACGGTCTAGATTCATTAAATCTATTCAGTACTTTGTATAGTCCATGGGTAGTGGGTGGGCAATTTACATATGTATATGTATTTAATAGGCATACTGTGTACATGATATCTTGTACAGCTAAAAAGATCTGCAGGAAAAGTGAGAAAATGGAAATCATGACTGCAGCATCTAGAAATGACATATTGCGCTCTTACATTTTTTTGTTTTTATTTCATACTCACATTTTTCTGAGAAAGAAAAAATGATATTTTGATCATAATTCTGTCCAGCATCCAATTGTTGATGTCTATCAAAATTTTATTTATTGCAATTCTATTTTTCAAACGTAAACTCACTTAAAGGGAACTTAAACACAAAATGAAGTTACCCATAAAATGCATAATTATGCATAGTGAAAAAAATGCTTTTTGTTGTTTACTTTTCTGTAATTTAATTTACATCTGAAGATTGTAGATTTATTATTGGTCCCAAAGAGGCTACAGAGTACTCTGTGGTATTCAGGCCCCCCTACATGATGCACATTGATTGCTTGATATGTGAAATTAGTTATTTATATTAGTGGAGACAAGATAAACAGCAATCATAGCAGCCTAATATGACCTTGATTACAAATGGAGTGCTAATGTTGCTGCAATAATTTTACCTCTAGAACCTGTATTAAAAGTCGAGCATTAAAAAAAATATTGCAAGTTCACTTGCCTGAGCGAATTATAAATACCACTGTCTATACTTTCAATGAAAAGTAGCGCTTGTATTACAAGTTTATGGTTAAGCATTGCGCTTGATAGATAATTATATTAGCGTTGGAAATGTTAACCAAAGTTGAGTCTGATGCCAATTTTGATGTACTTTATACGCAATGGCTTAGCTGTATTAAGGATATATTCAAATATGCTCATTCAGTATTGGTTGGTCCGAAATTTAAATATTCAGCTATATTAAAGAGATATTAAACATTGCTCCTTTGGTAAAAACAAATATTTTAAATCATAAAAAGAAGCAGACTGTTTTACAAAACAGCAAATAACTTACTACTTTTTCTTGCAAAATGAGCACCTAGAATTTTGCACTGTAGCCCCTGCCCCTAGTGTGATCAGAGTGGACACTTAATTTTCATTCTACTAGCATGAGCAAATCTGACTCCATCTTATCTAATTTATTTACTTTATAATAAACCAGCCTAAAAGTTTTATGACATCATGCTAGATCAAGGGTTTTCAAAGTCTTAGGTGGTGGGCCTCCCCACGAAATTTACAAGACAGCACTTTATTTTTTATTTTTTTTGAGACAATTGTAATGTTTATTTTTAGTTTTAATTTGGGGAATTTACATCTGATCCAGGGATCATTCACTCAGCTCTCAGGAGCAGAAACTGCTCAACCCAACAAGATTTTCCACTCACGCTTCAATTTGCAGTTTGTTACTCCTGTGTTAAAGGCAAGTTAATGACCAAAACAACGAATGCAATGCAGCCTCTGGGTGATTTGAATCTCTGTGCCTTTCTTCCACCTACTTCCTACCCTCACACCCTGAGGAAGCTTATCAGATGAAATGATTGTTGGCAGTGTATTCAAGATGTCCCACTGTTTAGTCCTTTAAGCTGTTGCATAAGAGACCTGCTGTACACTTTGCTGTATTCTTGGCCGCCTGCATAGCCCACATCATATGACCATGTGACCGCTTTTGAAATTGAGGTTCTGTGATTACGGAGTTGATGTGCTGGTCTTTACAGGCTTCTCCGCGGCTACGAGTGACCGAGTGACCGGTCGACTGACTGCGTCAGAAATTTTGCCCTCTGGTAAATATATCTACACAGATGCAAGGGGTGTGCGGTGCTTCAATGGCTATGACCATCAACTGAAAGGTTAATCAGAACTTTTGATACTGGAACACGTTTTCCCTTATACAGCCTTATGCTTGCAGGAACATCAAGCTACAATCAGCTATGGTTTTGGAGCCCTATGTATCTCCTATACATCTCTTCAGAGGAGCATATAAATGTTAATCACTTTCTCAGAGAAGCTTTGAGGAACTATCTTTAATTAATAATTTTACAGGGGACACTTGGAACTATTTATATTTTATTGTATTAGGTGTGTTGCATTTATATGCATCATCAATAAATTTTGATATTTTTTCTATAGGTTGTTGGTGTCAATATATGTCAGTATCTGGCCTCCTTGTTTATGTATTCTAGGGCAACCAGCCTAATTGGTTTTTAGGCAAAAGTGCTGATTATAATTCTATTGTTTGTCTCTTTTATTATTCTTTCCTAATTCCTACCCTTTGCTTTATTCCACCATGACATGACAAATGTCCTTGTCAGCTCTAAAAAAAACTGTTCTATCTTTTGCCAGTCAGCTGCTGCTTAGTTGTGGTTTCCATATGATAGTGTAAAGCGTCCTGGGCCTCCCCCCTTATATACTCTAGCGCCCACCTAAGGAGGCCCGCCTCACACTTTGAAAACCACTATGCTAGATAAAACTTTCTACAGAGGCCTTCTCCTCCTTGTAGGGCTGCAACATAAAGTAAAAGACACTGGACAAATGTAGTGTAAAAAAAGAAATAAAAGGTATAATTGATTTACATTCTGCAATGATTTATATTAAGGATAAGCCATGGCTTAGTGTTTTTTTTTCTATTACAACAATGAAACATCCCTTTAATTGACCAGTTATATATAATGTTGCACAGCGCACAAGATCCAATAGAAACACAAGAATATCTTTGGAACGGGACCTAAATTACACAAATTACAAAATTCCCATCTACGCATCAAAACAAAATCCAATTGCACGCTGACCACAGTCCACGCTTTTAAATACTTGGGTATGTTGTTAGACCCCAATCTATCTTTTGGCCTCCACATAGAAAAACTTGCATCTAAACTTTATCCAAAACTAGGTGCCCTGTACAGAAACAAATCCTGCCTCAGCCCTGCAGTAAAGGAAAAGATTGTACAGCAAATGCTGATGCCAATCATGGATTATGGGGATGTAGTATATGCACCTGCACCACAAACTCACCTTAATAAACTTAATACGTTGTATAACTCGTTCTGCCGCTTTGTGCTATAATGTAACTACAGGACCCACCATTGTGATATGCTAAAAGAACTAAACTGGCTGTCGCTGGAATCCAGACGCTCCCTCCATCTTTCCTGCCTTGTGTTTAAGAGCCTTTCTGGGAAGCTTCCACCCTACCTGAGCAGAATGCTCTCCCCGGCTATTCCCACCTCCTATAACCTCCGATCCAATACCAGCACATTATTTAGTTTGCCTCAATACAAAAAGAAAGCAGCTCGATCCTCCTTTTCCTACAGAGCACCACAATTATGGAATGACCTCCCGCACACTTTCAAACCTTCCCCAAGCCTAATATCCTTTAAGAGATCCCTCTCTACATATCTCAAAACAGAATGCACCTGTCATTGTTGATTAAATATTTCCTACCTGTTCTATGTTAATTTTTTTTCCATATATTGTGTATTATTATTGTTTTTGTATTTTATTGTACCCATTGTATCAATGCAATGTTTTGTGGACCCAGGACATACTTGAAAACGAGAGAAATCTCAATGTATCCTTCCTGGTAAAATATTTTATAAATAAAATACATAAATCACTCTCTCAACATCAGAAAAAAAATTGCACAAATGTCTTACAATGCCTGTTTGTTTTAATTAGTGTATTTTTATTTTATATTATTCTCATTAGTCAAGATTCATTTTTCTCTGTAAGCATGTCATGGCTTTGTATAAGAGTTTCAGTGTTGGGAATCTCACCATTTTACATAAGCATGATTTACAGTTTGAGAGCAGTTAAAAACCCACTATTGTAACTGAATAGATTACACACTATACAAAGGTGTCAATGCAAACCCCCTATAATGTTAGGGATAGACCTGCTGATGGGACACTGTATTAGGGATTTGTATTTGTTTAATGTGAAACTGGTAGGTTTCTGATAACTTCTCAGCGGAAAAATGCAGTTTACTTGCTACTTTGATAACTTGCATACAATTGATATTTGAAAATACTTTGAAATTCTCACAAAATAAATAAATAATTAATAGTTAAGAATTTTAACCTACATTCTCACAAAATAAATACATAATTAATAGTTAAGAATTTTAACCTACATAAAATTGGCTAATAAAGCAAATGTAAATGAAAATAAAGGTAGTCAGTACCAGAGTATTAACATAATCACTGTAGGGCATTGCTGTGTTCTGATACAATAAAATGTATACAGGCTCAAATCGATCCTTCATACACAGTATGTACTGTAATATATAGCAAAAAATGAGGTGGGGGGTTTTCACTTTCTCTGCACCTTGTGTAGTGTTTTTGATTAATTGGGCTAGCAAAGCAACATTGCTAAGGTGGGGATTAATAAATAATAATTGGAAACTGGGTACCATTTTAGATTAGCCCATGACAGAATATCATGCCTTTTTTGGAAATGAATGTGAGGCTTTCACTATATCATTTTACTACCACAGTTTTTTTCATTTACCTCTGATGATACCTGCTTATTTTGTATGTTTCTTTGCATAGTGATAGGTCAAGGGCAAATATATTTTTTAATGGCTTCACAATATACTGGGTATTAGCTTTCCAAAAGCAGTACAGGACTGCAAAAAAATGTGCAACTTCAAGCACTCAAATTCCCTAATTCAAGTAATTGAACATCGGAGAGCAGCTTATAGCTGATTTAAGGAGGAACACATAAGAATTTAAAATATAACTTTTAATTAGTCTACTTAAAAATAAATGGTGGTGAGTTAAAAACACAAGGGCCCCTATTTATCAAAGGTCTTGCGGACCTGATCCGACAGTGTGGATCAGGTCCGCAAGACCTCGCTAAATGCGGAGAGCAATATGCTCTCCGCATTTAACATTGCACCAGCAGCTCACAAGAGCTGCTGGTGCAACGCCGCCCACTGCTGACTCACGGCCAATCGGCCGCCAGCAGGGAGGTGTCAATCACCCCGATCGTATTCGATCGGGTTGATTTCCGGAAATTCCTGTCCGCCTGCTCAGAGCAGGCGGACAGGGTTATGGAGCAGCGGTCTTTAGACCACTGCTTCATAACTTGTGTTTCTGGCGAGTCTGAAGACTCGCCAAAAACACGACCCTTCAAGCTCCGTATGGAGCTTGATAAATATGGGCCAAGGAATGGTTTCTAGACCTTAAATAAGTGTTGCGTGAAAACATGCTAAGAATGGTACAGGCTATGAATAGCTCCTGTCTCAAAATACCATTGCAGGATAAATGGAATGATAATGATCCCTAGTATTAAATGACCTAGGATGTAGATGTTAATCCAAAGTCATTTACCAAAATACCACTGAATTTTCTAGGCAATTACTAGTTGTTTATATAGCCGGAATATGGTATGTATAGATATATGGATATCCAAATATATTACGGTGAGTATATATATATATATATATATATATATATATATATATATATATATATATATGCTGCTGTAATAAACCTCAATCAGAACTTCTGTAGAATATATATATATATCTATATATATATATATATATATATATATATATATATATATATATAGGTGAAACTCTAAAAATTAGAATATTGTGCAAAAGTTAATTTATTTCACTAATGCAACTTAAAAGGTGAAACTAATATATGAGATAGACTCATTACATGCAAAGCAAGATAGTTCAAGCCGTGATTTTTCATAATTGTGATAATTATGGCTTACAGCTCATGAAAACCCCAAATCCACAATCTCAGAAAATTAGAATATTACATGCAATCAATAAAACAAGGATTGTAAGTAGAACAATATCGGACCTCTGAAAAGTATAAGCATGCATACTGTATGTACTCAGTACTTGGTTTGGGCCCCATTTGCAGCAATTACTGCCTCAATGTGGCGTGGCATGGAAGCTATCAGCCTGTGACACTGCTGAGGTATTATGGAAGACCAGGATGCTTCAATAGCGGCCTTCAGCTCTTCTGCATTGTTCGGTCTCATGTCTCTCACCTTTCTCTTGGCAATGCCCCATAGATTCTCTATGGGGTTCAGGTCAGGCGAGTTTGCTGGCCAATCAAGCACAGTAATCCCACGGTCATTGAACCAGGTTTTGGTGCTTTTGGCAGTGTGGGCAGGTGCCAAGTCCTGCTGGAAAATGAAGTCAGCATCCCCATAGAGCTCGTCTGTGGAAGGAAGCATGAAGTGCTCTAAAATCTCCTGGCAGATGGCTGCGTTGACCCTGGACTTAATGAAGCACAGTGGACCAACACCAGCAGATGACATGGCTCCGCAAATCAACACAGACTGTGGAAACTTCACACTGGACTTCAAGCATCTTGCAGTGTGTGCCTCTCCATTCTTCCTCCATACTCTGGGTCCTTGGTTTTCAAATGAGATGCAAAATTTGCTCTCATCAGAAAAGAGGACTTTGGAACACTGATCAACAGACCAGGTCTGTTTTTCTTTAGCCCAGGTAAGATGCTTCTGACGTTGTTTGTTGTTCAGGAGTGGCTTGACAAGAGGAATACAACATTTGAAGCCCATGTCCAGGATCCGTCTGTGTGTGGTGGCTCTTGATGCACTGACTCAAGCCTCAGTCCACTCCTTGTGAAAGTCCCCAACACTTTTGAATGGCCTTTTCCTGACAATCCTCTCCAGGCTGCGGTCATCCCTACTGTTTGTGCACCTTTTTCTTCCACACTTTTCCCTTCCACATAACTTTCTATTAATGTGCTTTGATACAGCACTTTGGGAACATCCAACTTCTTTTGCAATTGCCTTTTGAGGCTTTCCCTCCTTATGGAGGGTGTCAATGATGGTTTTCTGCACAACTGTCAGGTCAGCAGTCTTTCCCATGATTATGATTCCTACTGAACCAGACTGAGAGACCATTTAAAGGCTCAAGAACCCTTTGCAGGTGTCATGGCTTAATTAGCTGATTAGAGTTGGACACTTTGAGCCTAGAATATTGCACCTTTTTACAATATTCTAATTTTCTGAGATTGTGGATTTGGGATTTTCATGAGCTGTAAGCCATAATCATCACAATCCTGAAAAATCACGGCTTGAACTATCTTGCTTTGCATGTAATGAGTCTATCTCATATACTAGTTTCACCTTTTAAGTTGCATTAGTGAAAAAAATGAACTTTTGCACAATATTCTAATTTTTTGAGTTTCAGCTGTATATATAATAAATCATTACAACAACAAAATTAACCCCTAAAAAATGCACAGACAGCAAAAAAGTACACCTATGCTACTGCCAGTGATTTATAGCGATCACTGGCAAGCTAGGGGTTAATGGCTCTGAAAATTAAATTAAATTAACTAAATGGTTCTGAAAAGAGCCTTTGGATTTTTAAAAAATGACAACAACAAAATTAACCCCTAAAAAAATGCACAGACAGCAAAAAAGTGCAGCTATGCTGCTGCAAGTGATTTATAGTGATCACTGACAAGCTAGGGGTTAATGGCTCTGAAAAGAGCCTTTGGTTCTATATTTTTTTAACAAATAAAATAAATAAATCTCTCTCTGCTAAAAACAGGTCTCTCTCTCCAACAAAATCGCAAGTGAGGAGAGGGAGGGAGATCCACACTGATCAGTGTCAATATTTACAAATATTGACATGATCAGACAAATGGGGTATTTTATTATTAATTTTTTTTTTGGTGTGGGAGGCTCAGATTGGGTGACCCTAGCTTGCCCCTATGATGAGGCAGGCTAGGGACACCCCCAGAGGCCCCATGATGCACTGGGCATCGCCATCTTGGATGCCTAGTGAAGGGGGAGGGGGGGCTATTTAGGGCTTTTTTTTTTTTAAATCCGTTTTTTTTTTTACTTTTTTTTTTTTTTTCATTTTATAACTAACTAAGTGCCTCGACCCACCGAGGCACTTAGCACACAAGCAGAGCATCGGAAGCATGTCCGATCGCTTCCGATGCTCTGAAATACTGCCGGGCTCCACGTGGAGCAAAACCGGGAGTGATCAATCCGGTCCTGGCACTCGGCAACAGTATTGCAGGATGCCTAGACATCGAGGCAAGCCTGCAATACTGTTAGAGCAGCTGGAAGCGATTTCGATCGCTTCCAGTGCTCTGTTTAACCGACGACGTATGCCATACGTCCTTGGTCGTTAAGTGCTTTTTTTTTGAGGACGTATGGCATACGTCATCGGTCGTTAAGGGGTTAAAGTGCACCCTGGGCAGAAGATATTTCAGTTGCTATTTGAGCAGATCATTAAAAAATGACAACCTTTTTTTTTTTAAAAAAAAAGGTTGTCATTTTTTAATGGTCTGCTTTGAGTGACTGAATTTCAAAAAGCTTGAGAAGAATTATACTGATTATATAAAGGATTGAGATTCAGCAGCCTTTCAAAAGTGTATACAGCTATTTAGACACATATGATTCACATGTGGTTCAGTCTTTTACTTTTCAAATAGCAACTGTTGCAAGTTATATTCATTCTCTTAAAGATACATCCTGTCACTTGCCCAAGGGTGAATATACAGTTTTTTTCATCGCATAATAAGAACTGATGATCACATTGTTTGACAAGACTTGTGTGTCTTTTTTACTCTTAAGGAGACCCCTCTTGGGATTTATCTAATTCAGAGACTCTCCATTTTTTCTACACAGCAGGTGGTGTTGTCTCATCACCCCCTTGGGATGCCCGGGGGGTGTTTTTGTTTATATTTGGAAAGTTTTTTTTCTATATCATGTTGCTGAATGATTTGGAATGTATGTTTGAATCTTTGTGCTCCGGTCAGTGGATCTGTTTGGTGGCTGGGGTTTGTGTGAATGTGGATTGACTGACATTTGGGATCTTCCAGTATCAGTATTAGAATTGTTCTATCTATTGTGGTGGAATTTGTTTAAGCTGGTATAAAATTAAAATCTTTATTTATCTAAGACTCGTTTGCTGCGATTTATTTATATGATATTTATCTGAGTAATGGACCCTACTCTATCCCGTGCATGACCATACAGATATAAGAAACTTAAGATAGTGCTGTCACTTGGTTTATTTTTTGAATATATACATATATATATGTTTATAGATAACTAGGCAGGCTACTGTAGTTAAAACTAAATCTAAATATCAGGTGTGTTGATCTTATCCTCTCCGGTAATTTATCATAAAAAAAAATGTATTTTTAACTATTTGTTATCAGGGAATGTATAGCCCACCTTTTATAGAGATATTTTACATAAATTGGTAAAAAAAATGCTGTTTGAACATCTGATTTACATATCTGGTTTGCAAGTAATTGCCTATAACTTCAGTGGTAAAAAATAACTTGGGAGAACAACTTCATCTCATGAACCTGTTCAATATTTTACGTTATCAGCAATGGCCTGCATTCAAATTATATATGCACAATGGTAAGGAGGTTTATGCTAATTCCTCTAATTCAACACATATAGTTCTACATTAATAGTTTTAAATATCGATCCTGTTTCTGTGTATATCAACTCTATTAGAGCTTAACTGGATACGCTTGTAGTTTTAAAGTCTAAATGATAAGGCTAGATTCCCTTGCAACATTAAAAAGAGAGTTAGAGCCCCTTTGCTCCCCAACCTCCCCTGACATGTTTCGCAGAACAATACGGCTTTCTCAAAATGTATTTATTAATTTATTTTTAAGTAGCCTAATTAAAAGTTATATTTTAAATTCGTATGTGTTCCTTCTTGAATCTGCTATATACTTGAATTAGAGAATTTGAGTGCTTGAAGTTGTACTGGAAAATTGTTCATAGTACATAGCACTGATACCTATATGATATATTATAATCCATAGGTGTAGACTATCATTCTACCCCATGATTGGAATTTATACAAAAATAGTGGGTTCCCTATAACCGTTCCAGTAGTGCCATTGGTTTCTTTGCATTTCACAGGGTATTAGCTTGTTGATTGACAGTTTACAAATTGGTTGGAATTAAACTGGTGCTCCACAATTGAGAAGGAAAGCAAGCTTAGCATCATATGTCTTAAATTGCTTGTTTCAATTGATTAACAAATAAATAAAGATATTTTTTCTCCATGTGGTGTTTTAGTATTAAAAATAAATAAAAGCAATGGTTTCATGGGAACAAATACACAATTACAGAAGAAACTGTTCTTGATTGTTTTGGGGTGCTTTTTGAGGATGTTGAGAATGTTTAAACAACATTAATAAAGTTTCCTTTTTAAACAAAATTTTGCTAACATTAGCTTAAATCCACCAGAATTCTGTGCAAAGTGCCTTTGTGGCTTTTTTTTTTATATGGTTTTCAAATGAATTTCAATACATTCAAAAACCCCACTATAGCCCATCAATCACATTTTCAAATGGATTTGGTATAAGGTAATGCCTTTTATACATTGCAAAGGGGCAATTTAACAGCAGAAAACAATCTTCAAGTAACCTTTGACATGATTTTTGGACTTTTTAATTAAATAGTCTGGAGATCTTGAAAACTTGGTTTGTCCTATGTCCATCTGAAAATTGTGGCTGTTTGCACAGATATTTTTACAGTGTTTTGCACATGTTCAAGTCACATGTTAATAAACTCAACTGTTTTTCTATAAAGCTCAATTCACACTATTTAACATTTTGAGATTGTAACATAAAATGAACAATTATGGGCCAGATTACAAGCAGCGCAAACACTGCTCCACACGTGACTACACTACAGAAAAGGAGAAAGAAGGTGTGGGAATCACAAGCTACAGTATGATAAAAATAAATTATTACAAAAACGGATAGAAAAAAAACTATATTACAGAATTATAACAATATGTTGTGGAAGGTACACATAACAACACTATCAACAGGCAATTTCTTTAAAGCATTTATTTAACATCGCATTAAATTAGAACTTAAAAGTAATCAATCCTCTTATGCTTAAAGGGACATTGTACAGTAAATTTTTCTTTGCATAAATGTTTTGTAGATGATCCATTTATATAGCCCAGCTGGGAGTATTTTTGTAACAATGTATAGTTTTGCTTATTTTTTAATAGCATTGTGCTGATTTTCAGACTCCTAAACAAGCCCCAACGTATCAGATTTATACCCAAGTCTACGGATTCCTGCTGCTCCTGTTTGTCTAAAGGGTCTTTTCATATGGAGGGAAGGGGGGGGGGTGTCTGCTCTTTATGATTTTCCAGTCCCTTTCACTGAGTGTTTCAGCCTTACCCAATCAACAGTGCTAAACTGGGAGCTTCTAAGTACATTTTTAAAAAGGTTTTATACTGGATTTTATATCAGTATCTGTGCATATTCTTCTTTATAGTAGTGTCTATTACATAGAGTTATATGGAAATTGGTGTACACTGTCTCTTTAAATATTAAAATAAAAAAGAGTTGAACTGCAATAGAATGATCCCAAGTAAACCTAATAAAAAATGCTGTCTGTAAGTAAGCTGGATGCAAATCCAGGGCTGTGTATGTTCCTGGCAGGCTTTTCATTTTCACCTGTCCCTTTGTTTTCCAACCCCATTACTACAGCAAGTTCCTTTTACCTCTGGATGCCCTGCCCTTTGCAGATACTTTAAATATTTAATCAATGCAGTGGCACAGCTGGATTACCCAGCTATATTTATCTACAGCTCTTTTTTTTCTTCTTGCTTAAAGGTCACCTTTTCAAATAGCTTTCAGTGCAACAAGAGTAATTTTTCTGGTTGTTCTTATCCAAGTGAATGAATAATGGATTGGGAAGTACAGAACAAGCTTGCAGGATTTGACACTTACACGTAACAGACTTACCTCAATTAAAAAAAAAAGTTAAGTCCATGGGCACCATGTTCAAAATCTCTATGACAGATATATTCTTACAAAAACTTCAAGATATGGATGATAATATTTTAAATTCGTATGTGTTCCTTCTTGAATCTGCTATATACTTGAATTAGAGAATTTGAGTGCTTGAAGTTGTACTGGAAAATTGTTCATAGTACATAGCACTGATACCTATATGATATATTATAATCCATAGGTGTAGACTATCATTCTACCCCATGATTGGAATTTATACAAAAATAGTGGGTTCCCTATAACCGTTCCAGTAGTGCCATTGGTTTCTTTGCATTTCACAGGGTATTAGCTTGTTGATTGACAGTTTACAAATTGGTTGGAATTAAACTGGTGCTCCACAATTGAGAAGGAAAGCAAGCTTAGCATCATATGTCTTAAATTGCTTGTTTCAATTGATTAACAAATAAATAAAGATATTTTTTCTCCATGTGGTGTTTTAGTATTAAAAATAAATAAAAGCAATGGTTTCATGGGAACAAATACACAATTACAGAAGAAACTGTTCTTGATTGTTTTGGGGTGCTTTTTGAGGATGTTGAGAATGTTTAAACAACATTAATAAAGTTTCCTTTTTAAACAAAATTTTGCTAACATTAGCTTAAATCCACCAGAATTCTGTGCAAAGTGCCTTTGTGGCTTTTTTTTTATATGGTTTTCAAATGAATTTCAATACATTCAAAAACCCCACTATAGCCCATCAATCACATTTTCAAATGGATTTGGTATAAGGTAATGCCTTTTATACATTGCAAAGGGGCAATTTAACAGCAGAAAACAATCTTCAAGTAACCTTTGACATGATTTTTGGACTTTTTAATTAAATAGTCTGGAGATCTTGAAAACTTGGTTTGTCCTATGTCCATCTGAAAATTGTGGCTGTTTGCACAGATATTTTTACAGTGTTTTGCACATGTTCAAGTCACATGTTAATAAACTCAACTGTTTTTCTATAAAGCTCAATTCACACTATTTAACATTTTGAGATTGTAACATAAAATGAACAATTATGGGCCAGATTACAAGCAGCGCAAACACTGCTCCACACGTGACTACACTACAGAAAAGGAGAAAGAAGGTGTGGGAATCACAAGCTACAGTATGATAAAAATAAATTATTACAAAAACGGATAGAAAAAAAACTATATTACAGAATTATAACAATATAAGTTGTGGAAGGTACACATAACAACACTATCAACAGGCAATTTCTTTAAAGCATTTATTTAACATCGCATTAAATTAGAACTTAAAAGTAATCAATCCTCTTATGCTTAAAGGGACATTGTACAGTAAATTTTTCTTTGCATAAATGTTTTGTAGATGATCCATTTATATAGCCCAGCTGGGAGTATTTTTGTAACAATGTATAGTTTTGCTTATTTTTTAATAGCATTGTGCTGATTTTCAGACTCCTAAACAAGCCCCAACGTATCAGATTTATACCCAAGTCTACGGATTCCTGCTGCTCCTGTTTGTCTAAAGGGTCTTTTCATATGGAGGGAAGGGGGGGGGGGGTGTCTGCTCTTTATGATTTTCCAGTCCCTTTCACTGAGTGTTTCAGCCTTACCCAATCAACAGTGCTAAACTGGGAGCTTCTAAGTACATTTTTAAAAAGGTTTTATACTGGATTTTATATCAGTATCTGTGCATATTCTTCTTTATAGTAGTGTCTATTACATAGAGTTATATGGAAATTGGTGTACACTGTCTCTTTAAATATTAAAATAAAAAAGAGTTGAACTGCAATAGAATGATCCCAAGTAAACCTAATAAAAAATGCTGTCTGTAAGTAAGCTGGATGCAAATCCAGGGCTGTGTATGTTCCTGGCAGGCTTTTCATTTTCACCTGTCCCTTTGTTTTCCAACCCCATTACTACAGCAAGTTCCTTTTACCTCTGGATGCCCTGCCCTTTGCAGATACTTTAAATATTTAATCAATGCAGTGGCACAGCTGGATTACCCAGCTATATTTATCTACAGCTCTTTTTTTTCTTCTTGCTTAAAGGTCACCTTTTCAAATAGCTTTCAGTGCAACAAGAGTAATTTTTCTGGTTGTTCTTATCCAAGTGAATGAATAATGGATTGGGAAGTACAGAACAAGCTTGCAGGATTTGACACTTACACGTAACAGACTTACCTCAATTAAAAAAAAAAGTTAAGTCCATGGGCACCATGTTCAAAATCTCTATGACAGATATATTCTTACAAAAACTTCAAGATATGGATGATAATAATATACATTTAGAAAGGAGAATATTCAATTTAAATAAATTCATATCAAAATGATGATGGTCTGTGCATATCTTTTAAAGGCAGACAGACAGGTGGATAAAAAACAGCTATTAAGAAGAGAAGAAAATTCAGTAGGTTAGCATTTATGCAATGTTTATACTATAGTGTATATAGAGAACTGAAATATTAACTATTTTTGTTTTTTTATTATTCTGAAATGACAATAAATAGTTATGACCCCATTTATCATATTGCGGGCAATGTTCCCAGACAGGAAACCTGTCCACCTATTTTGTGGAGACTGAGGCAGGATTTAATTTTGCACAAGACAAACAATTGCACAAGAGCAGAGTATGTCAATCATCCCAGACAGATCAGTGTGGGTATTTTTATGTCTACCAACTATGAGATGATGGAAAGGTTAGCAAGCAGCTTTTAATAAGCCTGCAAGCGAGTTTACAGTACAAGGGCTCTGAGGCTGTATTCACTATTTTATGAATGAATTAAGATCTTTATGCCATCACTTTACTGTGCAATTTAACAATACTATTAAAACTATAATAGAAAATTCTAGAGTTTCTTCTTGTCTGCCGCTTTCCCATCCTGTTTGGCTTGTAGCTTAGTAAATGCACCCAAATTTTATCCATGCAAATTTTAATTATGCAAAAGCTCCAGCTTTAACCCGTTAACTACTGAGCCATTTCCACGCTTGTGCTGAGCTGTTTTGTAGTTTTTAGATGCTACTCACATTTAGAGGCCTATCTATCAAGCTGTCAACTTTCTGGCATTCTACAGCACCAATACGCTCACCTAACATCGCATAACATCGCGGCCGCAGACCTGAATACGATCTCCATATTTATAAAAAAGACGGCAAAAAGCCGTGCACCAAGTATGGGGCTATGAGCAGTGGACTGATGTTAACTAGCAGTCATCGATCTCGCTGCTATTCGGCTTTTTAACAACTTTATTTATACCCTGTCACTAAACACTGTCACTATACTAAAATGTTTAACCCCTATCTCCCGGACCCCACCGCAACTAAATAAAAATATTAACCCCTATCTCGCTGTTCCCAGACCCCACCGCCAGTAAATAAAAGTATGAACCCCTATCCCGCTGCTCCTGGACTCCACCGCAACTAAATAAAAGGATAAACCCCTGTCCCGCTGCTCCTGGACCCCACAGCAACTAAATAAAAGTATTAACCCATATCCCGCTACTCCCGGACCCCACCGCAACCAAATAAAAGTATTAACCCCTATCCCGCCGCTCCCGGACCCCACTGCAACTAAATAAATGTATTAACCCCTGGCCTCCCACATCACTACAACTTACTAAACCTATTAACCCCTAAACCGCCAGCCCCCACATCGCCATAAACTAAATTAAGCTATTAACCCCTTAACCTAACAACCCGCTAACTTTACATTAAAATTACAACATCCCTATCTTATAATAAATTTAAACTTACCTTTAGAAATAAAATAACCTATATTAAACTATTAATTAACCTACCTTATTATCCTACAATTAAATTAAACTATATTAAACTATTAATTAATCTACCCTAACTATTATACTAAAAATACATTAAACTACCAATTAAATTAACTATATTACATACTGTATTTAAAAACCTAACCTATTCAAATTATTTAAATCTACAATTAAACATTTCTAAATTACAAAAAAAATAAACACTAAGTTACAAAAAATAAAATACCACAGTATCAAAAATAAAAACAAATTACACCTAATCTAATAGCCCTATCAAAATAAAAAAGCCCCCCCAAAATAAAAAAAAACCCCTAGTCTACAGTAAACTACCAATGGCCCTTAAAAGGGCCTTTTGCAGGACATTGCAGCAAAGAAATCAGCTCTTTTACCTGTAAAAAAAAAAAATACAACCCCCCCAACGGTAAAACCCACCACCCACACAACCAACCCCCCCAAATAAAAACCCTATCTAAAAAACCTAAGCTCCCCATTGCCCTGAAAAGGTCATTTGTATGGGCATTGCCCTTAAAAGGGCATTCAGCTCTTTTACTGCCCAGATCCTACTCTAAAAATAAAACCCACACAAAAAACCCTTAAAAAAACCCCCGACGATCCACTTACAGTTTTTGAAGTTCCGCTTGAAGGATCCATCCAGCTGGCAAGAAGTCTCAATCCGTGCGGCCTCTTCCATCTTCATCCAGCCGGCAAGGTCTTCATCCATACGGCCTCTTCTATCTTCATCCATCCAGCGAGGAGCGGGTCCATCCTGAAGACATCCGGTGCGAAGAGGGTCCATCCTGAAGACATCCAACGTGGAGCTTCTCTTCAATACTGTCTCCGCCATAAACTGGATCTTGATTGCAAGTGACGTCATCCAAGATGGCGTCCCTTGCATTCCTATTGGCTGAAAGGTTCCAATCAGCCAATAGGATTAGAGCCGCTAAAATCCTATTGGCTGTTCCAATCAGCCAATAGGATTTGAGCAGCTCTCATCCTATTGGTTGTTCCAATCAGCCAATAGGATGAGAGCTCAATTGGAATGTGTGTGTTTTCCCCCAAAAGTTTATAGTAAAAAGAAAGGGTTATCCACATATAAATAAGGGCCTTACTGTATAGTTATGTAACTTTGATCTGCACATAGGGACTCCCATTAGCCTCTGCGCAAATAAATGCACATTTATACACTCCAGGTGATCCCTATTACCAAAGGGATCACCTGGCTACTAAAACATATACAGGGGCTTTACTTTAAAAGGGGTTAGAGGCTTAAAACTTGTGTGTACTTTTTTTTAAATGCCTTTTTAAGTGTTTTTACATAAACCCCCAAGACACACGCTTTGAAAGAGAATTAAATTACTTAATCCCGGTTGGATAGGGCATCCCTGGGCCTTATCCCGCCAGGAATTAGGTAAGGTTGCAGGGGGGTGGGCCAAGTTGAGATCCGAAAGCCCCCCTCATGAAGACACGTGGTTGTCAACTGCAATAAATACATTGTCATCATGTGCACTTATAGGGTTAAACTTAATTTGGAGGAAAGTATTTTGCACTGTCTATTAATATTCTTTTTTTTTTTAATATGTAGAAGTAGCAGTCAAATTATGATGGTTAAACTAAATACCTAATTTAAAGGAACAGTAAGCACCTTGAAATTTTTATGTAAAATGCTTGGCTAGACATAGTTAAATAATTTTGCAATATACACGTCATGATTTCTTTCACTCCTTTTTCATGTAATTTAGCTCTGAAAATCAAGGATTTTCTAATTCTCAGAACTAGAAACGCACACTGCAGTCTTATCAGGGCTAACCCTGCTACCTATCTTTCCCTAATTCACTTTAACTGATAACAACTGCAAAACAATGCATTTAATACCAATGTTATGACTGCAGCTCGACTTGCTGTTTGCAGACTAAAGTCCAGATTGGCTCTTTTTAATAAGGCAAATGGCGTGTAGAGGTTGATTATTAAAAACAATAGCATTAACAAGGTGGTTAATTTGTTTTAAAAATATTTAGACTTGTTTAAATGTCCTTCTATAGCAACACAACAAAAATGTCTTGCAATTATAATGTGTTTACTGTCCCTTTAAAGGGACACTTAAACGATACACACAACATGGACATTTCCTTTCTATTATGTTCCTCAAAGCCCTTCTTCATTTAACGTGCCCCCTCACAATGCTGATTCTTATAATATAGCCATGAACTGCTAAGCCATTTATATTATGTCCCTCATAAAAGTACACATTTTGGTACATTTATTATACTAAATGAATATTGCTGAGTAATTACCTGTACGAAAGCTGCTTTTAGCATTCTACACATATTAAATTTAAACATAATTTTCAGTGTTTTGTGTGTTAGCCACTCAATTCATATGCTGTTTTTTTCAGCAGACCAAATGCTGGAGTCATTATTTTTAAACAATTAAAGGTGACACATTTTTTTGGTTGTAAATTTAGCATTCATTTCTATACCCAAAGCATAAACAATAAAAAAAATCATAATAAGCAGGAATGAAAATTGTTGACAGTGTACATGCTCCTACCATGCCCAAATCAATTTAGTATAGTAAACTAATATAAGAAAAATACCAAACATAAAATGCTTGAAAAAATATTATGCTTTCATGCTAGCCCAATGCGTGAAAAAAGCTGAAGATACAATATTACAATCTCGTTAACGTATTGTCCCATAGGGGGGTAGTTATCAACGTGTCTACTTTTCCTGCCTTCGCCGGCCCAATACGCCCGCCTAAGCTCGCCTCACATCGCTGCCGCGGACCTGCAAAAATTCGCGTAAGTTATCAAAAAAGCTGTCAAAAATCCGCGCACCAAGTACGGGGCGATGAGCAGCGGACTGTGAGAGTTATCACTCATCCGATCTCGCTGCTCTTCGGCTTTTTTACAGCTTTCTTGCTAGCCTGTCACTAAGTACCCACACTATACTATACTGTTCTATCCCCTATACCGGCGCCCCCGGAGCCTCCCGCAACTAAATAAAGTTACTAACCCCTAAACCGCCACTCCTAGACCCCGCCGCAACTATTATAAATGTATTAACCCCTAAACCGCTGCTCCTAGACCCCGCCGCAACTCTTATAAATGTATTAACCCCTAAACCGCCGCTCCCAGACACCGCTGCCACCTACATTATACCTAGTAACCCCTATCCTGCCCCCCCTATACTGCCACCCTCTATAATAAAGTTATTAACCCCTATCATGCTGATCCCGCACCTAGCCGCAACTAAATAAATAGTTTAACCCCTAAACTGCCGCTCCCTGACCCCGCCACAACCTATATTAAATTAATTAACCCATTTCCTTTCCCCCCTACACCGTCGCCACCTATAATAAATTTATTAACCCCTATCCTGCCCCCCACTACACCGCCACCACTGTAATAAAATTATTAACCCCTAAACCTAAGTCTAACACTAACCCTAACAACCCCCTAACTTAAATATTAATTAAATAAATCTAAATAATATTTCTATTATGAACTAAATTAATCCTATTTAAAACTAAATACCTTTAAAATAAACCCTAATATAGCTACAATATAAATAATAATTATATTGTAGCTATTTTAGGATTTATTTTTATTTTACAGGCATCTTTCAATTTATTTTAACTAGGTACAATAGCTATCAAATAGTTATTAACTATTTAATAGCTTACCTGATTGGATCAGCCAATCGGATTGAACTTGAATCTGATTGGCTGATTGAATCAGCCAATCAGATTTTCCTACCTTAATTCCGATTGGCTGATAGAATCCTATCAGCCAATCGGAATTCAAGGGACGCCATCTTGGATGACGTCACTTAAAGGTACAGTCATTTAGTCGTCGGATCAAGAAAGAAGAGGATGCTCCACGTCGGATGTATTCAGGATGCTGCCGCTCCGCTCCAGATGGATGAACATAGAAGATGCCGCCTGGATCAAGACTTCTGATGGATGGAAGACCTCTTTTTGCCCCGCTTGGATGAAGACTTCTGCCAGTCTGGATGCCCTCTTCTGCCCCATCGGATAAAGACTTCGGCCCGGCTGGGTGAACACGACTCAAGGTAGGGAGATCTTCAGGGGGGTAGTGTTAGGTTTATTTAAGGGGGGTTTGGGTTAGAGTAGGGGTATGTAGGTGGTGGGTTGTAATGTGGGGGGGGGGGTATTGTGTTTTTTTTTACAGGCAAAAGAGCTGTTTTCTTTGGGGCATGCCCCCGCAAAAGGCCCTTTTAAGGGCTGGTAAGGTAATAGAGCTGTTAACTTTTGTAATTTAGTATAGGGTAGGGCATTTTTTTTATTTTGGGGGGCTTTGTTATTTTATTAGGGGGCTTAGATTAGGTGTAATTAGTTTAAAATTCTTGTAATATTTTTTTATTTTTTGTAATTTAGTGTTTGCTTTTTTTGTACTTTAGTTTAGTTTATTTCATTGTATTTAATTGTAGGTACTTGTAGTTAATTTATTTAATTTATTTAATGATAGTCTAGTGTTAGGTTTAATTGTAACTTAGGTTAGGATTTATTTTACAGGTAATTTTGTAATTATTTTAACTAGGTAGCTATTAAACAGTAAATATATATTTAATAGCTATTTTATCTAGTTAAAATAAATACAAAGTTGCCTGTAAAATAAATATAAATCCTAAAATAGCTAAAATGTAACTATTAGTTATATTGTAGCTATATTAGGGTTTATTTTACAGGTAAGTATTTAGTTTTAAATAGGATTCATTTATTTAATTAATTTAATGTTAGTGTAGTGTTAGGTGTAATTGTAACTTAGGTTAGGATTTATTTTACAGGTAAATTTGTATTTATTTTAACTAGGTAGTTATTAAATAGTTATTAACTATTTAATAACTATTGTACCTAGTTAAAATAAATACAAAGTTGCCTGTAAAATAAATATAAATCCTAAAATAGCTACAATGTAACTATTAGTTATATTGTAGCTATATTAGGGTTTATTTTACAGGTAAGTATTTAGTTTTAAATAGGATTCATTTATTTAATTAATTTAATGTTAGTGTAGTGTTAGGTGTAATTGTAACTTAGGTTAGGATTTATTTTACAGGTAAATTTGTATTTATTTTAACTAGGTAGTTATTAAATAGTTATTAACTATTTAATAACTATTGTACCTAGTTAAAATAAATACAAAGTTGCCTGTAAAATAAATATAAATCCTAAAATAGCTACAATGTAACTATTAGTTATATTGCAGCTATATTAATAGCTAGTAAGGGGCTTAGATTAGGTGTAATTAGTTTAAAATTATTGTAATATTTTATTATTTTTGGTAATTTAGTGTTTGTTTGTTTTTTGGTACTTTTCTGATGGATGGAAGACCTCTTCTTGCCCCGCTTGGATGAAGACTTCTGCCGGTCTGGATGTACTCTTCTGCCCCATCGGATGAAGACTTTGGCCCGGCTGGGTGAACATGACTCAAGGTAGGGAGATCTTCAGGGGGGTAGTGTTAGGTTTATTTAAGGGGGGTTTGGGTTAGAGTAGGGGTATGTGGGTGATGGGTTGTAATGTGGGGGGGTATAGTGTTTTTTTTACAGACAAAAGAGCTGTTTTCTTTGGGGCATGCCCCGCAAAAGGCCCTTTTAAGGGCTGGTAAGGTAATAGAGCTGTTAACTTTTGTAATTTAGTATAGGGTAGGTCATTTTTTTATTTTGGAGGACTTTGTTATTTTATTAGGGGGCTTAAATTAGGTGTAATTAGTTTAAAATTCTTGTAATATTTTTTTATTTTTTGTAATTTAGTGGGTTTTTTTTTGTAATGTAGTGTTTTTTTTTGTACTTTAGTTTAGTTTATTTAATTGTAGATAATTGTAGGTACTTGTAGTTAATTTATTTAATGATAGTGTAGTGTTAGGTTTAATTGTAACTTAGGTTAGGATTTATTTTACAGGTAATTTTGTAATTATTTTAACTAGGTAGCTATTAAATAGTCAATAACTATTTAATAGCTATTGTACCTAGTTAAAATAAATACAAAGTTGCCTGTAAAATAAATATAAATGCTAAAATAGCTACAATGTAACTATTAGTTATATTGCAGCTATATTAGGGTTTATTTTACAGGTAAGTATTTTGTTTTAAATAGGATTCATTTATTTAATTAATTTAATGATAGTGTAGTATTAGGTGTAATTGTAACTTAGGTTAGGATTTATTTTACAGGTAAATTTGTATTTATTTTAGCTAGGTAGCTATTAAATAGTAATTAACTATTTAATAGCTATTGTACCTAGTTAAAATAAATACAAAGTTGCCTGTAAAATAAATATAAATCCTAAAATAGCTACAATGTAACTATTAGTTATATTGTAGCTATCTTAGGGTTTATTTTACAGGTAAGTATTTAGTTTTAAATAGGATTCATTTATTTAACTATAGTAAATTTAGTTCATTTTATTTAAATTATATTTAAGTTAGGGGGTGTTAGGATTAGGGTTAGACTTAGGTTTAGGGGTTAATAACCTTATTATAGTAGTAGCGACGTTGGGGGCGGGAGATTAGGGGTGAATAATTGTAGGTAGGTGGCGGCGATGTTAGGGAGGGCAGATTAGGGGTTAATAAAATGTATTATAGTGTTTGCGAGGCGGGAGTGCGGCGGTTTAGGGGTTAATACATTTATTATAGTGGCAGCGATTTCCGGTCGGCAGATTAGGGGTTAATACTTGTAGTTAGATTGCGGCGACGTTGTGGGGGGGCAGATTAGGGGTTAATAACTATAATGTAGGGGTCGGCGATGTTAGGGACAGCAGATTAGGGGTTCATAGCTATAATGTAGGTGGCGGCGATATCCGGTCGGCAGATTAAGGGTTAATAAGATAATGCAGGTGTCAGCGATAGCGAGGGCGGCAGATTAGGGGTTAATAAGTGTCAGATTAGGGGTGTTTAGAGACTCGGGGTACATGTTAGGGTGTTAGGTGCAGACTTAGTGTTTCCCCATAGGAAACAATGGGGCTGCGGTGTTAGGTTTTTTTTCAGCTGAAACTCCCATTGTTTCCTATGGGGAAATGCCGAATTTTACAGAGCTAATTCGGATTTATTCGGAGATACGGCAGCTATTTCGGATTCATTCAGTAGATTCTGAAGTATTTTAATTCGGAAATTAGAATCGATCCGAATCTCCGAATTTACCGAATTTTCCGAATTTCCGAATAAATCCGAAACGAACCGCATATGTCTAATCATTAAATGAATTAAATAAATTAACTACAAATAACTACAATTAAATACAATTACATAAACTAACTAAAGTACAAAAAAAAAGCTAAGTTACAAAAAATAAAAAAAATAAGTTACAAACATTTTAAAAATATTACAACAATTTTAAGCTAATTACACCTAATCTAAGCCCCCTAATAAAATAACAAAGCCCCCCAAAATAAAAAAATGCCCTACCCTATTCTAAATTAAAAAAGGTTCAAAACTCTTTTACCTTACCAGCCTTTAAAAGGGCCTTTTGTGGGGGCATGCCCCAAAGAATTCAGCTCTTTTGCCTGTAAAACCCCCCCAACATTAAAACCCACCACCCACATACCCCTAATCTAACCCAAACCCCCCTTAAAATAACCTAGCACTAATCCCCTGAAGATCATCTTACCTTTAGTCGTCTTCACTCAGCCGAGCAGCGATGGAACCGAAGAGGAGATCCGGAGCGGCAGAAGTGATCATCCAAGGGGCGCTGAAGAAATCTTCCATCCAATGAAGTGATCCTCCAGTCGGCGCTGAAGAAGTCTTCCATCCGGGCGATGTCATCTTCCAAGAGGCGCTGAAGAAGTCTTCTATACGGGCGATGTCATCTTCCAAGCGGGGTCTTCAATCTTCATCCCGCCGACGCGGAACATCCTTCTTTACCGACGGACTACCGATGAATGAAGGCTCCTATAAGGGACGTCATCCAAGATGGTGTCCCTTCAATTCCAATTGGCTGATAGGATTCTATCAGCCAATCGGAATTAAGGTAGGAAAAATCTGATTGTCTGGTTGAATCAGCCAATCAGATTCAAGTTCAATCCGATTGGCTGATCCAATCAGCCAATCAGATTGAGCTTGCATTCTATTGGCTGTTTCGATCAGCCAATAGAATGCAAGCTCAATCTGATTAAAGGAGCCTTCATTCATCGGTAGTCCGTCGGTAAAGAAGGATGTTCCGCGTCGGCGGGATGAAGATTGAAGACCCCGCTTGGAAGATGACATCCCCGGATAGAAGACTTCTTCAGCGCCTCTTGGAAGATGACATCGCCTGGATGGAAGACTTCTTCAGCGCCGACTGGAGGATCACTTCATCGGATGGAAGATTTCTTCAGCGCCCCTTGGATGATCACTTCTGCCGCTCCGGATCTCCTCTTCGGTTCCATCGCTGCTCGGCTGAGTGAAGACGACTAAAGGTAGGATGATCTTCAGGGGATTAGTGTTAGGTTATTTTAAGGGGGGTTTGGGTTAGATTAGGGGTATGTGGGTGGTGGGTTTTAATGTTGGGGGGGTTGTATTTTTCTTTTACAGGCAAAAGAGCTGAATTCTTTGGTGCATGCCCCCACAAAAGGCCTTTTTAAGGGCTGGTAAGGTAAAAGAGCTTTGAACTTTTTTAATTTAGAATTGGGTAGGGCATTTTTTTATTTTGGGGGGCTTTGTTATTTTATTAGGGGGCTTAGATTAGGTGTAATTAGCTTAAAATTGTTGTAATAGTTTTAAAATGTTTGTAACCTATTTTTTTATTTTTTGTAACTCAGCTTTTTTTTGTGCTTTAGTTAGTTTATGTAATTGTATTTAATTGTAGTTATTTGCAGTTAATTTATTTAATTTATTTAATGATAGTGTAGTGTTAGGTTTAATTGTAACTTAGGTTAGGATTTATTTTACAGGTAATTTTGTATTTCTTTTAGCTAGGTAGTTATTAAATAGTTAATAACTATTTAATAACTATTCTAACTAGCTAAAATAAATACAAAGTTACCTGTAAAATAAATATAATTCCTAAAATAGCTACAATGTAATTATTAATTACATTGTAGCTATCTTAGGGTTTATTTTACAGGTAAGTATTTAGTTTTAAATAGGAATAATTTATTAAAGTATAATGTAGTGTTAGGTGTAATTGTAACTTAGGTTAGTTTTTATTTTACAGGTACATTTCTCTTTATTTTAGCTAGGTAAGCTATTAAATAGTTAATAACTATTTAATAGCTATTGTACCTAGTTAAGATAAATTGAAAGTTACCTGTAAAATAAAAATAAACCCAAAGATAGCTACAATATAATTATTATTTATATTGTAGCTATATTAGGGTTTATTTTAAAGGTAAGTATTTAGTTTTAAATAGGATTAATTTAGTTCTTAATAGAAATATTATTTAGATTTATTTAATTAATATTTAAGTTAGGGGGGTGTTAGGGTTAGTGTTAGACTTAGGTTTAGGGGTTAATAAATTTATTACAGTGGCGGCGGTGTAGTGGGGTGCAGGATAGGGGTTAATAAATGTATTATAGGTGGCGACGGTGTAGGGGGGGCAGATTAGGGGTTAATAAATTTAATATAGGTTGCGGCAGGGTCCGAGAGCGGCGGTTTAGGGGTTAAACTATTTATTTAGTTGCGGCGAGGTGCGGGATCGGCAGGATAGGGGTTAATAACTTTATTATAGAGGGCGGTGGTATGGGGGGGCAGGATAGGGGTTACTAGGTATAATGTAGGTGGCGGTGGGCTCCGGGAGCGGCGGTTTAGGGGTTAATACATTTATTATAGTTGCGGCGGGGTCAGGGAGCGGCGGTTTAGGGGTTAATATGTATAGAGTAGCTTGCGGTGGGCTCCGGGAGCGGCGGTTTAGGGGTTAATATGTATAGAGTAGCTTGCGGTGGGCTCCGGGAGCGGCGGTTTAGGGGGTAATAACTTTATTTAGTTGCGGCGGTGTAGGGGGGACAGATTAGGGGTGTTTAGACTCGGGGTACATGTTAGGGTGTTAGGTGTAGACAGCTCCCATAGGAATCAATGGGATATCTGGCAGCAGCGAACTTGTACTTTCGCTATGGTCAGACTCCCATTGATTCCTATGGGATCCGCCGCCTCCAGGGTGGCGGTTTGAAAACCAGGTACGCTGGGCCGGAAAAGTGCTGAGCGTACCTGCTAGTTTTTTGATAACTAGCAAAAGTAGTCAGATTGTGCCGCACTTGTGTGTGGAACATCTGGAGTGACGTAAGAATCGATCTGTGTCGGACTGAGTCCGGCGGATCGAAGCTTACGTCACAAAATTCTACTTTTGCCGGTATCTAGGGCTTGATAACTAAGGCGAATCAGCCTCGCCACAAATACGCTGCAGAATTCTAGCGTATTTGAGGTTGACGGCTTGATAACTAGGCCCCATAGACTTCAATGGAGTGCAAACCCAATCACGTTTGACCAAGTGTGCTAACCTGACATAACATATTTAAATCCAAAAAATGTCCACAGCACTCCAAAATTACTTATAGCAATTTATTGTGATGAATAAAAAAGCGATGTTTCGGGGTCACAGCACCTTAATCATGCTTGGTACATTGAATAGCTCAACAGGACGTTCACTAACCAAGGCAACTGGCAGATGCAAGGAGCTAGAGGCAGGCAAAAAGCCTATTCACAAAAAGGAAAGCAGCAACATCATGGAGGTGCGACGAGTGGATCAAACACACCAGAAACGTCATCGGACTTATTTTCCCCTTTGGAACAGAAGTTAACCTGCATATATATATATGATGTTTTTTTGGTTATATATAAATCGATTACTATATATATATATATATATATATATATATATATATATATATATATATATATATATAGTGGATATAAAAAGTCTACACACCCCTGTTAGAATGTCATGTTTCTGTGATGTAAAAAAATGATACAAAGATTAAATCATTTCAGAACCTTTTCCACCTTTAATGTGACCTATAAACTGTACAACTCAATTGCAAAACAAACTAAAATCTTTTAGGTGGAGGGAAGTAGAAATAAAAATCTAAAATAATATACTTTTTTGAAGCACCCTTTGATTTTATTACAGCACTCAGTCTTTTTGGGTATGAGTTTTTCAGCATGGCACATCTTGACTTGGCAAGATTTGCCCACTCTTCTATGCAAAAACACTCCAAATCTGTTAGATTGTGAGGGCATCTCTTGTGCACAGCCCACTTAAGATCACCCCACAGATTTTCGATTGGATTCAGGTCTGGGTTCTGACTGGGCCATTCCAAAATTTGTTGATTTAGATGTATGCTTTAGGGTGTTGTCATGCTGAAAGATAAAGTTCCTCTTCATGTTCAGCTTTCTAGCCTGAAGGTTTTGTGCCAATATTGTCTGGTATTTGGAACTGTTCATAATTCCCTCTACCTTGACTAAGGCCCCAGTTCCAGCTGAAGAAAAACAGCCCCAAAGCATGATGCTGCCACCAAAATGCTTCACTGTAGGTATGGTTTTCTTTTGGTTATATGCAGTGTTGTTTTTGCGCCGAACATATCTTTTGGAATTATGGCCAAAAACTTTAATCTTGGTTTCATCAAACCAGAACACCTTTTGCAACATGCTTTTGGGAGACTTCAGATGTGTTTTTGCAAAATTTAGCAGGACTTGGATGTTTTTTTTCGTAAGCAAAGGCTTCCATCTTGCCATTCTACCCCATAGCCCAGACATATGAAGAATACAGGCGATTGTTGTCACATGCACCACACAGCCAGTACTTGCAAGATATTCCTGCAGCTCCTTTAATGGTGCTGTAGGCCTCTTGGCAGCCTCCCAGACCAGTTTTCTTCTCGCCTTTTCATCAATTTTGGAGGGACGTCCAGTTCTTGGTAATGTCACTGTTGCACCATATTTTCTCCACTTGTTGATGACTGTCTTCAATGTGTTCCATGGTATATCTAATGCCTTGGAAATTCTTGTTCATTCCCCTGTTGAGTGCTTCTCTTCTATGCACAGAGAAGTGCATATTACAAGATAGATACAGCTCCATTGATTACAATGGAAAGTGAATTGCGATGAATTTCATCTGAGTATGACTTCTGGTTGGGTGGAGTCAGCTTGAGCCGCAACGCCGAGTGCTGGCTACATGCTCTTACTACCAAGGGCAAATTCTATCTCTCCACGCTGTTTAAATTCATAGGCTGGAGCGGATTCTTTACCAGCCCAGACACAAAGCTCGACAGAGCCCCAGTCTCTGGCCTGGCTCCAGCTCCCTGTGGAGCGGCTCCTTTGAGGTGGAAGGGGTGTTCTCAAGCCTGGATCCAGCTCCCTATGGAGTTTACATTCTATCACTCTCATCAACGCAGAAGTGGTGTTCCACTGTAACTGGCCTGGTTCCAGTTCTAGTTTAAGTCTTTCAAACTGCAAGTATATGCAACTCACCTTATGGTACATTGCCGCAGCAGTAACTATCTCTGTTATACAGCCTGGCTTAACACATATATTTCTACCATTTTAGTCTCTGGATATATGGCTGTGGAATGTCAAGTGGTAAGCCAAAGTTTTTCCCATACATCACTGCAAGAGAATAGAGGGTTAACTCTTGGGAGATACACCTGCAGCATTTAGTGGAATATTTTCTGTGGGTTGTTTTGTGCTAAAATACACCCCTTAAAAAATCATTAACTTCCAACTCTGGGATGTTGTCCATAACTTCTCTTCTTCCTGGTGTAAAGCTGGTCTTGTTGGGCATTCAGAGAGTAGGATACTGCTGCTCTGGACTAACCCCAATACATATATTTACTTAATCAATATACTTCAAGATTATTGTTTCCAACCATATGGATATTTTCCTCTAAGGCATTGCTCATAAAGACTGCCTGTTCTTTCTAATGTGCTCAGACACCATGCTGCCTTGTATGTGGGGTCTGTTGTGGTTATCTTAGGTTGTCTCTCCCTTTGCACTTGGTCTGAGATTTAAAAAGAATAATACTATATGTTGTTAAATCCACGGCCACTACTACTAGGTTTTAGGGAAACAGAATTGTGCCATACCAGCATAAGAAGAATATTCTGTTTGCACCTGAATTTTAAAAAATATATTCTCTGTATGTTTGCTACCACATTTCTATCTCCTCTTGTCCTTTACCATTTGCCACTATAATGTTTATTCAGTATACCCAAGTCTGTTTTGTTACTTACGCCTAGATTTAGAGTTCTGCGGCCAAAGGGGTGCGTTAGCTACGTGTGCTTTTTTCTGGCCGCACCTTTTAAATACCGCTGGTATTGAGAGTTCACAGAATGGCTGCGTTAGGCTCCAAAAAAGGAGCGTAGAGCATATTTAACGCAACTTCAACTCTCGATACCAGCGGTGCTTACGGACGCGGCCAGCTTCAAAAACGTGCTCGTGCACGATTCCCCCATAGGAAACAATGGGGCTGTTTGAGCTGATAAAAACCTAACACCTGCAAAAAAGCAGCGTTCAGCTCCTAACGCAGCCCCATTGTTTGCTATGGGGAAACACTTCCTACGTCTGCACCTAACACTCTAACATGTACCCCGAGTCTAAACACCCCTAACCTTACACTTATTAACCCCTATTCTGCTGCCCCCGCTATCGCTGACCCCTGCATATTATTATTAACCCCTAATCTGCCGCTCCGTAAACCGCCGCTACTTACATTATCCCTATGTACCCCTAATCTGCTGCCCCTAACACCGCCGACCCCTATATTATATTTATTAACCCCTAATCTGCCCCCCACAACGTCGCCTCCACCTGCCTACACTTATTAACCCCTAATCTGCCGAGCGGACAGCACCGCTATTATAATAAAGTTATTAACCCCTAATCCGCCTCACTCCCGCCTCAATAACCCTATAATAAATAGTATTAACTCCTAATCTGCCCTCCCTAACATCGCCGACACCTAACTTCAATTATTAACCCCTAATCTGCCGACTGGAGCTCACCGCTATTCTAATAAATGTATTAACCCCTAAAGCTAAGTCTAACCCTAACACTAACACCCCCCTAAATTAAATATAATTTAAATCTAACGAAATAAATTAACTCTTATTAAATAAATTATTCCTATTTAAAGCTAAATACTTACCTGTAAAATAAATCCTAATATAGCTACAATATAAATTATAATTATATTATAGCTATTTTAGGATTTATATTTATTTTACAGGTAACTTTGCATTTATTTTAACCAGGTACAATAGCTATTAAATAGTTAAGAACTATTTAATAGCTAAAATAGTTAAAATAATTACAAAATTACTTGTAAAATAAATCCTAACCTAAGTTACAATTAAACCTAACACTACACTATCAATAAATAAATTAAATAAAATACCTACAATTACCTACAATTAAACCCAACACTACACTATCAATAAATTAATTAAATACAATACCTACAAATAACTACAATTAAATAAACTAACTAAAGTACAAAAAATAAAAAAGAACTAAGTTACAAAAAATAAAAAAATATTTACAAACATTAGAAAAATATTACAACAATTTTAAACTAATTACACTTACTCTAAGCCCCCTAATAAAATAACAAAGCCCCCCCAAATAAAAAATGCCCTACCCTATTCTAAATTAAAAAAGTTCAAAGCTCTTTTACCTTACCAGCCCTGAACAGGGCCCTTTGCGGGGCATGCCGCAAATAATTCAGCTCTTTTGCCTGTAAAAAAAACACATACAATACCCCCCCCAACATTACAACCCACCACCCACATATCCCTAATCTAACCCAAACCCCCCTTAAATAAACCTAACACTAAGCCCCTGAAGATCTTCCTACCTTATCTTCACCATACCAAGTTCACCGATCGGTCCTCGGAAGTCTTGATCCAAGCCTCGGAAGTGTTGATCCAAGCCCAATCTGGGGGCTGAAGAGTGACATCCATCCTCGGGCTGAAGTCTGGATCCAAGCGGCGGCTGAAGAAATCCATCATCGGGTCTAAGTCGGAAGTCCATCTTTCGGGATGAAGTCTTCTATCAAGCCGCATCTTCAATCTTCTTTCTTCTGGAACGGAGCGGAGCCATCTTCTTCCAAGCCGACGCGGAACATCCTCTTCAACCGACGCCTACTAGCCGAATGACGGTTCCTTTAAATGATGTCATCCAAGATGGCGTCCCTCGAATTCCAATTGGCTGATAGGATTCTATCAGCCAATCAGAATTAAGGTAGGAATATTCTGATTGGCTGATGGAATCAGCCAATCAGAATCAAGTTCAATCCGATTGGCTGATCCGATCAGCCAATCAGATTGAGCTCGCATTCTATTGGCTGTTAGGGGTTAATTAGGGGTTAATACTATTTATTATAGGGTTATTGAGGCGGGAGTGAGGCGGATTAGGGGTTAATAACTTTATTATAGTAGCGGTGAGATCCGCTCGGTAGATTAGGGGTTAATAAGTGTAGGCAGGTGGAGGCGACATTGAGGGGGCAGATTAGGGGTTAATAAATATAATATAGGGGTCGGCGGTGTTAGGGGCAGCAGATTAGGGGTACATAGCTATAATGTAGCTGGCGGCGCTTTGCGGTCGGCAGATTAGGGGTTAATTATTGTAGGTAGCTGGCGGCGACGTTGTGGGGGGCAGGTTAGGGGTTAATAAATATAATATAGGGGTCGGCGGTGTTAGGGGCAGCAGATTAGGGGTACATAAGTATAACGTAGGTGGCGGTCGGCAGATTAGGGGTTAAAAAATGTAATCGAGTGTCGGCGATGATGGGGGACCTCGGTTTAGGGGTACATAGGTAGTTTATGGGTGTTAGTGTACTTTAGAGCACAGTAGTTAAGAGCTTTATAAACCGGCGTTAGCCAAGAAAGCTCTTAACTACTGACTTTTTTCTGCGGCTGGAGTTTTGTCGTTAGATTTCTAACGCTCACTTCAGCCACGACTCTAAATACCGGAGTTAGAAAGATCCCATTGAAAAGATAGGATACGCAATTGACGTAAGGGGATCTGCGGTATGGAAAAGTCGCGGCTGCAAAGTGAGCGTTAGACCCTTTCCTGACTGACTCCAAATACCGGCGGTAGCCTAAAACCAGCGTTAGGAGCCTCTAACGCTGGTTTTGACGGCTACCGCCAATCTCTAAATCTAGGCCTTAGTGTCCTATACCTGCTTTTTTTCACCATTAGCTATTGTGACTATAAATTTGGGTAATATAGCTAATTAGAGCTCTCTGTGCCTGATATACTTAACAGTGTTAATACTTAAAGGTGCTTAATTGCTTTAATTGCTTAGGCTGAGTTATAAGTTTTAGATTGTAATACTCAAACTCTAGTCAGGTCTGAGGGTATTTAAAGAGATCTGTTTAGCTCTGCTAAACATTTAGCTCTGCTTCTTAGCAAAGAGATCAAACTACAAAAGGATCAAATACATAAGGATATTTGAGTTATTTCAGGAGTTATTCAGGGTTATTCAGGCTTATTCAGTAGTAAATAATACTTATATTTTTCTTATTGTTAAAGTGTTGCATAGTTTAAAATGTCTCAAATACAGTGCAATGGGTGTTTTGCACTTTTTAATCGTTCTACTTTTTGGAGATTTAGGGGCTATCCTGTTTGTAAGCAGTTTTCCCTGTTAAGGGAGGAAATAGCTAAACTTCAACCTAAGGTAAGTAACATACCTGTTACCTCTACAAAGCTGCCTCAGAAAGAAGCCCCTCTACCCCAGAGATCAGCAAGGAGAGGCAGATGGATCACTGTAGGCTCTGGAAGAATTAGAACAGTAGACCAGAAGCATTGCCCACAACCTCTGCCATTGCAAAACTCCTATGCTGTTCTTGCCGAATATACTTGTGATGAGGAGATTGCTGTTTCTGAGCCCTCTGAAGCTGTAACAGGTAATTTAAATCTATTGGCACCTGATTCTCCAGGTAACATAACACAGGAAAGAACTGCAGATGTGTTTTTGAGAAAAAGACTGTTAGTGGGTGACTCTATTTTGAGGAATGTGTATTTAGGTGAAAGTAAAGGAGAAACAAGGGAGGTTAGATGTCTTCCAGGAGCTACTGCTCACAGGGATAAGAATCGTATTTTGAGAATTGTTAAGGCAGCAGAAAAGGGAAGTGAGTTAGATGTGATTGTACATTTAGGAACAAATGATCTGGCTAGTAATCATGTTGCTGCTGTTCAGAAAGAGTTTTGTGACCTAGGTAATCATTTAGAGACTGTGGCATCAACTCTATCATTTTCTGCTATTTTACCTGTGTATGGCCAGGAAGCAGGAAAGATGGAGCGGATAACAACATTTAATTCTTGGTTAGATAAGTGGTGCAGGGAACGAGGATTTGGTTTTATTGGCCATTATAGCTCTGTTTGGAAAGATACTAGGTTATTTAGGAGAGATGGCTTGCATTTGGATGCTAAAGGAACAGAGTATCTGGGAGAGGAGTTTAAATACTTTATTAGAAATCATTTAAACTAATAAAGGGGGGTAGCATTAATATATCCACCTGCCCCCCACAGCATGCCAAAACTGTTAGTCCAAGTAACAATTCTAGAAATTCTAGTAGAAAAATTCTTCGTGCCATGAGCACAAATGCTCGCAGCTTAGGAAATAAATTACCTGAACTCATTTCAATAATGACTAGGGACAACTTGGATTTAGTAGCTATAACAGAAACATGGTACAATGATTTGCATGACTGGGACATAGTCATACCTGGATACAGGTTATTTAAAAAGAACAGAGTAGGAAAGAAAGGTGGAGGAGTTGCTTTGTATGTAAATGAAAATATAAAGGTTACTGAAATTGTAGGAACAAATGATGAGGTGGAAAGTATTTGGGTGACTTTGGAAATTGGAGATAAAAATGTTTTTAGAATAGGGGTTGTATATAGGCCTCCATTGCAGGATGAAAAACTGGACAATCTGTTATTAGATGAAATAACCAAAATGACCATGAAGGGTAAGGTTATAGTACTGGGGGACTTTAATTTGCCAGATATAGACTGGAAGATTCCTTCTGCCAGATCGGCTAGAAGCAGGTATATTCTTGAATCTCTGCTAGGGGAATCACTTGAACAATTAGTCAAGGAACCAACTCGTAAGGAAGCTATATTAGATCTAATACTTACAAACAGTGATACAGTTTCAGATGTGTCTGTAGGTGAGAACTTAGGATCCAGTGATCATCAATCTGTTTGGTTTAGTATTCATGTTCAGGAACTGTCCACCCAGACTAAAACAAAAGTTTTAGACTTTAGGACGGCAGATTTTTCATTAATGGGAGAATACCTAAAGAAATATTTAAAGGGGAAAACTCTTATTACAGGGGTTCAAGAACAGTGGGAATTTGTGAAAGGTGCCATTTTAGATGCAACCGCACACTGTATTAGACATGTCTGTAAAAGTAAAAGAAAGCGGAAATCAATTTGGTTTTCCAAAGAAGTAGCACATGCTGTAAAGACAAAAAAGATAGCTTATAAAAATTACAGACACACACAAGCAGATGATGATATGAAAATATGGAGACTCCAACAAAAAAAGACTAAGCAGTTAATTAGGAAGGTTAAAGCTCATGCAGAAGAGAAGATAGCACAGTCAGTAAAACATGGGGACAAAACATTCTTTAGATATATCAGTGAAAGAAGAAAAAATAAGGTAGGAATAGTAAAATTGAAATCAGTTGATGGTAGAATAATAGAAGGAGATAAGCAGATTGCAGACTGTCTCAATGATTACTTCTGTTCTGTTTTCACTAAAGATTGTGAAGATACAATGTCTACATTAAGGGATGCAACGCAAAATAGAAACAAGCTTAACAGTAATCTTTTTACAGAGGATGAGGTTTTGTTAGCATTATCAAAAATAAATGTTACAAAGGCAGTGGGTCCTGATAATATTCATCCAAGGGTTTTAAAAGAACTTCGATCAGTGCTAACTGTCCCATTAACTGATCTGTTTAATCAGTCACTATTAACAGGAGCTGTCCCAGATGATTGGAGAATAGCAAATGTAATACCCCTTCATAAAAAGGGCAGTAGAGAAGAATCTGGCAACTACAGGCCAGTTAGTTTAACTTCAGTAGTAGGGAAATTAATGGAAAGCCTCTTAAAAGAAAGAATTATGACTTACATAAAGACAAACAATTTAGAGGACCAAAATCAGCATGGTTTTACTTCAGGGAGATCATGTCAGACTAATCTAATTGACTTCTTTGATTATGTAACAAAAGTATTAGACAAGGGAGGAGCAGTTGATGTAGCATATCTAGATTTCAGCAAAGCATTTGACACCGTCCCACATAATAAACTTATTCACAAACTATATCTCCTTGGTCTAGATTCAAAAATTGTGAACTGGGTGGAATGCTGGCTTAAGGACAGAAAACAAAGTGTCTTAGTAAATGGAGTTCATTCAGCAGAGGGGGCTGTTACTAGTGGTGTTCCTCAGGGGTCAGTTCTGGGGCCTGTTTTGTTTAACATATTTATCTGCGATATCAGCAAAGGGCTACAGGGGAAAGTATGTCTCTTTGCAGATGATACAAAAATTTGCAACAGAGTGGATGTTCCAGGGGGGGTAGACAAAATGAGAAGTGATATACAACAATTGGAGGATTGGACAAATGACTGGGGTCTAAAGTTTAACACAGCAAAGTGTAAAATAATGCATTTAGGGAAGAAAAATCCAAATGTTAATTACAGACTCAATGACACTTTACTGACTGTTACAGACGAGGAACAGGACTTGGGAATTATTATTTCAGATGATTTAAAACTTAGTAAACAATGTAGTAATGCAGCGAGTAAGGCTAGCAGAATGCTTGGATGTATTGGTAGAGGTATTTGTAGCAGAAATAGTAAGGTTCTTATGCCACTTTATAGATCATTAGTTGGGCCTCATCTTGAGTATTGTGTGCAGTTCTGGAGACCATATCTTCAGAAGGATATTAACAAACTTGAATCTGTGCAAAGTAGGGCTACCAAAATGGTACATGGTCTAAAAAATAAAACTTACCAGGATAGGCTCAATGACCTAAATATGTATAGCTTAGAGGAGAGAAGGGAAAGAGGTGATATGATAGCAACTTTCAAGTACATTAAAGGGTTTAGTAAAACTGAGGCTGTGGGTATTTTACATAAAATGGAAAATTCAAGAACAAGGGGTCATGAGCTCAAGCTAAAGGGTAGTAGATTCAGAAGTAATTTGAGGAAGCACTTCTTTACAGAAAGAGTGATTGATTTATGGAATAAACTTCCTCAAGAGGTAGTAGCAACAAACACTGTGGGGGACTTTAAAAATGCATGGGACAAGCATAGGGCTATCCTACGAACTAGATAAGTTTATACTGTTAGGTAAGGTCGGGCAGACTTGCTGGGCCTATGGCTCTTATCTGCCGTCAATATCTATGTTTCTATGTTTCTATGTTTCTATGTCTATATAAACAGACAATTTTGTATACAGTTTTTCTTGATTAGCATATATCTAATCGAATAGCTAAACAAATTGCTATGTTAGCTCTGCCCTACTTTACATAATATAGTACACTGTGATTACTATTGTTGTACAGATAAGGAACTGGTCAATAATTTGAGTAAGATCTCTGAGTTGTAAGTCAGGTCTAAAAGTCTATTTAAGCCTTAGGTCCCCTGATATCTAAGAAGCAGCTATATTTAGTCTAAGCTTATTCATTTTTTTTTCTTCCTCCACATTTGTACTTTCACTATTGTTTGTTTGTAGTGGGGATTAATACCCCCAAGCACGACACAAGTTGTTAAGTTGTATCCACAATCGGCATTCTGTATATCCACAATTTCTCTCTGTATGTGAGGTTTTTTGATTCACATGGAAAAATTTGCATCACACACTAAAAGTAATTCACCGGCTATGACGGAAGGAAAACTAAACTCACTGATATTAGCTCTGAAACCTGTACTGATCCTGTTCCAACTAACTTTGATTCTGCATTAGTCCTTCACCAATTTTCAGACATATTTACACCACAATTTGACGCACTCAAACATGAAATGACAAATATGGTTACTGAATTTAGACAATTCTCTGCCAGGATAGCTGAGGTTGAAACCAGGGTGTCTGATGTTGAGGATCGAATTAACATACATGATCACTCTATTCTAACTCATAGTAAACATATTAATACATTGCAAACTTAAATAGAAGAGTTAGAAGACAGAATGCACTGTACTAATCTTAGAATCATTGGTCTACTGGAAACACTGGATTTCCAAGACCTAATGACATTTGCCTCCTCTAGATTACCCCAACTCATTGGGATGCACACAGAGAATACACCACTGGCCATAGATAGAGCTCACAGGGTTGGTCCATACCGTAAGAATACAGATGGCACATTCAAGGCAAGATAAGTTCTAATCAAATTTTTAATCTTCCAGGACAAATCTAACATATTGAGACACAATTGTAAGTCTAATCACATTATGAGTGATCAATTTAAGGTTTTAGTGTTCCAAGACTTTTCAGCTGACACACTAAGTAAGAGAAGGGCCATGTCACCCTTCTGCTCCAAGCTAATCAATGCCAATTTCAATGCCAGTTGCTGTACCCGGCTAAAATTGTCTTGGATAAGAATGGTAACTCTATCACCTTGAACAATGTAACAGACGCTCAAGATTTTTGTTTAAATAATCATGTAGAATAAACTTTGTCTTTATCCTTTGGAATGTATTCACAACGGTACAGATCAATGGACTGTATTGATTATTTGCAGTTCAATTTATTTTTCCCTTTCCTTAAATATTTTATCAGAACTGATTCTCTTACAAGCTGACGGGAAGAGGGAGGAGAGAGGTTGGCTTGATCTCACTTATTATTTTATCCCTTCCCCCCCTTTTTTTCACCCAGTACCACCCCCCTTACGGCTCAAACTTCCATTAGTTGATGGATAATCTAAAAATTGTATCTTGGAATATTTGGGGGTTTCTATCACCAATTAAGAGAAAGTCAATTATAAACCAACTAGGGAAGCACAGACCTGATATAGTGTTTCTTCAGGAGACCCACCTTAAACCATTAGAGGTTCCCAAACGGAAAACTAAATTTGTTGGGGAAATTTTGGCCTCCCCTTATGATAAAAGCAATAAGGGCGTCGCTATCTTATTTAACAAACAATTAACATTTCAAATTTTATCCCAAGAGATTGATCCTAATGGGGGATTTTTAATAGTGGAAATTCAAATTTATGATTTACATCTTGTTTTATGCAATGTCTATGGCCCCAGTACACCAAATAAAAAGTTCTGGGAAAATTTAAGTTTAAAATTATTTCAACATGCAGGAAAGCATCTGATTCTCACGGGAGACTTCAATATGACTTTTACCCAGTTACTAGATAGAGCTAACCCCAAATTCTCCCCCAGGAAGACGCTAAAGTTTTACAAAATAGATGCGCTAAACTTGCCCTAAAGGATATCTGGAGACTTCAGAACCCTGATCTTAAAGAATTTACATGTGAATCCTTATCGCATAAAACCTTCTCCCGGATTGATTTTTTCTTAATTTCCAATAATATGTTGGGTATAGACTGCAAGGCAGGTATAAATGAGATAATCCTCGTAGACCATGCTTTCATATTAGAATATTATAAACTCCCAAAAGCACAATAGATTGCGTTCCCCCCCATATAATTTAATACATAATATCCGCTTTAAAAATTGGCTGAAATACAAATGGGAAGAATATCACCACTACAATTTTGATTATATTGATAAGCAAGAAATCTTCTGGAAAAAAGCAAAATCTGTACTCAGAGAGGAAATAAAAGGGTATTTATGTAAATGGGGAAAAAAGAGCAAGATGCTGGAAGAACAGCTCTCCAATCAAGTTAAGAACAGATTTAGAGACCATATTATGAATCCATCCCAACTCACTTGGAATAAATATACTAGTGCTAGACTAGGGAGAGATATATATTTGAGGCAAAATATGATAATTGCCAATCAAAAACAAAAGGCACTTTTTAGTGGCCAATATGGAAAGTCTGCAAAATACCTAACTAAAATCTCACGCAACAGGAGCCAGCAGAATTTTATAGCAGCCATTAAATACAAGGAGACACAAGTGATAAATATTGAGGATATTAAGCATGCCTTCTCAGAATTCTTTCAGGGTATCTATTCACCAGGCCCAATTAATGTCTCAAATAAGTTCTGGCAATGTTTAATGTTACCACAAATTTCTAACACAGAACTGCAACAATTGAATGAACCAATCTCAACAGCAGAAATAACAGAAGCTATTAAAAACCTGAAACCTAACAAGGCCTCATGGTCCTGACGCTTTGCCTGCAGAGTTTTACAAACTGTTGAAAGATCAGGTCGCACCAATTCTCCTTTCTCTTTCTAACAGATATTATATAGAAAATAAGATGGATTCCAGGTATTTTACTGTTTCTAATATTGCTCTGATTATTAAAAAAGAGAAAGATCCCAAATGCCCTGTGTCCTATAGGCCTATATCCCTACTGAATCAAGATTACAAAATGTTGACATCTATTATTTCTAATAGACCTAAAAATTATCTTATTCCTATTATACATTTAGATCAAGCTGGCTTTATGACAGGAAGGAACCCTGTCTAAAATCTTCGGAAAGCTATGCTTGTCCTAGATTATCACCATAATAAACCTGTATTCAAAAAAATCACACCTAAGAGAAGACGTTCCATTCAATCTTATGGGACCATTTATTTTCAGCTCTTGAAGGTTTCGGTTTTGTTGGTAACTTCTTACATTTTATACATCTTATTTACAAGGTTCCAACCTCTTATATTATTGTCAATGGTGACATCTCAGATAAGATCACTCTAAAAAGAGGCACGCGACAAGGGTGCTCACTATCACCCTTATTAGTCAACCTTTCCCTAGAACCCTTAGCGATTCTCTTGAGGGAGGAATTGAGAGGAATCAGATTGTGGGACCAGGAATAAGTGCTGTCACTCTTTGCAGACGATATTCTGATCTTCCTGAGCAATACAGGCCAGTCTACTGCTCGGCTATTACAACTGATCGAGCTTTATAGCTCATTCTCTGGATATAAAATAAACCTGAGGAAGTCAGAACTGCTTTAGATCAGTAAACCAGCGGATGAGGTTCTCCACCCATTTAAGGTGGTGGAACAAATTAAATATCTTGGTATCAATCTTATTAATAATCCCTCAAATTGGTATCACTTGAATTTTCCCAAATGTCTTGATGACATCGGGAAGAAGTTGAATGTTTGGAGTAATTTACCCATCTCAATGCTGCATGCACTATGCTAATCAAGGCAATTTTGTTCCCCAAACTCTTATACCTTTTACAGAACCTCCCGTTACTCCATCTTAAAAAGGATAATATTCTTTTCCATAGAATGTGCTCTAAGTTCATTTGGCAAGGAAAAAAATGAGAATCTCGTTCCATAAACTTTCTTTGCCCAAGATGAAAGGCGGTTTGGCATTTCCTAATATTTCTTTCTATAATTATGCCTCTCTGTGGAAATTGGCCCTAGACTGGATTACAGAGATGGATTACGTATCCTTTTCCCAGATGGAGTCAAAGTTGATTGCTCCATTTTCATTAAAAGCCTTAGTTCACATACCTTTCTTTAAACTACCGGCAACTATTGCTTCAATGCATACCTTTAAGTTTATAATTCTAGCTTGGCAAAAAATATGCTCCCTAAGAGAAACAAACTATCATAAATCGGGTTTTATGCCCTTAGTTGGGAATCTGGAATATGCCCCAGGACTTTCCCCACGCACTTATAACGTTTGGGCATCAAAAGGTCTTTTATCAGTTGGAGATTTTTGTGAGCTGGGGGTGTTAAGAGCGAGATCATTATCCGCACTCTGTTTAGATTTCGGGATTCATCGGTCTTCCTTTTTTGCTTATTTACAGACCCGCCACTGGATTGAAACATTAAGATTGGAAACCGGGGCTGACTTGTGCCTTGGAGAAATAGATAAGTTATATGAATTATATTCAGCAGGGAAGTTTTCTATTTCTAATATATACAATACTCTGAATAATATTCATGACAAGACTTATATTGAAGCCTTGCATGCAAAATGGAACAGACTGCTCCTTGAACTATCCATAGAGAATATCTCCCAAAGTGTCCAATTAGCTGAAAAAAAATCTAGTATCCATATACTGGCGCAAATCTCACTTTAAATGAATAAATATGGCGTATATTACACCTACGCACATTGCTAAATGGTCCGACAATGATGTTCATTGCTTTAAAAGTTAGGCTAAAGATGCAGACATTTTACATTGTTTTTGGAAATGCCTCCAAAATGTAGCATTTTGGAGTAAAATCACTTACTGGTTAAATAGACTATTGGAAAATGACATTAAAATACAGCCACTACAAGTCCTTTTTCTCTCTAAATATTTACCTCTAAACCCAGCCTATAGACTTGTAAATACAGTTATTATTATAACCTGAAATTTAATCTTAAAAAATTGGAAAAGTAAATGTGGGCTCAAATTTTCTGAATTTTTGTAAATTCTGCAAAATCAAATTACTTTGGAACAATTCGGCCTGAGGACCCATAATGAAAAAAGAAATAAAACGCTTCTTTCTAAAATGGGGGAAACTGATCTTATCTCTCCCCCAGAAGTCCAAATTCAAGTGGCCTCCTTCTTTAAGAAATCAGATTGGTTTAATCAACAGATAACTAGAGGTATTTTCCCAGGTGACTGGCAAAGGAGTTAAAACATATTTTCCCTCCCATATTTTTCTTCTTCTTGTTTTTTTTTTTTCCTTCCCCTCTTTCCACCCTCTCCCCCTTTTTTTTCTCTCCATAACCTAGTCCAGTGCTTGTGGAGATTGACATCCTTTTCTTCTTTTTTTTTGGTTCAGATGTTTGATGGGTAATACATGCAAGCGTACTGGTAATTCCTGTTTTGGGCTTGAAGAGATGCTATTATCTACTTTTTTCTTGTACTGAATACAACAACTAGTTTATTTGTGCTTTATGATGGTTTTAAATGTCGTTACATAGCAAGTGCCTATATAGATAGATCCTACCTTTAGGAGTCAAGAACCAACTCTTTATTTTATTTTTTTGGTTATAAATGACCAAGTTGAGTCCACTGATAATCATTATAATATGTTTTTGCTTTTCTTTTTTTTCTTTTTTCTTTACGTGAAAAAGCACAGATGATGTGTATGACGTGTTATTATGTTATCATTTTGTATTTTCAATGTATTTTTAATGTATTGGTACTAAGGGGCATATTTATCAAAGTGTGAGCGGACATGATGCGATGTAGCGTATCATGTCCACTGCGCATCGATAAATGCCGACAGCATATGCTGTCGGCATTTATCATTGCATAAGCAGTTCACCAGAACTGCTTGTGCAATACCGCCCCCAGCAGATTTGCTAGCTAGCAGGGGGTGTCAATCAACCCGATCGAGCAGGCGGACCAGTTATGGAGCAGTGGTCTTAAGACCACTGCTTCATAACTTCTGTTTCCGGCGAACCTGAATAAAATCTTAAAAAAAAAAAAAAAAAGTGACTTGCAACTTGTTGATGTGACAAAGGGTGGGTACAAAGCTCTTTGAATTATGCATTTTTCAAGTTGCTATGTTGTTGCAAGTTTTTTTCTTCAAGAGATTTGTTTTGCAACTGTTTTCCTGGCCAGGGCTGCATCTTCACCAGCATCAGGTGGAACACTCAGGTGAACTCTGAGAACATAACAAACTGGAATCAAAACCCTACTGGCATATTGCAAGTTAAACACAGTAACCAAGGAGTGGTCAGGGGTAATAGTGCAATGAGACCAAACTTAGAAACTGAAATCTCTCTAGTACTTTAAGCAGCACCTACAAATCAAAAGAACAAACAAGAACTAGAATGTAACGGTAAATTAATCATTCTAAACACCAATGGAAATTATGCCTTGGTAAAAGTTTAGTACAGATGAAAACTAACTTGGGTAGGTAACTAGAAATAATAAAAGATCTTATTAAACAAAAGTTAATTCTAATAAGGAGCAAAATAAAATTGTAAAAATAAATACCTTTAATGTAGATCTCATGAGACCAGAGACATCTGAGGTAATAAGGCTGTAAAACACTGAAGATGTAGGAAACAGTAGCACAGCGTAGGAAAATAATCACATTCAAAAATCGAACTACAAAGTCACTATGCTTAGATAAGGAGTAAAAGAATTCCAGGTCTAAGCCACAAAGGAAAAACAGCACAAAATCTGAAAACAGATGAAAAGTCCAAAAACAAGCTAAAGTCAAATGACCAAGTCAGTCACTGACTACGCAAGCAACATCACCCTGCCAACAGACAGCTAGATTATGAGTTTTGCGTTATGAGTGAAAAAGCAGCGTTATGGCTCTTTTTCACTATCGGCGTGGAGCATCCTCTTCTTCCGATGGCTGTTGAAGAATTACGTTTCCCTTTAAATGACTTTATCCAAGATGGCGTCCCTTACATTCCAATTGGCTGATAGAATTCTATCAGCCAATAGCCAATAGGAATTAAGGGGGAAAAAATCCTATTGGCTGTTGCAATCAGCCAATATGACTGAGCTTTCATCCTATTGGCTAATATAATCAGCCAATAGGATTGAGCTTGCATTCTATTGGCTATTCCAATCAGGAATAGCTGATTGCAACAGCCAATAGGATTTTTCCCTCTTAATTCCTATTGGCCGATAGAATTCTATCAGTCAATCGGAATGTAAGGGATGCCATCTTGGATGTCGTCATTTAAAGGGAAAAATCATTCTTCAACAGCCATCGGAAGAAGAGGATGCTCCGCGCCGGATGTCTTGAAGAAGGACCCGCTCCGCATGGATGAAGATAGACAATGCCGTCTGGATGAAGACTTCTGCCTGCTTGGATGAAGACTTCTGCCGACTTCGATGAGGACTTCTGGCTGCTTGGATGAAGACTTCTGCCGCCTGAATGAGGATGGATGTCCGGTCTTCAAAAACTGTAAGTGGATCGTCGGGGGTTAGTGTTAGGTTTTATTAAGGGTTTATTGGGTGGGTTTTATTTTTAGCTTTGGGTTTTCGGCAATGTAAAAGAGCTAAATGCTCTTTTATTTGGGGGGTTTGGTTGTGTGGCTGGTGGGTTTTACTGGGGGGGTTTGTATTTTTTTTTTTTTACAGGCAAAAGAGCTGATTTCTTTGGAGCAATGCACCTTTGGCAGTATAGTGTAGGCTAGGTTTTTTTTTTTTTAATTTTGATAGGGGTATTAGATTAGGAGTAATTCGTTTTTATTTTTGATCATTTCATTTTTTATTTTGTGTAATTTAGTGTTTATTTTTTTTGTAATTTAGATAATTGTATTTTGTTAATTTAATTTATTTAATTTTATTGTAATGTTAGGTTTTAGTGTAAGACAGGTTAGGTTTTATTTTACAGGTAAATTTGAATTTATTTTAACTAGGTAGATAGTAAATTGTTAATAACTATTTACTAACTAGTCTACCTAGTTAAAATAAATACAAACTTAGCTGTGAAATAAATATAAAACCTAAGATAGATACAATGTAACTATTAGTTATATTGTAGCTATCTTAGGGTTTATTTTACAGGAAAGTATGTATTTAGTTTTAAATAGGAATTACTTAGTTATTAATAGTAGGTTTTATTTAGATTTATTTTAATTATATTTCAGTTAGGGGGTGTTAGGGTTACGTTAGGGTTAGGTTTAGGGGTTAATAGGTTTATTATAGCGGCGGAGTGGGCGGACAGCAGATTAGGGGTTAAATATATTTAAATAGTGTTTTTGATGTGGGAGGGAGGCGGTTTAGGGGTTTATAATTGTATTATAGTGGCGACGATGTCGGGGAGCGGCAGGATAGGGGTTAATACATTTTTTAAGTTGCAGAGATGTCGGGAGCGGCAGATTAGGGGTTAATAATTTTATTTTATTATTTGAGATGCGGGAGGGCCTCGGTTTAGGGGTTAATAGGTAGTTTATGGGTGTTAGTGTACTTTGTGACAGTTTAGTTATGAGTTTTATGCTACAGCTTTGTAACATAAAACTCATAGCTACTGACTTTAGACGGCGGTTAGAATCTTGTCGGTATAGGCTGTACTGCTCACTTTTTGGCCTTACAGCAAAACTCGTAATTCTGGGGCTATGGAAGTCCCATTGAAAAAGGACTTTTTTTAAAAGTGCGGTACTGATGTTGCCTGATGGCCAAAAAAGTGTGCAGTACAGCTATACCTGCAAGACTTGTAATATCAGCGGTAGGGAAAAAGCATCGTTATGGGCCATAACAATGCTTTTTCACTCATAACGCAAAACTCGTAATCTGGCTGATTGTTTTTAATGCAATTATTTTTCGACAGACAAACTCCACTCACCATTTGAATTATTTGGAGGAGCCAATCTGGACTTTAGTCCAAAGACAACATGACAAGCCACTATCATGAATTGAGTAAAAAAATGCATTGTTCTGCTGTTGTTATCTGATAAATCCAATTAGGGATTGATATGTAGCAGAGTTAGCCTTGCAAAGTCAGCAGGCTACATTTCAACTTCTGAGAATTGTAAATTGCTCAATTTTCAGAGCTAAATGACATGAAAATGGGCCAGAATAAATAATGAAAATATGTATAGTTTCATTGTGGATAGCTAAACCTTTTATATAAAAAATCCCAAGTGTTTATAAAAAGGATAACCTAATTCTTTAGGATCAACCTCTAGTGGGCATCCAGTTCTTTAACATATATCATGAACCAGTAACAATCATTACTAAATAGCAAAAAAAGTCCAATATCAGCTCAGCTCATCCATAGGTTGCTGTCCTGCAGAAATGTGTTTTATGTTTAACAGATTTTCATTTTTCTACAATATTTGCAAGCATTTTAGCAAAACTATTAAAATGAGGTGTACACAGATAGGGTTAGATAACAAGTGGCGAACTAACAATAATGCATGAACGATATTAAAATATCATGTCTGTGTTAACTTGCATTCGTATTACAAGTTGAATGTAAATGTGACCGTTAGCTCAACTAAAGACCTCGCGTAAATGGTTAGGGCTAGAAAAGTTGCATTAAAAACAACATAAATACATTACATTTATCAGTTACACTCATATATACATTATTTAATTAAAAAATATTCATATAAATCTTTAAAAAAAGTAATAAGGATTAAAGGTATATGGTTTGTGACAAGGTATTTGAATGGAAAGGGCTACAATGTATATATGCATACACATACCTGTCTCTTTATTAGGTACACACAAAGGGGCCTAATTATATATTAAGCTGTCAACCGCAAATACGCTGGAATTCCGCAGCGTAATTGTCGCGAGCTTGATCCGACCTAGTTATCAAAGCCTACAGACAGGCAAATGTTGAAATTTATGACGTAGCATACGATCTGCCGGTCTCAATCCGACGAAGATCGACGCAGATCGATGCGTCATTACAGATGTTCCGCCGCAACCTAAATAAAAGTATTAACCCCTAAACTCTGGCCTCCCAAATCACTACCACTAACTAAGCCTATTAACCCCGAAAACATCAACCACTCACATCACCATTAACTAAATTAAGCTCATTCTATTGGCTGATTGGAACAGCCAATAGGATTTTAGCAGCTTTAATCCTATTGGCTGATTGAAATCTTTCAGCCAATAGGAATGCAAGGGACGCCATCTTGGATGATGTCACTTGCATTGAAGTTCCAGTTTATGGCGGCGACCATATGAAGAGGATGCTCCACGCCGGATGTCTTCAGGATGGACCCACTCTGCGTCGGATGGGTGAAGATAGAAGAGGCCGTCTGGATGAAAACTTCTTGCCGCCTGGATGAGGACTTCGCCAGCTGGATGAAGATTGAAGAGACCGCCTGGATGAATACTTCTTGCTGGCTGGATTGATCCTTCAAACGGGACTTCAATAACTGTAAGTGGATCGTCGGGGGTTAGTGTTAGGTTTATTTAAGGGTTTTTTGGGTGGATTTTATTTTTAGATTAGGGTCTGGGCAGGTAAAAGAGCTAAATGCCCTTTTAAAGGCAATGCCCATACAAATACAATTTTCAGGGCAATGGGGAGCTTAGGTTATTTTAGATAGGCTTTTTATTTGGGGGGTTGGTTGATTGGGTGGTGTTTTACAGGTAAAAGAGCTGATTTCTTCGGGGCAGTGCCCCACAAAAGGCCCTTTTAAGGGCCATTGGTAGTTTATTGTAGGTTAGGGTTTTTTTTTTATTTTGGGGGGGCTTTTTTATTTTGATAAGGCTATTAGATTAGGTGTAATTCTGTTTTATTTTTGATAATGTGTTTTTTTATTTTTTTGTAATTTAGTGTTTGTTTTTTTGAAACTTAGAGTTTTTTTTTTCTGTAATTTAGTAATTTGTAATAAGGTTTAATAGTATATTTAAATAATTTGAGTAGGGTTAGGGTTTTTTTTAATATGTTATTTAGTTAATTTAATTGGTAGTTTAATTTAATTGTAGTATAATAGTTAGGGTAGATTAATTAATAGTTTAAAATAGTTTTTTTTAATTCTACAGTTAAATTTTAATTTATTTGAAGATAGATAGGGATGTTGTAATTTTAAATTAAAGTTAATGGGTTGTTAGGTTTAGGGGTTAATAGCTTAATTTAGTTTATGGCGATGTGGGGCTGACGGTTTAGGGGTTAATAGGTTTAGTTAGTGGTAGTGATGTGGGAGGCCAGAGGTTTAGGGGTTAATACTTTTATTTAGGTTGCAGCGGGGTTGGGGAGTGGCAGGATAGGGGTTAATACTTTTATGTAGGTTGCGGCGGTGTCGGGGAGCGGCGGGATAGGGGTAAATACGTTTATTTAGGTTGCAATGGGGTCGGGGACCCGCGGAATAGGGGTTAATACTTTTATTTAGGTTGCCGCGGTGTTGGAGAACGGCGGCATAGGGGTTAATAAGTTTATTTAGGTTGCGGCAGGGTCGAGGGACTGGCAGGATAGGGGTTAAACATTTTAGTATAGTGGCGGCGTTTAGTGACAGGGTATAAATAAAGTTGGTAAAAAGCCGAATAGACGCGAGATTGATGATTGTTAGTTAACAACAGTCCGATGCTCATCGCCCCGTACTTGGTGCGCATATTTTTGCCGGCTTTTTTAACCTCTTAACAACGCATGTCGTACAGGGTACGTCTTACACAAACTGGTCTTTAAAGACCAGCTACGTACCCTGTACATCGTTAAGGGTTTCAAGCGTCTGGCAGTGATCCTGATCCTTCCAGACACTTTCAAGGTATTGCCGTGATGCCTCGATATTGAGGCATCACTGCAATACCTTTTTAGGCACACCGATGCAGAGAGAGACACTCTGTGGCCCTCTCTGCATCGGCTAGTGATGCTGCTGATCGTTGGTGGGTGGGAGCAGCTGTAGGGAGGCGGGTGGGCGGCCCATCACTGGGGAACTTCCTTCCGGCCAGCTGTAGGCAATGCCGGGTGCACACTGGTCGCTGGAGGGCGCGCGGGAGGTGAGGGGCGTGAGATATTAAAAAAGCAAAGTGGTGGGAGAGATTTACTGGGAGAGGGTGGAGGGTGGCAGAGGAGGGGTATACTTTTTAAAAGAGATCTGGGAGGGGGATGGGGTGTGGGTATGGAGGGGGGCAGCTACACTACAGAAAAAGTTTTTTTTTTTTTTTTTAAAGTTAAATTTTATTGCAAAGTGGGTACTGGCAGACAGCTGCCAGTACCCAAAATTGTGGAGAATAGTTAGTGGGGGGAGGGTTAGAGAGCACTTTGGGGGAGATCAGGGAGGTTGGGGGCTAATGGGGGATCCTACACAGCAGAATGATTTTTAAAAAAAAAAACTAAAAAAGAAAAAAACTTTTATTTTAGTACTGGCAGACTTTCCAGTACTTAAGATGGCGGGGACAATTGAGGGGTGGAGGAGGGAAGAGAGCTGTTTGGGATGGATCAGGGGGTGGGATGTGTCAGGTGGGATGCTGATCTCTGCACTAAAGCTAAAATTAGCCCTACAAGCTCCCTACAAGCTACCTAATTAACCTCTTCATTGCTGTGCCTAATACAAATGTGGTGCGCAGCGGCATTTAGCGGCCTTCTAGATTTTGGGGGTCAAAATTAAAAAAAGTGTGTTTTTTTCCATTTTTCATCATATTTTATATGTTTTTAATAGTAAATTATAAGATATGATGATAATAATGGTATCTTTAGAAAGTCCATTTAATAGCGAGAAAAACAGTATATAATATGTGTGGGTACAGTAAATGAGTAAGAGGAAAATTACAGCTAAACACAAACACAGCAGAAATGTAAAAATAGCATTGGTCCTTAAGGGAAAGAAATTGAAAAATGGCCTTTTCCTTAAGGGGTTAATAAATAAGGAGAGCGTATTGAGATCTGCAGCTGCGATGTTAGGCGAATAAATATCCCCCAAATGGTATGTTCCACTACGTTGCACGTAACATGGCCACAGTTTTGGTATAAATACAGCAGATCAACATTCCTACTTTCAGTTAAGCGTACAAACCGCAGCGAAAATGTGGAAGAGCAGTGATCTAATGAACTTTGAACATGGTATAATAATAGGTGCAAGACGTGCTGGACAAAGCGTATCGGAAACGGTAGTATTCCTGAGGATTGCTAGACTTGTTCAAATAAACAGACAGGCCACAATTTCACGAATCACATCAGAATTCAACCTTGATGCAGAGAAAAACATATCGCAACTCACCACTAGGCGTACCATATCCGCTTGCACATTAATAAATATACCCCCATAACTGAATCAACTAAAGTTTTTTGGTTGAATGCATTTGTTTGTTGATTTTTTTCATTATAGGTTAGTTTATTTATTGTTTTTAGAAATATGGAAAATGAGTTGTGTTCTTACTTTCATCTGAATGAACATGCCTAATAAAATACATTGAGCATTATTTAGCATATTTCAATTAGGTAGATAAATATAATTTCTCATGTGTGTTCAGTTTATGGTTTTAATTGGTTTATATTGATGTTGTGGTATAATTTACAATATTTCGGCTTGGGTGCATGTTTTTACATTTTATTACATTTATTTTGTAAATATAACATTTTATTCTCAATACAGAACGTTTAAAAAAAGGCACCAAAGAAAGATGAAATTCATATGAAAATAAAGTCATGCACACAGGAAATAAATAGATCTGGCCTCCTAATTATTGCAGCGGGACTGTCATAAGTTGGAAGGTCTAACATGCTTCTAGTCCACAACTTCTCAGCATCCCGATTTTCAGGGACTCCCTAACACACTGTGTCCGAGTCACCATTTGCCCAGCCACTTCCACAACACACCTGTCATGATTCTGGCCTCTTTATCAGGATGGAGCCCAATAGCAGGGTTAGCAGGGAACAAGGCAGATTGCATAGCAATAGAATGAAGACTCAAAAATATAAAACAGTCCTGTTTATTAGAAGAAGGTTATACAGGCAAATAGCAAGTAATGTCCAGAAATAGTTTATACTTGGAAACAGGTACAAGCAAGAGTTAACAGAAGGGGATTGTACAAACCAGTATAGCTGATGTTCAGGTGCAAGTTCAGAAAGACAAGAGCCAAGTACTGGAAGATCCACTTCAGGGCTAAGGACTGTAGTACCCACTTCTGGGTTAAACAAAGGAAATGCCGCTCCTGGGCAAAGCAAAGGTAACATGGACAGTGTGTTAGGGAGTCCCTGAAAATCTTTAACCTCTAACCAAGAAGATCTTGGTATCTGCTTTTTAGGTAGTGTTGGCGAAAGAATGTTCCCTATTGTTTTTCCTCTCCGATAGAAAAAAGTACACCCTTTTTGTATTGTCTGTCGTAATTTATCATCTGCCGTAAGCATAGGGATATTTCTTCTTATTATATTACATATCTGTCTATATTCATTTGAGTATTGGGTTACAAATTGTGTTTTATTTTTTACTGTTTCTTTTTGCAAAACATTCTTTCACCAACACTACCTAAAAAGCAGATACCAAGATCTTCTTGGTTAGAGGTAAAAGGTAACTACTAATGTAGCTATCAAAACTGTAAAGCGTGCAAACACGTTAGACTAGGAAGCTCTTTCCAGTAAGTGTCACTGGAGAAACAATAGACATTCAAACTTGTGTCAGATGTAGAACCTTCAATGTAATCTATGTGATTACATGTGAAGAATGTTCCCTGGATTATGTAGGTAAAACTACCCGAGAAGTAAGGGAGAGAATCAGAGAGCACATTTTAACCATCACTCATTCAAAAGACACTTGTTCATACACAAAAGATCAAAGAGAAGAAAGAGTTAGCCCAGTAGCTAAACATTTCATTAATGTACATGAGAAAAGTATCCACTGCATAAAATGGAACATAATAGAGAAGGTCACCAAAAACCCTAGAAGAGGTAATTTAGAGGAACCCCTAAGTAAAAGGGAGATCTACTAGATCTTTAGATTCAGATCCAGGATACCCCTGGGCCTGAATAGTAGATTTGATCTAATAAACTATTGGGAGTAAGCTCCATAGTAAAACCACCTTTGGGATTATTTAAACACTCCTTCCCTGTTTCTGTAGGCACACTACTCTTTTTCTATTCTTCCCCTCAGTGAACCATTTTTATATTATATTTTCATATTTATCTACTGTTATTTTATTACCTTAAGACTATAGGAGTTTAAAAGTTGAGACTTCTGACTAAACCGACTGACACAAATCTATTATAAGTATCTATTAACAGAAACAGACTTATATGTTATAGATATTATTTTGCAAAATATATATAAACACATAATTTAATACGAGTGTCTGTTTTGTAGTCTTAGAGGATGTTCATATCACAGTAGCTAACATATAGTGTATTGGTATATATGTTATTCTAATACCATATAGTTTGTAATAAATATGTGTATCGCCATACTCATACATAAATAGTATAAGTACTTAGCAAATTCAGTAATGATTGGACAAAGTTTTGGAGTGTTATTTTCACTGCATCAAAATAAATTAGAGTCCAGGTGAACACACTTTGTTTTTAACGCCCAGGTTACTTAAGCATCACAGGAAGTGCGAGGATTATGGTCTATAATTACGGCTACACAGAGTTGAAACACATCAGACTCATCTCTCTGTGCTACCTGTCTGACTTTTATACTATGCCATTGTTGTTTTTAATGGAATAATTAAAGATGAACATTTTATCAAACTGATTCTGTGATCCTTTTTGTCTTCTTGTTATTGGACTGTTCATGTTCACCGGAAATCCCAGTTGTCAGTTTGCATACCTAACAGACCTTGCCACTGTTCTACCTGGGGAGAGAGAGCTGGAGACGCAGATCAGCGCTGCAGAAGTGACGTCATCTACTGGGGCTGAAGGCTGGGAGCGTGACGCCAGTGGAGCAGAGCAACACGAGGACGAGACGAATAAGAAATACTCTACAGCACCACAGTGATTGCACTGATGAAGTGGATATTGCTAGGGAGAGGAGCGACTGGTTTGCTGGGTGAGTCCCCTGCTTTTTCGAGTGGGGCGGTACCACTGTTTGCCTCCGTTACTGAGATAATCTGCATAAGGTGCTGGTTTCTGAATAATCCAAAAACATCTGAATAAGTCAGCTCACCACTGTAAGTGCCCCAAAAGGACTTACCTCTCCCCTAGTCTCATTGTTTACCTGTGTTCAGGTTATATGCTGTTTTTTCTTGCAAAGCAAAGGTAATGCCAGCTTTTGGGCTAATCAAAGAAATGTGCTGAATACAAGCTGCAAGCAGCAGCAAAGTGAGTGCTGGAGACAGGGTAAAAACATAGGCACAGCAGGCATTAAGGTACTAAACCTGGGAAACCGAAACAGGGAAAGTCAAAGCAGTAGTACTAACTGTTCCAAATATAGAGACAAGGTCAGGACAGTCCAAGGTTATACATTGTATTTTTATTGAGGTTATAAAGAATCCTAACCAGATCAAGGTTACAATATAGTCATAATAAAATATTTTGCATTTAGACAATACAACAATAAAAACTTTTCTACAATATGCATCCTGTATTATATAGCATAGAAATAAAATATGACTCAGAAACATAAGTACATCTATAAATAAGTTATTAAGCTATATATTTAGTTTGTAACCTCTTTCTTTTTATTTTTTATGATTTATGTTTGGCTATTTCCCATTTCAATCAACGACTACTCTTGAGCCATAACTATCGACAAGGCAAGTAGTTGGGGATAGTAATATCAAATTGAGGAAATAATGAGAAGATTTGAAATAGATATATAGTATGTCAGGTTATCATTATAATCTCAAACAGATCTTTAATAAATATTTGTACCATGAATAATGGTGTGGTTAGTCGTGGTCTAAACAATCAAGACCTGCTGAACACTCAAGTGTATTATTGTTAGATAAAATAATTTAGTCATTAAGAGTGTCTTCACTGTTTTTTTGTACATTGAAATCTACCACATCACTATGAAAACAGGTTAGTAATGAACGTTGAGAAATATAGACATACATGAAAAACAAGAGTAGTGTACTTTTGGATATAATTTCCGTTGCTTACGTAGTAAGCTCACTGGTGTAGAGAAAAGGAAAAGGGGGGAAGGGTAAAGGAGGGGATGTGGGTAGGGTCTGGTGGTATATGTAAATTTACAGGTACTCTCTAATTGATCCCTCAGATTTTGGGGAGGCGAAAAGGGAATGGGGGAATGAGGGGCGGAGCCGAAAGACAGAGCAGAAACTCAGGAGGCGAAGTTTAGTGTGCAAAAAGAAAGAAAAAAATTTGACAGCTGGGTTGGTAAAAAATATATATAGCTTTATGTGGAGAGTTAAAGTCTATGCATCAAGTTGCAACCATATAATGTTTCCAGTTAGCTGTATCCCCCCTAAACCATTATGGAAAAAAGATATGTTTTATTTTTTATTTTATTTTATTATTTTTTTTTTTTTATTATTTTATTATTTTATCTCCCCTCAAGGGTTGCTGCCACCACTGGACAAAGACGGAAAAGGGATAATGGATATGACCCACTCTCTCCCCGAGAGTGGGAAAGGCTGAGGGGAGATATCTTTCTAAAGTGTAGGCTAGGCAGGTTATAGGATATCTGAAAGATCCTGTTAAGGTTTATATTCTATTGATATTAAATGTAAAGGTAATAACTGGGGGTAGGTATGTGATAAAGCAACCTAATACGGATATAACTCATCCAACCCTGAACCAGTCTGTATCTAACCTCATATATGTAATCTGCAGAACAAAGCCCTGCTGTGCAGATGTTGAGCAGAATGTAAGATTGTCACAAGAGTATGGGCCCTATCCCTGCGGCAAAAAGCTCAAGTTCACGTTGGTAATTCAATATAGCAAATGGCTACCCCACTTGTATATCTGTCACTAAGTGGGTTCGGAGCAAGATCACAATCGTTCAAGGCTTCATAAAGTTCTATAGCTAAAACATTTTATCACCCCCTAACAGATACAATTACATATTAAACAGTATTACCTTATAATCCTACATAACCCAAAAAATTTACCTGAGGCTTAGCAAAATCAGTATAGACCTTACTGTGAACTGTGTGCGCTATATACTTCAATATCTGCATACAGATATCAACTTAAAGTAAAAAAGAATAGATCTATCTATATGTCTTCTGACCAAAAGTATCTTATGTATAACTTTCCTATCCTATACTGAACAATTAGAGAGTAATATGGCTTTGTTGTAGGATTTATTGAATTACATGGAATACCTTAGCGAACATTTGAACAATAAATATCTTAACAATAAATTTGAAACTGAAGTCAACAACCTTAACTATTAAATTGCGTACCACACTAAATATTTCAGCAAACATATGTGTACTGGATGTTGACTAATTCTATATCCTAAAGAAGAGTACAATATGCATTGTAAGGATGACAAATACCGATAAACCAGATGTATCTGACATTATTATACCTGTAATGCGTATACGCCAAATGGTCGCCAACCCACGAGAACAGCGGATATATGCCCATTGTCTCTAAAAGGTTTTATATCAAATTATATAATGGTAGTAGCGAAGTCAGTGAAACATTGCCCTAAGTTTTGCTCGATATTAAGCAGAATTTACATCAGTCTTACTTTTGTTCTTATATGTCAACAGTTACATACCCTTAAGCACTTATATAGTATTGATATAGAGAAAGCAACCATTAGAGTATAACACATATAAGTTAGCCAAGGGCAACAATATAGAGGGAGGTGGTTAGGTATATAAAAAAAAAAACTAGCATTCTCAGCAAATAAGATGCCAATAACAATTACAGTTATTAACCATATCCAAGTTAAGTAAAGGGACAAAAAAAACAATTGCACTCTGTTTGCTATTAATTAAGGGCATATTAGTAACAGGCTACTTCACCCCTGTCTATATTATGATAACAAACAAATATCCTATAGGAAATATTAACTGTTAATAGTTATCTAAGCACCCAATACTAAATGTAGGAGCAGCTTAGAAATAATAACAGAACTCACGGTAACCTTAGAAAAAAAAAGAAAAAGTTATGGGGACAGCACCAATATGAATTTGGCTATGTCTCTCTCCTACAATCTCCAGGTATGTTTATTGTCCCATTGTGTAGTTAATATGCCTTGTAAAGTTGATATCTAGGTCCAAGGTCCCATGGAAGCCTAGGGGACTCCTTAATAATAGATATCCTCATTTTTTCCTTTTCTAGCCCACTCCACATATCGGCGGTTTGTATCTCTCCATTGTGGTATGTTCTCTCTAGACTCCGATAGATCTGTCTCTGGAGGTGAACTGTGAAGTACAGGTGATCTGCAGCCACAAGATTCCACAGCTTTGGAACCCCCGTGAGATGTATGGGGACTAAGCAGGCTGAAGTGTAGCAGTTTGGAAACCAAAAATATCACAGTTCTATTTCGGACTGCGTGAGCCACTTTGGAAGCCAGTGTCTTCAAATTGATACTGCTGCTGCCAGATGAGTGGAAGTTTCCCTGAATGAGCTTCGGAGAAATGATCTCATGTCCCATTCTCAACGATATCTGTGGCACCATCAGTCGGTTCTCCTCCGTAGCGTGAAGTGAGCTATCCGCTACTCTTATATGTATATCAGCGGTTGCGGCTAGTGTGGGGTCTAGGATTCCAGATTCCCCTTGCTCTTGGATAGCTTGGGTATGAGATAGTCGGCTAGGTATTGTGCCGCTTAGAGCCCCAATTACCTGCGACTCCATTTGTTGGAAGGAGGTCTCCAAAAGCGGTAGGATTTTTGTTCCCAAGTCATCTATAGCCACCAATTCCCCTATGTGTCACACTATCCCATATGTGGTGATCAGTCCCCAGTGGCACATGCAGTGTGTCCCCAGAAGCTAGGTAAGGGTATATGCGGCCGTTTAGGCACAGGGAGCTGTAATATAGATCATGTTAACTTCTAAGATCTAATTAATGGTAGAAGTAGATGTCACCCTCGTGGCGGTTTGTAAGTGCGTAGATCCGGGTATAATTCACCTCTCAGGCTCCAAATTTTAAGCAGTTGTCTCCACAATAAGGTAGTCTTAGTAAAGTCTAAAACATGAATCCTGAGTATTATAGCAAATTATCCATTTGCTCCAAATAATGGATCAAATAGCTGGAGCTCGTGCATTATAAATCCGACCATGTCGGCAGTTGGATCCGCCCCCCACAGCCCAAGGTTTAAAGGCAGTCAGCAAGAATCCAAACATAGGCAAGGTCACCAGCAGGAAGTCAAAAAACATTTAGGAAGCAGGAACAGGATAAACTTAAATGCCAAAGCAAAGAGTGAAGGCATAGGTTGCTCAATATGTAGACATAGAGCAGTTCCCTGATTGCTTAGCATACAGGAAGGGTGGAGCTGAGAGACACACAAGTAAACATCCTCCAGTGGCACAGACAGAACAAACTGGATTGTGAACCTGGAGTTCCTGGTTCAATCCCAGGCAGAGCCTAGCAAGGGAGTCACCAGCGGCGTCCCTGCCGTGCGGTTTGCATTTTAGTATGAACAGAGTTTATAGGATCCTTACAACACCTCGGTCCCATCCTGACCAAGATCACGCCCCACCCACAAAGAACAGGTGGGCTACCCTCCACAAGTTCACTAAACTCTTGGTCCCGGAAAGTATTATAGATGCATTTAAAACTATTGAAAAAGTTGCTGGCTTCACATTTAAAACTCCCTGAAAATTTTAACTTAAATGGTTAAAGAAGTAATCCTGTTTTTCGTGATGTTGCAATCTTCCTGCTTCAATAGTGCTTCTCTTTATCTTAAAGTCTTCACTTTTCCTTTAAAGGTATTGCACCAGGAAATTTAAGCATCTGACAATGTCCTCTCTACCCTCTAAACTGTACCTATTAACAATGTCAAAAGTATTTCACATATAGCGCATCGGTCTGGGAATTCATTAAATGAAATTATCAGAGGCCTTATAAACACTAATTTGCCAAACATTGCACAGAGTTCACGCTGCTCCATCTGTTAAAGCAGGACTTTTAACAAAGTTTGCAGAACATCTACATCATTTATGTTCTCAAGGGACTGTCACATCATTAAGCATTTGGTGGCAGCTATTCAGGTGCAGCACAAAAAAAGTGTTTGTATCTTTTCCAAACTGCTTATCCATGAAGGGTAGCTTACAAACCAGGAAATACCTGAATACATATTGTTACTGTGACAAGGTGAGTGAATAATGATTAGAGAACAACAAAGCAGAACACGTACTTTTGCAGCCCCAGTTAGGCGGGTGGTTAATTCAAATTACTTATACTGTAAAAATCATAATCAGGTTTTCATAGGAGTCAGTCATTAGTATAACTATTTCTTTCCAGTTGAATTTCACACACCAGGTGGCATAAAATCTGTCTCCGTTGACTGTTTTAAAGGGAGATAAAACTCAATATTGCATAATCCATAAAATGTAGTAGCATAAAACTCTTAACTAAAGTGCTAAAAAGTACACTAACACCCATAAACTACCTATTAAACCCTAAACCGAGGCCCTCCCACATCGCAAACACTAAAATAATTTTTTTAACCCCTAATCTGCCGAACCGGACATCGCCGCCACTATAATAAATATATTAACCCCTAAACCGCCGTACTCCCGCATCACAAACATTAGTTAAATATTATTAACCCCTAATCTGCCGCCCTAACATCGCCGCCACCTACCTACATTTATTAACCCCTAATCTGCTGCCCCCAATGTCACCACCACTATAATAAAGTTATTAACCCCTAAACCTAAGTCTAACCCTAACCCTAACACCCCCTAACAAATATAATTTAAATAAATCTAAATAGAATTACTACAATTAACTAAATTATTCCTATTTAAAACTAAATACTTACCTATAAAATAAACCCTAAGCTAGCTACAATATAACTAATAATTACATTGTATCTATCTTAAGGTTTATTTTTATTTTACAGGCAACTTTGTATTTATTTTAACTAGGTACAATAGTTATTAAATAGTTATTAACTATTTAATAAATACCTAGTTAAAATAAAGACAAACTTACCTGTAAAATAAAACCTAACACTACACTACAATTAAATTAATTACCTAAATTAAATACAATGAATTACAATTAAACACTAAATTACAGAAAATAATAAAGAAATTACTAGATTTTTAAACTAATTACACCTAATCTAATCCCTCTAAAAAAATAAAAAAAGCCCCCCAAAATAAAAAAAGCCCTACCCTACACTAAATTGCAAATAGGCCTTAAAAGGGCCTTTTGCGGGGCATTGGCCCAAAGTAATAGAATGCCAGCTCAATCCTATTGGCTGATTGCATCAGCCAATAGGATTTTTTCTACCTTAATTCCGATTGGCTGATAGCATTCTATCAGCCAATCGGAATTGTAGGGACGCCATCTTGGATGACATCATTTAAAGGAACCTTCATTCAGTCGTCGGCCGTGGAAAGAAGAGGATGCTCCACATCGGATGTCTTGAAGATGGACCCGATCCGTGCCGGATGGATGAAGATAGAAGATGCCGTCTGGATGAAGACTTCTGCCCGTCTGGAGGACCACTTCTGCCCCGGTTGGATGAAGACTTCGCCCGGCTTTGTTGAGGACTTCGGCCCGGTTGAGTGAAGATGTCTCACGATAGGGTGATCTTCAGGGGGTTAGTGTTAGTTTTTTTAATGGGGGATTGGGTGGGTTTTAGAGTAGGGTTGGTTGTGTGGGTGGTGGGTTTTAATGTTGGGGGGAATTGTAATTTTTTTTCAGGTAAAAGAGCTGATTACTTTAGGGCAATGCCCCGCAAAAGGCCCTTTTAAGGGCTATTTGTAATTTAGTGTAGGGTAGGGCTTTTTTATGTTGGGGGGGCTTTTTATTTTGTTAGGGGATTAGATTAGGTGTAATTAGTGTAAAAATCTTGTAATTTCTTTATTTTTAAATAGGAATTATTTAGTTAATGATAGTAATTTTATTTCGATTTATTTAAATTACATTTAAGTTAGGGGGGGTTAGGGTTAGACTTAGGTTTAGGGGTTAATATGTTTATTATAGTGGTGGCGACGTTGGGGGTGGCAGATTAGGGGTTAATAAATATAATGTAGGTGTCGGCGATGTTGAGGGCAGCAAATTAGGGGTTCATAAGTATAATGTAGGTGGCAGCGGTGTCCGGAGCGGCAGATTAGGGGTTAATAATATAATGTAGGTGTCGGCGATGTCGGGGGCAGCAGATTAGGGGTTAATAAGTGTAATATTAGGGGTGTTTAGACTCGGGGTTCATGTTAGAGTATTAGGTGTAGACATAAAATGTATTTCCCCATAGGAATCAATGGGGCTGCGTTAGGGGCTTTACGCTGCTTTTTTGCAGGTGTTAGGTTTTTTTTCAGCCGGCTCTCCCCCATTGATTCCTATGGGGAAATCGTGCACGAGCACGTTTTACCAGTCCACCGCTAACGTAAGCAGCGCTGGTATTGAGGTGAGATGTGGAGCAAAATTTTGCTCTTCGCTCACTTTTTTGCGGTTAACGCCGGGTTTCTAAAAACCTGTAATACCAGCGCTGTCTGCTCATTAGCACCGCACAGCTTCTAACGCAAAACTCGTAATCTAGGTGATAGTTATTTATCCCTTTAATGGGGCATTCATTATTTAAGTTCCCTATAAAAAAAGGTTGCAATGCACTATTATTATGGTTTTTTCTGCTTTTCCTGTAATTTAATACTTAACTAATTTCAATGTTTCCACTCCCCACACCCCAGAGAGGCTAGAGAGCATTCCCTAGAATGTAGAACCCTGGCAATCCTATGTGCTGCACACTGATTGGCTGATATGTGCAGGAGCCCATTTATATTTGCCCCTAATTAGTCACAGGAAAGGAAGATAAACAAGACTCAAGGGCTTTTTCAAGAGGTATGTCCCTCAACTGCAATGCAATGTATATTTTTGTAACAAAATAACAGGCTTTAAATATTTTAAAACATATATTTTGTATGTAATGTAGTCATTTATTTCTAATGCATAAATGAAAAACAATATTTTGACTGTCCCTTTGAGGAAACAGATATCTTTTCTTGGCAGGAATCTTATTGTTTTCAGGCCAGTCATGATGTAATATAGATAATATATTAACCTCTTAATGACCACAATGTACCCTGTATGTCACTGGTCGTTAAGGGTTTTTTCAGGACATAATAGCACAAGTCTAGCAAGAACACGCTATTAATGTCCTCCCTCCAGCAGGCTTTGTGGAATAGAGCAGTCTCAACGCTGGTGGCAAGATCGCGCTATAAAACAATCAAGTCCCCAAAAAAGGCCAGCGACATACAGGGTACGTCGCTGGTCCTTAAGGGGTTAAGTTTTTCTCAATTCTGCATATGTATAAATAATGAATGTATCATAGCTATTCTAAATCCAGCTACATAAATATAAAAGATACAAACACCCAGTCAAGTATGCACACGCATAGATAGCTCATTGGCAATAGTTTTAAGGACTCAAAGATATGAGGTCTCAGGTGTTAGAACAAAAAGGCTGCAAATGGCTTTTAAATAATCACAATCGTGTGCTACTTGTGGGTGTTATGTTTTTAAATTTTTTTGGCTCTATTGAAGCCTATGGATTAATGTGATTTTGTGTTCACGACTTCTCAATGTCTTTTTGTTACAGTGACGTTACGAATGCGAGAGCGCAAACTTTTTTCTTTTAACTTGTAATACAAGCACTTATCTTTGAGCGCTAAAAAAATTACTTCTAGTGTTTTTAACGCTCGAGCATAAATGCAATCTACGCTTCACTTGTAATCTGGCCCTTCATAAGGTGTTTTAGAATTAGATTAGGGGTTAATAGATATAATATAGGTGTCGGCGATGTCGGGGGCGGCAGATTAGGGATTAATACGTATAATGTAGGTGTCGGCAATGTCGGGGATGGCATATTAGGGGTTAATAAGTGTAAGATTAGGGGTGTTTAGACTCAGGCTTCATGTTACAGTGTTAGGTGTAAACATAAATTTTGTTTCCCCAAAGGAATCAATGGGGCTGTGTTACGGAGCTTTACACTGCTTTTTTGCAGGTGTTAGGCTTTTTTTTCATGCCAGCTCTCCCCATTGATGTCTATGGGGAAATCGTGCACGAGCGCGTAAAACCAGCTCACCGCGGCTTTCAGCAGCACTGGTATTAGAGTGCCGTATGGAACTCAATTTTGCTCTACGCACACTTCTTGCCTAATAACGCCGGGTTTATGAAAACCTGTAATACCAGCGCTGTAGGGAAGTGAGCGGTGACAATAACGTGCAAGTTAGCACCGCACCCCTCTTACCAAAAAACTCGTAATCTAGCCGTATATTTGCTGTTTCCATTGGAAACAACAGTGATAAATCCAAATACAAGATTCGTCCAAAACGAATGTCCACATGGACGAAATGAGTTTGAACTGAATGTTTGGCATAATCTGAAACACTTAAGTTGTGTTATAACATAGAGAATCATTTCTAAGCAATCATAACTTAAACATTTATACAAAAAATAACGAGTAGATTACAAGTTTTGCGCTAAACAGGGTACAAAACTAACGCCAAAAAAGTTGCGTTATTTCACTCTCCATAGCGCTGCCATTACGAGTTACTGAAAAGCCTCCTTGTGCGTGCAATATGGTTGCCTTAAACTCCATACCGCACAAAATCCAAGGGCTGCTTTGACTTGCTTGTGCACACTTTCCCCAATAGACATCAATGGGGAGAAAGTGTTAGAAAAAAACCTAACATCTGAAGTGTGGAATGAAAAATCTCTGTAATGCAGCCCCATTGATGTCTATGGGGAATAAAAAGGTAAGTTACCCTAACATAAACCCCTAGTCTAAACACCCCTAATCTACCACCCCTGACATCGCCGACACCTAAATAAAGTTATTAACCCCTAATCTGCTGCCCCCAACATCGCCAACACTAATAAAAGTTATTAATCCCTAATCCGCGGCTCCCCGACATCGCCGATACTATAATAAAATTAATAACCCCTAAACCTACGGCCCCCCACATCACCACTACTAAATAAACCTATTAACCCCTAAACCGCCAGCCCCCCACATCGCTAAATAATAATTAAACTATTAACCCCTAAACCTAACACCTCCTAACTTTAAATTAAAATTACAATATAACTATCTTAAAATAAATAAAAACTTACCTGTGAAAAAAATAAAATAAGTTTAAACTATACTAACATTACTATTCTAATAAAATTAAAAAACTACCAATTAAAAAATCTAAATTACAAATTTAAAAAAACCTAACTCTACGAAAAAAATGAAAAGATCTAAAATTATGAAAAATAAAAAACACTAAGCTTACAAAAAATAATAAACGAAATTGTCAAAAATAAAAACAATTACACCTAATCTAATAGCCCTAAATAAAAAAGCCCCCCAAAATAAAAACACCCCCTAGCCTACAATAAATTGTCAATAGCCCTTAAAAGGGTCTTTTGTAGGGCATTACCCTAAGTTAAACAGCTCGTTTACCTGTAAAAAAATACCAAGTCTCCCCAACAGTAAAACCCACCCCCAACCAATCCCCCAAAATAAAAAACCTAACTCCAAAAAAATACCTAAGCTACCCGTTGCATTTGGGGCATTTGTATGGGCATTGCCCTTAAAAGGGCATTCAGCTCTTTTTCATTGCCCTTAAAAGGGCATTCAGCTCTTCTAAAAAAAGCCCAAAGCCCTGATCTAAAATAAAACCCACCCAAAAAAAAAAACCCCACTAACCCCAGAATATCTACTCATGGTTCCTGAAGTCCGGACATCCATCTTCATCCAGGCAGTGAGAAGTCTTCATCCAGGCAGCGAGAAGTCTTCATCCAGATAACGATATCTTTATCCATCCCGGGGGCGTCTTCTAGCTTCATCCCGGCGGAGCGGAGCCATCCTGGAAGCCAAAGACATCCTGAGCTACTGAAATCCTATTGGTTGTTCAAATCAGCCAATAGGATTTCAGTAGCTCTCATCCTATTGGCTGTTTTGAACAGCCAATAGGCTTTCAGAATCTCTCATCCTCTTGACTGATTTGAATTTGAAGAATCAAATCAGCCAATAGGAATGCAAGGTACACCATTTTGAAACGGCTACCTTACATTCAACTTCAGTGTTCAGTGGTGACCGTATGAAGAGGACACTCCGCGCAGGATGTCTTCGGCTTCCAGGATGGCTCCGCTCTGTTCCCCCGGCGGGATGAAGAAAGAAGACATCCCCGGGATGGATGAAGATATTGCCACCTGGATGAAGACTTATCGCCGCCTGGATGAAGATGGATGTCTTGAATTCATGAGTAGATATTCTGGGGTTAGTGTAAGTTTTTTTTTTCTTTTTTTTTGGGTGTTTCTTTTTTTTTTAGATTAGGGCTTTGGGCTTTTTTAAAAGAGCTGAATGCCCTTTTTAGGGCAATGAAAAAGAGCTGAATGCCCTTTTAAGGGCAATGCCCATACAAATGCCCCTTTAGGGGCAATAGGTAGCATAGGTTTTTTTAGAGTTAGGTTTTTTATTTTGGGGGGTTGGTTGGGTGGTGGGTTTTACTGTTGGGGAGACTTTGTATTTTTTTTTACAGGTAAAAGAGCTGTTTAACTTACTGCAATGCCCTACAAATGGCCCTTTTAAGGGCTATTGACAATGTATTGTAGGCTAGGGGGTGTTTTTATTTTGGGGCTTTTTAATTTTATAGGGCTATTAGATTAGGTGTAATTTTCTTTAGTTTTGATAATTTTGTTTATTATTTTTTGTAAGCTTAGTGTTTTGTTTTTTCTCGTAATTTAGTGTTTATTATTTTTTGTAATTTTTAGATTTTTTTAAATTTTTTCGTAGTGTTTTTTTAAATTTAAAATTTCGATTTTTTTAATTTGTAGTTTTTTTAATTTTATTAGAATAGTAATGTTAGGTTAATTTATAGTTCAAACTTATTTTTTTTATTTTGCAGGTAAGTTTTTATTTATTTTAAGATATTTTTATTGTAATTTTAATTTAAAGTTAGGGGGGGGGGTGTTAGGTTTAGGGGTTAATAGTTTAATTTAGTGTTTAGCGATGTGGGGGGCTGGTGGTTTAGGGGTTAATAGGTTTATTTAGTAGCGGCGATGTGGGGGGCCAGAGGTTTAGGGGTAAATAGGTTTATTTAGTTGCGGCGATGTGGGGGGCTGGAGGTTTAGGGGTTAATAGGTTTATTTAGTAGCGGCGATGTGGGGGGCCAGAGGTTTAGGGGTTAATAGGTTTATTTAGTAGCGGCGATGTGGGGGGCTGGAGGTTTAGGGGTTAATAGGTTTATTTACTAGCGGTGATGTGGGGGCTGGAGGTTTAGGGGTTAATAACTTTATTATCGTGTTGCCGATGTTGGGGAGCAGCAGATTAGGGGTTATTAGGTTTATTTAATAGTTGCGATGTGGGTGGGCAGCAGATTAGGAGTTAATACATTTTAAATAGTGTTTGCGATGCGGGAGGGCGGCGGTTTTACGGGTTAATATGTAGTTTATGGGTGTTAGTATACTTTGTAACCCTTTAGTTATGAGTTTTGTGTAGCATTTTTGTTGCGCAAATCTCATAACTACTGGTCTCAGATGGCGGTATGGCTCGTGTCGGTATAGGCTGTAACGCAAGCTTCTTAGCCTTAACTCACAACCTGTAATACCGCCGGCGCTATGAAAATCCCACACAAAAATTTCATTTTTTTAGTGTGGAATGGACGTTGCGTTACAGGCTAAAATGCTTGCGGTATAGCTATACCGACACGACTCGTAATATGTGTTACTGGCCATTACGCTGGAATTGCCATTTCTTCAACATTAAAAACCATAACGCAAAACTCGGAATCTACCTGAAAATCTTTATAATTTGTTAATTTAACATTGAAATGTACATAAATTTACATTGTCATGTAATTGTGTTTATAAAATTATATTTCATAAACATTTTCTGAATTATGCAGGGTCTTTTTTTTTTTTGCAAAGCTTATTTCTGGACTATTAAAAGTAGAAATGACACTGTCATATACAACAAGCCAATTTTCTTTTCTTTGCTAAAATGCATCGTAGCTTCTGGCACTAGAGGTGAAAGCCTGTCCCACTACAGTGTGGCTCACTAATAAATCAAAAAACTTGAAGTGAACTTTAGCAGGAGCCATAAACTCTCCATTTATCATTATTAAAGATACGTCAACAAATCTGAAATTGATTTATAGTTGGTAATTTAGATTATGAATTGGTTCAGATAGGGGGAAAAATATTCATATCCATATCCACATCTCATAGTTTTCTAGTCATTAGGAATTAATGAGTCAGAAAGCAGTCTGGAAAGAGATTAAGTTGGTTTGGTTGATTTGGTTTATGTGTTCTGCATTGTCTTAAAATCTGAACGTTGTATCCATTTTGAAAAGTTTTGTTATTTAGTATTTGAATTACAATTTTGTTTGTTGAAGAAAGGCACTTTGATTGGGGTGAAAATTCCCTTCTTGTGCCCTATGCTTTGTCGGGAACAGTTATCTTTATATAGTTAAATACACATATCAGTGATGTAGATTGCGAAGTCTGATGTGCAAAGTTGTTATTCTCAAATTGATTACTCTTTGGTTTTCTTGTCAACAATATTTAAATCTATGTAAAGTGCTTCTGTTTATTGTTTGACTACTCAAGAAACATCTGTTATAATCCTGGTACGTCTGCATTTCCTGCATTTGGATTGGGTAAAAATGCAAAAACTTGTATATAATATTTTTTTGCATACTAAAAAAAATAAAATAATAAATAAATAAATATAAAAAATAATTATATATATATATATAAGTTAAATTGTGTATGTAGCCTGGGACTACTTAAATCACATACCTGGGAACACATTTATTGGATTAGATCCAGAATTTACAATATTGATAGAGACAAATCTACAAATATGGGGGCACACATGTTTTGTTTGTTTTTTTGCACAAATGCGTGTAGGTAGCTATGTGTAGCAGGGTTAGCCTTTACAATTCAGCAGTGTGCATTTCCAGCTCTGAGAATTATAAAATCCACAATTTTTAGCTCTAGATTACTTAAAAGATGGAAAAATAAACAATTAAAGTATATTGTAAAGTTTTACTATGCATAGCTAAACTTTTTATATAACAATCTCAGTGTGTTTACTGTCGCTTTAACAGATATGGTCACTGCCACTAAAAAGTCACACTGAGCATGTACAGTGTTAAAAATTCCTGGTGGGCACATTGAGAGAGCACACTTAATGCAGAGGCAACCATGGAACAAGGTTCCATCATAATGATGTCACTGACTGCAGCATAGAAACAGAACTTTTTATCACTCACTCTGTTGGCTTGCTCAGTTCTGATACTGACATACCCATCAACATTTTAATCAACTATGTAAATGTTTTCTAAGTATAAGAGGAAATAACTCATTACTCATCATTAACTGTCAGCATGACTGTTGTTTATAGGGTTGCCACCTCAGCCATGTTTTCCTGGACACTTATGAGTTACACATGCTGCAGGGTGTGCAGGGAGGAACATGTATTGTGTTTCTGGACAGCACTATTCATATTCCTCCCTGCACACCCTGCAGCATGTGTAACTTATAAGTGTTCTGTATTTTAAGGGACGGGTGGCAACCCTAGTTGTTTACCTGTAAGGCGATTGAGGGCAAATAGCAAACCAGGACAGTTACTTTGTCTTAGCAATGTTTAGCATGAGGGGTGTAAGATTTGATTATAAATTTTACCCGTTGTCTACTCATGTGGGCCCGTGCTATGAATAGTGCACAATCTGCTATTACAAGTGAATGGTTAAAAAGAATTACCAGAGAATGTTTAGCACAGACAATATCTCTTTAGTGTGCCCTATACTTTCAATTGATATTGTGGTACTTTAAACATTGCGCATATTACAAGTTGTAAGTTATGTGTTTCACTTAGGCTTAGTGTATGTTCGGGTTATTGCTTGAGCGAAAGCCAGAACATTGTAAAGGACGTCTAAGCAGCAAATCAGTATGTCTGTCCCGGGACAACGGAAGGAGCGAGCTTTCGTGCACTCTCATGTTGATTCCCTATTAAGTTTAAGGAAGTTTACTATGAAATCTCATGAGAATTAAGTGAAATCTCATGAGATCACAGTAAAAGAGTTCATGACCTCAGCACTGTTGATGCTGAATGGCTGCAGTCCATTTCTTCATTTATTTTTATTTTTTTAACTGCAGCTAAACAGCAGCTGAGTATAACTTTTTACACAGAACTTACTCTGCTGAGCTGAGGAAATTGTGAGGTAAAATATCTTTCTTTTTTACATAGAGATGCTGAGGTGATATTTTCCTGTCAGCTTTTTACAGTTATACTGCAACAGTTTCAAGTGATTTAGCATATGAGTATTATATCCCTTTATTTTAAGCAGTGTTTTTTTGCTCAATAGTGCTAATGTTTTTGCTCTCCACTTGTAATCGGCCTACATATTTAAACATATACTGTATTTTATTTCCATATGCTTAAAGGACCATTAAAAACAGTATAATTGCAAAATTAACGTGCAGAATAAAAACACTATCACCTAGATTACGAGTTTTACGTTAGAGGCTGTGCGGTGCTAACGAGCAGTTTTCCCTCACCGCTCACTTACATGCAGCGCTGGTATTACGAGTTTTCAGAAACCCGTCGTTAAAAGACAAGAAGTGAGCGTTGAGCAAAATTTTGCTCATTACCGCACTCCAATACCAGCGCTGCTTAAGTCACCGGTGAGCTGGTCGTAAGTGCTCGTGCACGATTTCCCCACAGGAATCAACGGGGAGAGCCAGCTGAAAAAAAGTCTAACACCTGCAAAAAAGCAGCGTAAAACTCAGTAACGCAGCCCCATTGATTCCTATGGGGAAATAAAAGTTATGTCTACACCTAACACCCTAAAATGAACCCCGAGTCTAAACACCCCTAATCTTACACTTATTAACCCCTAATCTGCTGCCCCCGACATCGCCGACACCTACATTATATTATAAACCCCTAATCTGCTGCTTCGGACACCGCCGCCACCTACATTATAGTTATGAACCCCTAATCTTTAGCTCCCAACATCGCCGACACCTACATTATATTTATTAACCCCTAATCTGCCGCCCCCAATGTCGCCGCAACCTACCTACACTTTAAACCCCTAATCTGCCGCCCCCAACATCACCGCCACTATAATAAACATATTAACCACTAAACCGCCGCACTCCCGCCTCGCAAACATTAGTTAAATATTATTAACCCCTAATCCCAGTAATGTATAAATTACTTGACCAAACCTTTGCTCAAGTACCCACAGATTGTCTGTTTGCTAGATATTTTTGGTTTCTCTGAATATTCTCTGCTGGATTCTTTCTGCACATGTCCATTTTCAAAATCCACTTCTGCAATTTTATCGGAATATTAGCAGTGCATGGCACAGGTTGCACAATTGTTACACTTTTAGAAATATTTGTCCCATCTCTAGGGACTTCCTTTTTCTTTCAGGTAACCAGTGGTGGCGTGCCTCCAAATGCACCGAAATGACATTATTATTCTTTGTATTATTATTATTATTATTATGTTTTCCTAAATTTTATTTTCCAGTCTTTTAGTTATTTAATTAGTCATTTTTATTTAGATAGTGTATTTTTAATTTAATATTCATGCTTTTCTAAATGGAATCATGCATCCTTAAAATCCTACCTAAAATGAGACCTCTTATTTCCTTTCTTTTTTCTCCCTTCCACCTTAATGGGCAATTTTTAAATTGTCCACTACAACAATGTTATTTGTAGATCCTCCTTTTTCAGCTCCTTTAATGTAAACGTATCACTAAAGGGAAATGAAACCCAAAAATGTTCTTTTGTGATTCAGACAGAGCATGCCATTTTAAACAAGTTTCCAATTTACTTATATTATCAAATTAGCTTTGTTCCCATAATATTCTGTGTTTAAGAGATACCTAGGTAGGTGTCTGGAGCACTTTATGGCAGGAAATAGTGCTACATTCTAGTGCTCTTGCAAATAGATAAAATTCTTGCAATACTGTTGCTATATAGTGCTCCTGAAATGGGCTGACTTCTAAGCATTCTTGATAAAGCTCTTCTGAGCGAAACGCGTCAACCTTGTGACTGCTGATCTGAACTTGTGTGAGATAATACACAAAAAGACCTTTGTTATCAAGTGGAAACAGTTTCAAAACTGCAACAACCCGGGTTGTCTATTTCAAGCTAATTGGAACTTTCTCCTTTCCTGCGTGTGCTTAGCACTAAGTGCAGGATCTGCCAACATTATTAACATCATTTACATTTCAAACGAAGAATTCTCTGTTATTCTCCGTCATCTAAAGAAGTTACCTATCACTCAAAACTTCCAGCCAATCCCACCTGAGAAACCAGGTAGTGACGTCAGACGCCAAGACACATGCGGCGCTGCTAAGTCACTAGGTAAGAAGGGGAGACGGATGCTGTGAACGGCTCTAAGGAAAATAAGGTAACCGGTTCAACTTGGCAATACAAGATTAAGGTAACCTGTGTTATCTGGAGGTAACATCGCTCTAAAGAATTTATTATTCCTATCTGTATAATTTTGTGAAACGCTCACAAGTTCCTGAACTATAAATAAGCTGTGTACAAGGATACCATTTTGAACTATACTTAAACATTTTTTCAACTATACGGACACTTGTGCATAAATTTATGTATGGGGCAGCTTGTTTAAACGCTATTTAGATTGCTATCAAATGCATCGTTGGATCTCATATATATAGTCTAACTTGATTTTAAACTTTGAATATATGGTTTTATGTGATCTTCTCTTGCTTATTATTTGGGAGACGTCCCTTTAATATGATGTTTTAAATTTGGATCTCAAGATCGTTCTTATTTTTGTATCTTATTTTTGTATCTTATTTTTTATAAAGTAACATTATCTACCCACAGTGGCTATTTCTATTTCTCTGTTTTAGAGTTTTCTACACTGTGTTATATAACACAATTATAAATATTATAAGTGAACACATCCTTTATAAACACATAGGTGAACACATCCATTAACACACCGATAGTAATCCCTTGTCACATTATATATTCAGGACACATCTACAGGGAGTGCAGAATTATTAGGCAAATGAGTATTTTGACCATATCATCCTCTTTATGCATGTTGTCTTACTCCAAGCTGTATAGGTTTGAAAGCCTACTACCAATTAAGCATATTAGGTGATGTGCATCTCTGTAATGAGAAGGGGTGTGGTCTAATGACATCAACACCCTATATCAGGTGTGCATAATTATTAGGCAACTTCCTTTCCTTTGGCAAAATGGGTCAAAAGAAGGACTTGACAGGCTCAGAAAAGTAACAAATAGTGAGATATCTTGCAGAGGGATGCAGCACTCTTAAAATTGCAAAGCTTCTGAAGCGTGATCATCGAACAATCAAGCGTTTCATTCAAAATAGTCAACAGGGTCGCAAGAAGCGTGTGGAAAAACCAAGGCGCAAAATAACTGCCCATGAACTGAGAAAAGTCAAGCGTGCAGCTGCCAAGATGCCACTTGCCACCAGTTTGGCCATATTTCAGAGCTGCAACATCACTGGATTGCCCAAAAGCACAAGGTGTGCAATACTCAGAGACATGGCCAAGGTAAGAAAGGCTGAAAGACGACCACCACTGAACAAGACACACAAGCTGAAACGTCAAGACTGGGCCAAGAAATATCTCAAGACTGATTTTTCTAAGGTTTTATGGACTGATGAAATGAGAGTGAGTCTTGATGGGCAGATGGATGGGCCTGTGGCTGGATTGGTAAAGGGCAGAGAGCTCCAGTCCGACTCAGACGCCAGCAAGGTGGAGGTGGAGTACTGGTTTGGGCTGGTATCATCAAAGATGAGCTTGTGGGGCCTTTTCGGGTTGAGGATGGAGTCAAGCTCAACTCCCAGTCCTACTGCCAGTTTCTGGAAGACACCTTCTTCAAGCAGTGGTACAGGAAGAAGTCTGCATCCTTCAAGAAAAACATGATTTTCATGCAGGACAATGCTCCATCACACGCGTCCAAGTACTCCACAGCGTGGCTGGCAAGAAAGGGTATAAAAGAAGAAAATCTAATGACATGGCCTCCTTGTTCACCTGATCTGAACCCCATTGAGAACCTGTGGTCCATCATCAAATGTGAGATTTACAAGGAGGGAAAACAGTACACCTCTCTGAACAGTGTCTGGGAGGCTGTGGTTGCTGCTGCACGCAATGTTGATGGTGAAAAGATCAAAACACTGACAGAATCCATGGATGGCAGGCTTTTGAGTGTCCTTGCAAAGAAAGGTGGCTATATTGGTCACTGATTTGTTTTTGTTTTGTTTTTGAATGTCAGAAATGTATATTTGTGAATGTTGAGATGTTATATTGGTTTCACTGGTAAAAATAAATAATTGAAATGGGTATATATTTGTTTTTTGTTAAGTTGCCTAATAATTATGCACAGTAATAGTCACCTGCACACACCAATATCCCCCTAAAATAGCTATAACTAAAAACAAACTAAAAACTACTTCCAAAACTATTCAGCTTTGATATTAATGAGTTTTTTGGGTTCACTGAGAACATGGTTGTTGTTCAATAATAAAATGAATCCTCAAAAATACAACTTGCCTAATAATTCTGCACTCCCTGTATATACATATATATAAAATTTGTATATATACCTTTAGCTAATTGCAGCGCACCTATCACTTCTATTTTGGCAATACATTGTTTTCTGAAAGACCGAAGGATCTTTCTTTTTGTTAGGTGTTTGGTATTTTTTAACTGCCAGCGCACTACTATACCCCTTCTTTCTAAGCATTCATCATTGCTTTTCAACAAAAGATACCAAGAGAAAAAAAGAAAAATTGATAGCAGAAGTAAATTATAAAGTTGTTTAAAATCACATGCCCCATGTGAATCCCAAAATATATTTTTTTAAGACATGGGCATCTGCAGTCCACAGCCATTGACAATAAAACAGTAGAGGACTACATCTACCAGAAAGCAATATCAGAAGCTGGCCAATCACATCTCAGGTCAGCTCCCACTATCAAGTGATATGGAGATTCCATTCCAATTATTATAGGTAATGTAAAAAAAAAAAGGGAGGGCAGATTAGGAGTAGATTAGGGAGGGCAGATTAGGGGGTAAATACATTTTATTATAGTGTTTGAGAGGCGAGAGTGCGGCGGTTTAGGGGTTAATAACATAATGCAGGTGCTGGGATGTCGTGGGGTGTTTAGACTCGGGGTTCATGTTAGGGTGTTAGGTGTAGACTTAGAAAGTGTTTCCCCATAGGAAACAATGGGGCTGCGTTAGGAGCTGAACGCTGCTTTTTTGCAGGTGTTAGGTTTTTTCAGCCAGCTCAGCCCCATTGTATCCTATGGAGATATCGTGCACGAGGTCAATTCTAATGGCTGATCCAATCAGCCAATCGGATTGAACTTCAATCCGATTGGCTGATAGCATCAACCAATCGGATTTTTTCTACCTTAATTCCGATTGGCTGATAGAATCCTTTCAGCAAATTGGAATTCGAGGGACGCCATCTTGGATGATGTAATTTAAAGGAACCTTCATTCAGTCGTTGGCCGTGGAAAGAAGAGGATGCTCCGCGTTGGATGTCTTGAAGATGGACCCGCTCCACGCCGGATGGATGAAGATAGAAGATGCCGCTTGGATGAAGCCTTCTCCCGGTCCAGATGTCCTCTTCTACTCCATCAGATGAAGACTTCTGGACGGATCGGATGACCAGTGGTGCCCAGCTGGGTGAACATGGCTAAAGGTAGGGTGATCTTCAATGGGGTAGTGTTAGTTTTTTTTAAGGGGGGATCGGGTGGGTTTTAGAGTAGGGGTGTGTGGTTGGTGGGTCGTAATTTTGGGGGGGTCTTGTATTTTTATTTTACAGGTAAAAGAGCTGATTACTTTGGGGCAATGCCCCGCAAAAAGCCCTTTTAAGGGCTGGTAAAAGAGCTGATTACTTTTGTAATTTAGTATAGGGTAGGGAATTTAATTATTTAGGGGGGCTTTTTTATTTCATTAATGGGCTTAGATTAGGTGTAATTAGATTAAAATTCTTGTAATATTTTTTTATTTTTTGTAATTTAGTGTTTGTTTTTTTTGTACTATAGTTTAGTTTATTTAATTGTATTTTAGTTTAGATAATTGTAGGTAATTTATTTAATTAATTTATTGATAGTGTAGTGTTAGATGTATTTGTAACTTAGGTTAGGATTTATTTTACAGGTAATTTTGTACTTATTTTAACTAGGTAGCTATTAAATAGTTATTAACTATTTAATAGCTATTGTATCTAGTTAAAATAAATACAAAGTTGCCTGTAAAATAAATATAAATCTTAAAATAGCTACAATGTAATTATTAGTTATATTGTAGCTATATTAGGGTTTATTTTATAGGTAAGTATTTAGTTTTAAATAGGATTAATTTATTTAATTATAGTAATTTTATTTCGTTTTATTTAAATTATATTTAACTTAGGGGGGGTTAGGGTTAGACTTAGGTTTCGGGGTTAATAACTTTAATATAGTAGCGGCGACATTGGGAGAGGCAGATTAGGGGTTAATAATTGTAGGTAGTTGGCGGTGATGTTAGGGAGGGCAGATTAGGGGTTAATAAAATTTATTATAGTGTTTGCAAGGCGGGAGTGCAGCGGTTTAGGGGTTAATACATTTATTATAGTGGCGGCGATGTCCGGTCGGCAGATCAGATGTTAATAAGTGTAGGTAGGTGGCGGCGACGTTGGGGGGACAGATTAGGGGTTAATAAATATAATATAGGTGTTGGCGATGTTAGGGGCAGCAGATTAGGGGTTCATAGTTATAATGTAGGTGGCGGCGGTGTCCGGTTGGCAGATTAGGGGTTAAATAATTTTATTATAGGGTTTGCGATGTGGGGGGGCCTCGGTTAAGGGGTTCATAGGTAGTTTATGGGTGTTAGTGTACTTTGTAGCACTGTAGTTAAGAGCTTTATGTTCTGGTGTTAGCCCATAAAACTCTTAACTACTGACTTTTTTATGCAGTAGGAGTCTTGGAGGTAGAGGCTGTACCACTCACTTCTTCCAAGACTCGTAATACCGGCGTTAGGCAAATCCCATTAAAAAGATAGGATGCGCAATTGAAGTAAGGGGATTTGCGGTAGCCTCGAGTCGCGGAAAAAAAGTGAGCAGTACACCTGTACCTGCCATACTCATAATACCTGCGGGCATTAAAAAGCAGCTTTAGGACCCCTTAATGCTGCTTTTTAAGGCTAACGCAGAACTCTAAATCTAGGCGTTAGTTTTTTGTAACTTTTTAATTTTTTAGTCTAGATTTAAATTATTTGAGTAGGGTTAGGTGTTTAAATATATAATATAGTTATTTTAATTTGTAGTTTATTGTAATTTTAGTATAAAAGTTAAGTTAGATTAATTTTTCTTTTAATACAGTTTAATGTAATTTTAGTTTAAAAGTTAGGTTTGATTAATCATTAATTTTATATAGTTTAATGTAATTTTATTATAATAGTTATGGTATGTTAATTATTAATTTAATATTGTTTAATGTAATTTTATTATAATAGTTAGAATAGGTTAATTAATAGTTTAATATAGTTTAATTTAAATCTAAAGGTAAGTTTAAATTTATTATAAGATAGGGATGAAATAATATTTAATATAAAGTTAGCGGGTTGTTAGGTTTAGGGGTTAATAAGTTAATTTAGTTTATGGTGATGTTGGGGGCTGGCGGTTTAGGGGTTAATACATTTATTTAGTTGCGGTGGGCTCCGGGAACGGCAGGATAGGGGTTAATAACTTTATGTAGGTGGCGGCGGTGTAGGGGGCAAGCAGATTAGCGGTTAATAAGTATAATGTAGGGGGCGGTGGCCTCCGGGAGCAGAGGAATAGGGGTTAATAAGCTTATTAGAGTGGCGGTGGGCTCCAGGAGCTGCGGTTTAGGGGTTAATAACTTTATTTAGTTGCGGCGGGGTCCGTGAGCGAAGGGATAGGGGTTAATCAGTTTAGTATAGTGTAGGTCCTTAGTTACAGTATACAAATAAAGCTGGGAAAAAGCCGAAGAGCAGCGAGATTGATGACTGTTAGTTAACATTAGTCCGCTGCTCATCGCCCCGTACTTGGTGCATGGCTTTTTGACAGCTTTTTTTGTTAAATATGAAGAACGTATTCAGGTCCGTGGCAGCAAAGTTAGGCGATGTAAGGGGAGCGTATTGGTGCCGGCGAATGCAGCACAGTTGAAGGCTTGATAAGTAGGCCCCACAGGCTGATAGCTTCCATGCCACGCCGCATTGAGGCAGCAATTGCTGCAAAAGGGGCCCAAACCAAGCACTGAGTACATACAGTATGCATGCTTATACTTTTTAGAGTTTCACCTGTATTGTGTGATCTCTATCCATGCCGGTGATGTTTTGAATATCATTATCTGAGTGAGAACAAAGAAATAAAGTACAATTTTGTCACCTAAACACCTAACAAATTAAATTTTAATTGAATATATTCCATTAGCGAGTTGACTAAGAAAAAAACACTTTCAACCTTTGATCAAAATGAAACAATAAAACTACAACTGAGACACTGTTTATTGTATTATCTCCCACAGGGTGAAGTGCAGTAAATGTCCATAAAAAGAAATGTTTTGAAACAGCTCATTCTTCTCCCAAATTAAGCTCTGTATACTGATGACATTCAGATTAGAAGCAATGTGAAATTATTGCCCCTGCAGCCTTTGATGGTAAAGTCACTTTATTCAATCAATTTTGCCTATTCCATACCAGCATTCAGGGCCGCCACTAGAAATTTTGGGGCCCCTGACTTAACCATTGATCAGGGCCCCCCCACCCCTCCGATGACATGTGCAATTTTTGACCAAGTGACTAAAATGTATATGCACTTTATTCTTAAGTGTCTATTTAAACTTGGAAATTTTGTAAAGGTAGTAACATACAAACACACAGACACACTCATACACTGAAACACACACACACACTCACACATAAGGATTTACATATAGACACTCTAGCAGACACGCAAAGAAACACACTCAGACACAGACACCCAAACAGACACTCAGCACTTGTTTACATTGACCTGACAAGTAATGAGGTAAACTACAGTTTTGTAAAAAAAAAAGGAGATTTAGAAAACAAAATATGGAATTCGGATTATCTTTTTGTAAAGGAAGATGCCAACTAAATCATGACAACAGCATGCAGTGGCTGAAAGGAAGGGCCCTGAACTGCCTAAACAATAATTTAAAGGTTAAATGGTAGATTGGTGACTTCCAGAAAGGTCTCATTAGTCTCAAAGACTGTAGAAAGATGTGAATAATCAGTAGTAAGGTCAAAATGTCCTAAAATGAAACAGACAATGGACACACACACACACACACAAACTCAAACTTGCATATACACCCAAAGAAACACAGAGACAGCCTCAGAAAACACAGAAAGACATACACACACACACACACACACACACACACAGACACCCACATAAAACACACAAAGACATACACACAAAGAGAGACAACCACATAAAACACAGAAAGACATACATACACACACCCTCACTGAGACATCCACAGAAAACGCACAAAGACATACACACACCCTCACAGAGACACCCACAGAAAGCACACACCCTCACAGAGACATCCACAGAATACACAGACATACATACATACACAAACACACCCTCACAGAGACATCCACAGAAAACACAGACATACACACCCAACCTCACAGAGGCATCCAAAGAAAATATACAAAGACAAACATACACACACCCTCACAGAGACACCCATAGAAAAAGCTCAAAGACATATGCACACACCCTCACAGACATCCACAGAAAATGCACAAAGACATACACACCCACCTTCACAGAGAGACCCACAGGAAAAAAATACATACACACTCATAGAGACACAAACCAAAGCACAAAAACATAAACACAAACACAGACACCCACAGAAACACTCACAGGAGGAAACATTTATGCACCTTGCATCCCCTAAATCAACAGTGTATGACATGCATGATAAAAAAATTGCAGAAATTAAGAGATCACTTTTTAAAGAATCATATTTGTAAATGTGCAAACAAAAACAATTCTGTGAATTCAAAATTGTACATTAATGATCTGGGTAGATGGCTAGATGAAGAAAAGTACTTTTAAAAGGTTGACAATTGACATATGTTTGTTTGATGTTTCCCCATTTTCTCCAACCAAGAGCACTACTTGACTTCAAATATAGTGTACAAATGTTCCCATCTGTCAGCTGTACTTATGGATTTTGAAAATGCTGTACTCTATATGGTCTTGGTGGAACCATAAGCTGTGGTACTCATACCATTAGATCTGGTTAAATGCAGGATTTAGGCTTGTTGGTATATATTTCAAAATTAAGTCAGCTGTAGCGTAAACTGGACAGTTTTAAGTTAACCTGTCTCATTTCAAACACTGAGCAATCTTAGTCTGAGAGTATAACATGTTATGTAGATGTAAAAATCTTAGATAAAATGCCTCCTTGCATCTGGAAAGTCCTTGCATAAAGGGGCAGTAAACTGGAATGTAATTAATATATATATATATATATAAATAAATAAAATGCATATCTCCCAAAAGTCACCTACCATTTGTGTATTGAGGAGGAAACATTTCTGCATAGTTTTAAATATAGAATTTCTACAGCATTGTCAAATAATCAGAAATACACGGCTGCTAAAAAAAAAATTATTTTTATGGACCCCTGGCCCCACCATACAACTACTACCACACTGAGGTTACAATCCGAAATTGCACAAAGAAATAAAAAACATTTGCCAAGTAAGTCCTACCTCCTCTGCAAATAAAACTGATCTGCCGTCTGGCACACACTGTACAAACAAAGTGCCAAGTCTGTCTCACACTGTGCATAGTGGTTTAGTGCACACTCAGAAATCCTCTCAAATGCTAATACTTTACTCCTTGTAATAACATTTCCCATGCTCAATTAGCACTCTGCTGTAGTACCCACTGGTGGCTGCCAAAATTAAAAAAAAATAAAAAAAAAATTTTTTTTTTAGTTCTTGCCTCATGGGGCCCCCCTGGCCCATTGGATCCCTGACAGGAGTCACCCCTGTCACCCCCTGATGGCGGCCCTGCCAGCATTCCCATATATTTGAATGAATTTAGTGAAACATTCCACTAATAAAAGTATCAATTCATCATAATGGGTTATGGGTCAACAGAAACGTTTGGTCTTGTTAATTTGGTTTACGATCTGCTGTAGAAGTTGCTGGACAATTGATTTCATATATTTATCATTTTTTTGTATGACAGGTTAGTCACATATCCTCTTCTCTTGTTGGCATGTGTTTGAATATGTTCTTACTAGTCCTAGAGCCCGTTCACAATGGCTATTTTTTGCAGTACATCGGTCCCACCCCTTGCTCTCTCTCCCTCCCCCTTTATTTGCTCTCTCTCTCCCCCTCTCTTTTTCTCTCTCTCCCCCTCTCTTTTGCGCTCTCTCTCCACCTCTCTTTTGCTCTCTCTCCCCTTCTCTTTTGCTCTCTCTCTCACCCTCTCTTTTGCTCTCTCTCCCCTCTCTTTTGCTCTCTCTCCCCCTTCTCTTTTGCATTCTCTCTTCCCCTCTCTTTTGCGCTCTCTCTCTCCCCTCTCTTTTGCGCTCTCTTTCTCCCCTCTCTTTTGCGCTCTCTCTCTCCTCCTCTCTTTTGTTCTCTCTCCCCTCTCTTTTACGCTCTCTCTTCCTCCTCTCTTTTGCGCTCTCTTACTCCACCTCTCATTTGCTTTCTCTACCCCCTCTCTTTTGCTCTCTCCCCCTCTCTTTTGCTCTCTCCCCTCTCTTTTGCGCTCTCTCTCCCCCTCTCTTTTGCGCTCTCTCTCCCCCCTCTGTTTTGCGCTCTCTCACTTCACCTCTCTTTTGCACTCTCTCGCTCCACCTCTCTTTTGCTCTCTCTACCCCCTCTCTTTTGCTCTCTCCCCCTCTCTTTTACTCTCTCCCCCCTCTCTTTTGCTCACTCTCTCCCCCTCTCTTTTGCTCTCTCTCTCCCCCCTCTCTTTTGCTCTCTCTCTCCCTTATCTTTTGCTCTCTCCCCTCTCTCTTATGCACTCTCTCCACCTCTCTTTTGTGCTCTCTCCCTCCCCCTGTCTTCTGCACTCTCTCGCCCTCTCTTTTGCGCTCTCTCTCCCCCTCTCTTTTGTGCTCTCTCTCCCCCTCTCTTTTGCGCTCTCTCTCCCCCCTCTCTTTTGCGCTCTCTCTCTCCCCCTCTCTTTTGCTCTCTCTCCCCCTCTTTTTTGCGCTCTCTCTCCCCCTCTCTTTTGCGCTCTCTCTCTCCCCCCCTCTTATTTGCTCTGCCTCTCTCCCCTCTCTTTTGCTCTCTCTCTCCATTCCTCTCTTTTGCTCTCTCTCCCTCCTCTCTCTCTCCACTCTCCCCCCTCTTTTGCTCTCTCTCCCCCTCTCTTTTGCTCTCTCTCCCTCCTCTCTCTCTCCACTCTCCCCCTCTTTTGCTCTCTCCCCCTCTCTTTTGCTCTCTCTCTCCCCCCTCTTTTGCTCTCTCTCTCCCCCTCTCTTTTGCTCTCTCTCTCCCCCTCTCTTTTGCTCTCTCTCTCCCCCTCTCTTTTGCTCTCTCTCCACCTCTCTTTTGCGCTCTCTCCCTCCTCTCTTTAGCGCTCTCTCCCCCTCTCTTTTACACTCTCTTCCCCTCTCTTTTGTGCTCTCTCCCCTCTCTCTTTTGCACTCTCTCCACCTCTCTTTTGTGCTCTCTCCCTCCCCCTGTCTTCTGCGTTCTCTCTCTCCCCCTCTCTTTTGCGCTCTCTCTCCCCCTCTCTTTTGCGCTCTCTCTCCCCCTCTCTTTTGCGCTCTCTCTCCCCCCTCTCTTTTGCTCTCTCTCTCCCCCTCTCTTTTGTGCTCTCTCTCTCCCCCTCTCTTTTGCGCTCTCTCTCTCTCCCCCTCTCTTTTGTGCTCTCTCTCTCCCCCTCTTTTTTGCGCTCTCTCTCCCCCTCTCTTTTGCGCTCTCTCTCCATCCCTCTCTTTTGCTCTCTCTCCCTCCTCTCTCTCTCCACTCTCCCCCCTCTTTTGCTCTCTCTCCCCCTCTCTTTTGCTCTCACTCCCCCCTCTCTCCCCCCTGTCTTCTTTTGCGCTCTCTCTCCCCCTCTCTTTTGCGCTCTCTCTCCCCCTCTCTTTTGCGCTCTCTCTCCCCCCTCTCTTTTGCTCTCTCTCTCCCCCTCTCTTTTGTGCTCTCTCTCTCCCCCTCTCTTTTGCGCTCTCTCTCTCTCCCCCTCTCTTTTGCTCTCTCTCCCCCTCTTTTTTGCGCTCTCTCTCCCCCTCTCTTTTGCGCTCTCTCTCCATCCCTCTCTTTTGCTCTCTCTCCCTCCTCTCTCTCTCCACTCTCCCCCCTCTTTTGCTCTCTCTCCCCCTCTCTATTGCTCTCACTCCCCCCTCTCTCCCCCCTGTCTTCTTTTGCTCTCACTCTTCCCCTCTCTTTTGCTCTCTCTCTTCCCCCTCTTATTTTCTCTCTCCCCCTCTCTTTTGCTCTCTCTCTCCCCCTCTCTCTTCCCTCTACTTTGCTCTTTCCCCTCTCTTTTGCTCTTTCCCCTCTATTTTGCTCTCTCCCCCCTCTTTTTTGCTCTTTCCCCTCTCTTTTGCTTTCTTTTACCCTCTCTTTAGCTCTTTCCCATCTCTTTTGTTCTCTCCCCCTCTCTTTCTATCTCCTTCCCCTCTCTCTCTCTCTCTCTCTCACGCCCGGCCCCATACCGCCATGCCCCCGTTCACGCCAGGCCATGCCCAACAACGCCCGCTCTCTCCCCTCTCTTTTGCTCTCTCTACCCTCTCTTTTGCTCTTTCCCCTCTCTTTTGCTTCCTCTCCCCCTCTCTTTTGCTCTCTCTCCCCTCTCTCTTTTGCATTCTCTCTCTCCCTCTCTTTAGCGCTCTCTCCCCCTCTCTTTTACACTCTCTTCCCCTCTCTTTTGTGCTCTCTCCCCTCTCTCTTTTGCACTCTCTCCACCTCTCTTTTGTGCTCTCTCCCTCCCCCTGTCTTCTGCGTTCTCTCTCTCCCCCTCTCTTTTGCGCTCTCTCTCCCCCTCTCTTTTGCGCTCTCTCTCCCCCTCTCTTTTGCGCTCTCTCTCCCCCCTCTCTTTTGCTCTCTCTCTCCCCCTCTCTTTTGTGCTCTCTCTCTCCCCCTCTCTTTTGCGCTCTCTCTCTCTCCCCCTCTCTTTTGCTCTCTCTCCCCCTCTTTTTTGCGCTCTCTCTCCCCCTCTCTTTTGCGCTCTCTCTCCATCCCTCTCTTTTGCTCTCTCTCCCTCCTCTCTCTCTCCACTCTCCCCCCTCTTTTGCTCTCTCTCCCCCTCTCTATTGCTCTCACTCCCCCCTCTCTCCCCCCTGTCTTCTTTTGCTCTCACTCTTCCCCTCTCTTTTGCTCTCTCTCTTCCCCCTCTTATTTTCTCTCTCCCCCTCTCTTTTGCTCTCTCTCTCCCCCTCTCTCTTCCCTCTACTTTGCTCTTTCCCCTCTCTTTTGCTCTTTCCCCTCTATTTTGCTCTCTCCCCCCTCTTTTTTGCTCTTTCCCCTCTCTTTTGCTTTCTTTTACCCTCTCTTTAGCTCTTTCCCATCTCTTTTGTTCTCTCCCCCTCTCTTTCTATCTCCTTCCCCTCTCTCTCTCTCTCTCTCTCACGCCCGGCCCCATACCGCCATGCCCCCGTTCACGCCAGGCCATGCCCAACAACGCCCGCTCTCTCCCCTCTCTTTTGCTCTCTCTACCCTCTCTTTTGCTCTTTCCCCTCTCTTTTGCTTCCTCTCCCCCTCTCTTTTGCTCTCTCTCCCCTCTCTCTTTTGCATTCTCTCTCTCCCTCTCTTTTGCGCTCTCTCTCTCCCCTCTCTTTTGCGCTCTCTCTCCCCTCTCTTTTGTGCTCGCTCTCTCCCCCTCTCTTTTGTGCTCTCTCTCCTCCTCTCTTTTGTGCTCTCTCTCCCACCTCTCTCTTGCACTCTCTCTCCCCCCTCTCTTTTGCACTCTCTCTCCCCCTCTCTCTTGTACTCTCTCACCCTCTCTTTTGCGCTCTCTCGCTCCACCTCTCTTTTGCGCTCTCTCGCTCCACCTCTCTTTTGCTGTCTCTACCCCCTCTCTTTTGCTCTCTCCCTCTCTCTTTTGCGCTCTAGCTCCCCCCTCTCTTCTGCGCTCTCTCCCCCTCTCTTTTGCAATCTCTCACCCTCTGTTTTGCGCTCTCTCACTCCACCTCTCTTTTGTGCTCTCTGGCTCCAACTCTCTTTTGCTCTCTCTACCCTCTCTCTTTTGCTCTCTCTACCCCCTCTCTTTTGCTCTCTCCCCCTCTCTTTTGCTGTCTCCCCCCTCTCTTTTGCTCTCTCCCCCTCTCTTTTGCTCTCTCCCCCCTCTCTTTTGCTCTCTCTCCCCCCTCTTTTGCTCTCTTTCCCCCCTCTCTTTTGCTCTCTCTCTCCCCCTCTCTTTTGCTCTCTCTGCACCCTCTCTTTTGCACTCTCTCCCTCCTCTCTTTTGCTCTCTCTCCCCCTCTCTATTGCTCTCTCTCCCCCTCTCTCCCCCCTGTCTCCCCCCTGTCTTCTTTTGCTCTCACTCTTTTCTCTTTTGCACTCTCTCTCCCCCACTCTTTTGTGCTCTCTCTCCCCCCTCTCTTTTGCGCTCTCTCTCTCTCCCCCTCTCTTTTGCGCTCTCTCTCTCCCCCTCTCTTTTGTGCTCTCTCTCCCTCTTTTTTGCGCTCTTTCTCTCCCCCTCTCTTTTGCGCTCTCTCTCTCCCCCTCTTATTTGCTCTGTCTCTCTCCCCTCTCTTTTGCTCTCTCTCTCCATCCCCTCTCTTTTGCTCTCTCTCCCTCCTCTCTCTCTCCCCTCTCTTTTGCGCTCTCTCCATCCTCTCTTTAGCGCTCTCTCCCCCTCTCTTTTACGCTCTCTTCCCCTCTCTTTTGTGCTCTCTCCCCTCTCTCTTTTGCACTCTCTCCCCCTCTCTTTTGCGCTCTCTCCCTCCCCTGTCTTCTGTGCTCTCTCTCTCCCCCTCTCTTTTGCGCTCTCTCTCCCCCTCTCTTTTGCGCTCTCTCCCCCCTCTCTTTTGCACTCTCTCTCCCCCACTCTTTTGTGCTCTCTCTCCCCCCTCTCTTTTGCTTTCTCTCTCTCTCCCCCTCTCTTTTGCGCTCTCTCTCCCCCTCTCTTTTGTGCTCTCTCTCCCTCTTTTTTGCGCTCTTTCTCTCCCCCTCTCTTTTGCGCTCTCTCTCTCCCCCTCTTATTTGCTCTGTCTCTCTCCCCTCTCTTTTGCTCTCTCTCTCCATCCCCTCTCTTTTGCTCTCTCTCCCTCCTCTCTCCCTCCTCTCTCTCTCCCCCCTCTTTTGCTCTCTCTCCCCCTCTCTATTGCTCTCTCTCCCCTCTCTCCCCCCTGTCTCCCCCCTGTCTTCTTTTGCTCTCACTCTTCCTCATTCTTTTGCTCTCTCTCTTCCCCTCTTATTTTCTCTCTACCCCTCTCTTTTTCTCTCTCTCTCTCTCCCCCTCTCTTTTGCTCTCTCTCTCCCCCTCTCTCTTCCCTCTACTGTGCTCTTTCCCCTCTCTTTTGCTCTTTCCCCTCTATTTTGCTCTCTCACCCCTCTTTTTTGCTCTTTCCCCTCTTTTTTGCTTTCTCTTACTCTCTCTTTAGCTCTTTCCCATCTCTTTTGCTCTCTCCCCCTCTCTTTCTATCTCCTTTTCCTCTCACGCCCGGCCCCATACCGCCACGCCCCCGTTCAAGCCAGGCCATGCCCAACAATGCCCGCTCATGCCCGGCCACGCCCACTTCCGCACACCGTCACTGTGCCACAACAGATCAGGTAGACTCTAAGGCCAGGTGTGTTTGTCCTTTTACTGTCTCTACTGCGCATGACAGCTTCAGACAAACACACTTGGCCTTTTATATTATAGGATAGGAATGGGTCATATTCGCCCAACAATTTAAGACAACCCAAGGAAATACTGCTTCTTTCATGCAAAACTGCAGTATCCTACTGTACGAACCAGGATTCCAGGAACACAGTTGGTACAGTAAGATATTACAGTCTTGTGAGAAAGAAATCACTCGTTAGTTTGAATGGTAGAAATTGGACCTTTTACAAAACAAGTTTGAGAAATGTTTAAAAATGCACTATTTTTACCAGGAGAAGCCCTCTTTAGGAGAGCGGATGCAGGAGTCAGAACCGAACTCACAACCATTCTATAAAAGTAACTCTATGCAAAAATACTGGAATTTTAAGATAAACAGTTTATAATAATAAACTTTTAAGGATTAGACTGTTTCTAGAGACATTTACACCTAGATTTAGAGTTCTCCGTTAGCCGTCAAAAGCAGCGTTAAGAGCTCCTAACGCTGCTTTTTACCGCCCGCTGGTATTTAGAGTCAGTCAGGAAAGAGTCTAACGCTCACTTTTCAGCCGCGACTTTTCCATACCGCAGATCCCCTTACGCCAATTGCGTATCCTATCTTTTCAATGGGATCTTCCTAACGCCGGTATTTAGAGTCTTGGCTTTTTTTATTTTTTGTAATTTAGTGTTTTTTTTTTTTTGTAATTTAGTTTAGTTGATTTAATTGTAGGTAATTGTAGGTAGTTTATTTAATTAATTTATTGATAGTGTAGTGTTAGGTTTAATTGTAACTTAGGTTAAGATTTATTTTACAGGTAATTTTGTAATTATTTTAACTAGGTAGCTATTAAATAGTTAATAACTATTTAATAGCTATTGTACCTATTTAAAATAAATACAAAGTTGCCTGTAAAATAAATATAAATCCTAAAATAGCTACAATATAATTATTCGTTATATTGTAGCTATATTAGGGTTTATTTTACAGGTAAGTATTTAGCTTTAAATAGGATTAATTTATTTAATAAGAAATAATTTATTTTGTTAGATTTAAATTATATTTAAATTATGGGGGTGTTAGGGGTGTTAGAATTCTATCAGCCAATCGGAATTAAGGTAGGAAAAATCCTATTGGCTGATACAATCAGCCAATATGATTGAAGTTCAATCCTATTTGCTGATCCAATCAGCCAATAGGATTGAGCTCGCATTCTATTGGCTGATTGGATCAGACAATAGGATTGAACTTCAATCCTTTTGTCTGATTGCATCAGCCAATAGGATTTTTCCTACCTTAATTAAAATTGGCTGATAGAATTCTATCAACCAATCGGAATTGAAGGGACGCCATCTTGGATGACGTCACTTAAAGGAACCGTCATTGTTGAAGAAGAATCCGGATGAAGAGGATGCTCCACGTCAGATGTCTTGAAGATGGAGCCGCTCCGCGCCGGATGGATGAAGATAGAAGATGCTGTCTGGATGAAGACTTCTGCCCCTCTGGAGGACCTCTTCTGCCCGGTTGGATGAAGACTTCTCCCGGCTTCGTTGAGGACTTCAGCCTGGTTGGGTGAAGACGTCTCATGGTAGAGTGATCTTCAGGGGGTTAGTGTTAGTTTTCTTTAAGGGGGGATTGGCTGGGTTTTAGAGTAGGGTTGGTTGTGTGGGTGGTGGGTTTTAATGTTGGGGGGGATTTGCATTTTTTTTACAGGTAAAAGAGCTAATTACTTTGGGGCAATGCCCAGCAAAAGGCCCTTTTAAGGGCTATTTGTAATTTAGTATAGGGTAGGGCTTTTTTTTTTATTTTGTGGGGGCTTTTTTATTTTGTAAGGGGGATTAGATTAGGTGTAATTAGTTTAAAAATCTTGTAATTATTTTATTATTTTCTGTAATTTAGTGTTTGTTCGTTTTTGTACTTTAGATAATTTTATTTAATTGTAATTAATTGTATTTAATTTATTTAATTTATTTAATTATAGTGTAGTGTTAGGTGTAATTAGAACTTAGGTTAGGTTTTATTTTACAGGTAAATTTGTCTTTATTTTAACTAGGTAGTTATTAAATAGTTAATAACTATTTAATAACTATTGTACCTAGTTAAAATAAATACAAAGTTGCCTGTAAAATAAAAATAAACCCTAAGATAGCTACAATGTAACTATTAGTTATATTGTAGCTATCTTAGGGTTTATTTTATAGGTAAGTGTTTAGTTTTAAATAGGAATAATTTAGTTAATTGTAGTAATTTTATTTATATTTATTTTAATTATATTTAAGTTAGGGGTGGTAGGGTTAGGGTTAGACTTAGGTTTAGGGGTTAATAACTTTATTATAGTGGCGGCGGCGTTGTGGGCAGCAGATTAGGGGTTAATAAATGTAGGTAGGTGGTGGCGATGTTAGGGCAGGCAGATTAGGGGTTAATAATATTTAACTAATGTTTGCGATGCGGGAGTGCGGTGGTTTAGGGGTTAATATATTTATTATAGTGGCGGCGATGTCCGGTTCGGCAGATTAGGGGTTAAAAAATTAATTTTAATGTTTGCGATGTGGGGGGCCTAGGTTTAGGGGTTAATAGGTAGTTTATGAGTGTTAGTGTTCTTTTTAGCACTTTAGTTATGAGTTTTATGTTACGGCGCTGTACCATAAAACTCTTAACTACTGACTTTTAAATGCGTTAGGGATCTTTAGTTAAGAGTTTTATGCTAAGGTGTTGTAGTGTAAAACTCTTAGCTACTGACTTTTAAATGTGATACCAGGCTTGACAGGAGAGGGTGTACTGCTCACATTTTGTCAGACTCGTAATACCGGCACTATGCAAGTCCCATTGAAAATATAGGATACGCTATTGACATAAGTGGATTTGCGGTATTTCCGAGTCTGGCCAAAAAAGTGAGATGTACACCTGTACCTGCAAGGCTCGTAATACCAGCTGGCATTAAAAAGCAGCGTTAGGACCTCTTAACGCTGCTTTTTAAGGCTAAAGCCAAACTCATAATCTAGCTGACTGTAAACTATTTTCTGTAACCAAACAAATTACATGTTATTTAACCTCACAATTAATTCACAGATATTCTCTGGATTAAGATTTGGAATTAAGGTATATTACATGCATAGCCTCCAACTGCTATGTTTACCTGTAAATAAAACCAAGCCCCGGTGTCTGCAAAAGGTGAGGGCCCTAGGCAACATTGGATGAGGCACAGCTGTAGTAAGTTGTGTCTTTTTAAAGTGTTTTTAATGGTGCTTTTGGTGGACACTTACTCCTTTGTGGATCCTGTAGTGTATTTAGGGCTCCTGCCCACAGAGTGGGATCTGAGTTACAATCCGGTGCAATGCTGGTTATCATGAGACATGGAATTTCCAAGTCAGCGGCCCTCCAGGAGTCCCCCCGAGCTCCCAAAGCAACCATGCCAACTCATCCTTTTGCTTTGTCTGCAGGGACCAATAAAGCTGTCTGGTAATTTCTGTGGTCGGTGCTGTGAGTAAAGGAGCACTTTGCTTGCCTATAGGAATGGATGCCAGAATTTTTTGTGAGTTAGTGATCAGTAGGGTGTTCAACACTTCATTGGGCACCATTTTATTGTATTCGGCAGTGCCTCTCTGCATAATTGCTTTTGTAGTAGGATAGATGTAGATAGCTTGATAGTTGTGCTGGTCTAGATCTTCCTTTATGGAATATTCATTTTCTGGTGTTATTGATGGAATTGGTGATTCCGTGGTGATGCTTAACGGCTTGTTCTCTTCACTGAGCTCATTTCAGATTACATTCTTTATGAACCGTTATGTCACAACTAGCTTATCCTCCATCCAGTGCTACGCAGTCGGCTCAGTAATTTTGTTAATAAGAGCTTGTCTTGGATGTCTTGTTCAGTGGGTAGTTTATCTATCAGGACTTGGAACACTGCTTCAACTCTTGCAAAGAGAGAGTCCAGGTTGTCTGTAGGACCGTCGATCGTCATGGCTGTAGGCAGCTACTGCGTTATCCCTTTCTGTATATTGTGCTGTTACTTAGGTTATATCTATGATTATGAGAGGTACAATCTTGAGGAAGTCTAAATACCCCGGGGGGGTGCGCTACCTGTAAAGTTGCCGCCGCTACAGGCCTCAATTGTCCTGCTCCATCTCCTGGATCACAAATACAGCAGCTTAGGCTGAAAGAGGTGAAAGAGGTGATTGTAGGTATTTATAGTCAAAAGTTTGTTGGATGCTGTGATCTTAAAATGATAATCGGTGGATTATTGATGTTATTTCTCCTGGAGCTCAAGAGAGATGCGACCGATCAGAGTCGCTGTTAGGACACGCCCCCAGACATTTTTTTTATAAATAAATTAATATCCCACACTGTGATCTTGTTTATAAACCAACAATTTGCCAAATAATAAAAAAAAACATTTTTCTTTCAATAAGAAACTTACGGCTAGTTTACAAGTTTTGTCGGTAAAAACTTGCGTTGCTAACAAGCTTTTTTTTTCCAGTGCTCACTTTAAACAACGCTGGTATTACAAGTTTTCTGAATGGCTGCGTTAGCCTCAGAAAAGTGAGCATTGAGCAAATTTAGCGCCACTTCTACCTGTAATACCAGTGTAGTAGTGGTAAGCTGGCAAAATGTGCAAAAAAGCAGCGTTCAGCTCCTAACGCAGCCCCATTGTTTCCTATGGGAAAATACTTTCTAAGTCTACACCTAACACCCTAACATGAACCCTGAGTCTAAACACCCCTAACCTTACACTTATTAACCCCTAATCTGCTGCCCCCGACATCCTCGCCACCTGCATTATATTATTAACCCCTAATCTGCCGCCCCCAACCTTGCCGCCACCTACCTACAATTATTAACCCCTAATCTGCCGACCGGATATCGCAGCCACTATAATAAATGTATTAACCCCTAAACCGCCGCACTCCCGCCTCACAAACACTAGTTGATTTTTATTAACCCCTAATCTGCCTGCCCTAACATCGCCGACACCTACTTACATTTATTAACCCCTAATCTGCAACCCCCAACGTCGCCGCTACTATAATAAAATTATTAACCCCTAAACCTAAGTCTAACCCTAACACCCCCCTAATTTAAATTTAATTTAAATACATCTAAATAAAATAACTACAATTAAATAAATTATTCCTATTTAAAACTAAATACTTACCTGTAAAATAAACCATAAGATAGCTACAATATAACTAATAATTACATTGTAGCTAGCTTATAATTTATTTTTATTTTACTGGCAACTTTGTATTTATTTTAACTAGGTAGAATAGTTATTAAATAGTTATTACCTATTTATTAACTACCTAGCTAAAATAAGTACAAAATTACCTGTAAAATAAATCCTAACCTAAGTTACAATTACACCTAACACTACACTATCATTAAATAAATTACCTAAACTACCTACAATTAATTACACTTAAATACAATAAACTAAATTACGAAAAAAAATAAACACTAAATTACAGAAAATAAAAAAAATTACAAGAAGTTTAAACTAATTACACCTAATCTAATCCCCCTAATAAAATAAAAAATCCCCCAAAATTTTAAAATACCCTACACTAAATTACAAATAGACCTTAAAAGGGAATTTTTATTAACCCCTAATCTGCAGTCCCCCCCCCAGCGTCGCCGACACCTACCTACAATTATTAACCCCTAATCTGCTGACCGGACATCGTCGCCACTATAATAAATGTATTAACCCCTAAACCGCCGCACTCCCGCCTCGCAAACACTAGTTACATTTTTATTAACCCCTAATCTGCCCCCCCCAGCGTCGCCTACACCTACCTATAATTATTAACCCCTAATCTGCCGCCCCTAACATCGCCGCTACTATAGTAAATGTATTAACCCCTAAACCTAAGTCTAACCCTAACCCTAACACCCCCCTAACTTAAATCTATTTTTAATAAATCTAAATAAAATTACTATAATTAAATAAATTATTCCTATTTAAAAATAAATACTTACCTATAAAATAAACCATAAGATAGCTACAATATTACTAATAATTACATTGTAGCTATTTTAGGATTTATATTTATTTTAACTAGGTACAATAGCTATTAAATAGTTAATAACTATTTAATAGCTACCTAGTTAAAATAATTACAAAATTACCTGTAAAATAAATCCTAACCTAAGTTACAAATACACCTAACACTACACTATCAATAAATTAATTAAATAAATTAACTACAATGATCTAAAATAAAATATAATTAAATAAACTAAACTATATTACAAAAAAAAACAAAACACTAAATTACAAAAAATACAAAAATATTACAAGAAGTTTAATCTAATTACACCTAATCTAATCCCCCTAATAAAATAAAAAAGCCCCCCAAAATAATAAAATTCCCTATCCTAAACTAAATTACAAATAGCCCTTAGGGCCTTTTGCGGGGCATTGCCCCAAAGTAATCAGCTCTTTTTACCAGCCCTTAAAATGGCTTTTTGTGGGGCATTGCCCCAAAGTAATCAGCTCTTTCACCTGTAAAAAATACAATAAAATTCCCTATCCTTAGCTATTGTACCTAGTTAAAATAAATACAAAGTTGCCTGTAAAATAAATATAAATCCTAAAGTAGCTACAATGTAATTATTAATTATATTGTAGCTATCTTATGGTTTATTTTATAGGTAAGTACCTAGTTTTGAATAGGATTAATTTAATTAATTATAGTAATTTTATTTAGATTTATTAAAAATAGATTTAAGTTAGGGGGGTGTTAGGGTTAGGGTTAGATTTAGGTTTAGGGGTTAATACATTTAATATAGTAGCGGCGACGTTGGGGGCGGCAGATTAGAGGTTAATAATTGTAGGTAGGTGTCGGCGACGTTGGGGGGGCAGATTAGGGGTTAATACAATTTAACTAGTGTTTGCGAGGTGGGAGTGCGGCGGTTTAGAGGTTAATACATTTATTTTAGTGGCGGCGATGTCAGGTCAGCAGATTAGAGGTTGATAAGTGTAGTTAGGTTGCGGCGGCGTTGGGGACGGCAGATTAGGGGTTAATAAATATAATGTAGGTGTCGGCAATGTTAGGTGCAGCAGATTAGGGGTTCATAGGTATAATGTAGGTGGTGGCGATGTCCGGTCGGCAGATTAGGGGTTAAATAAATTTATTATAGTGTTTGCGATGCGGGGGGGGCCTCGGTTAAGGGGTTCATAGGTAGTTTATTGGTGTTAGTGTACTTTGTAGCACTGTAGTTAAGAGCTTTATGTTCCGGCGTTAGCCCATAAAACTCTTAACTACTGACTTTTATATGCGGTAGGAGTCTTGGAGGTAGAGGCTGTACGGCTCACTTCTTCCAAGACTTGTAATACCAGCGTTAGCCAAATCCCACTAAAAAAATAGGATATGCAATGTACGTAAGGGGATTTGCGGTATGGAAAAGTCACGGAAGAAAAGTGAGCGGAAGACCCTTTCCTGCCTGACTCGTAATACCAGCGGGCGTTAAAAAGCAGCGTTAGGACCCCTTAACGCTGCTTTTTAAAGCTAACGCCGAACTTGTAATCTAGCCATTAGGAAAAATATATAATGAGCAATTTTACAGTATAATAAATATAAATTGCACGTTGTACACACATGTATTGTATAATCATAATGCCCTAGCTCACATATATGAAAAATTAATTTACAAGTTTTGCTATGGTTTTTGAAGTGAAAAGTTTAATTTCGCTCATGTAAATTGCTATGGTCCTGTCACACTGTACAACGGCATTGATGTAAATATTTCTTTTGTTAAGGATATTCATGCGGAATAGCTACTGTAGTAGTGATTTGTATTTGTATAAGGTATAAATGGTAGGTTTCTGCTAACTTCACAATAGGAATCACAGTTTACTTTAAGGGGGTATATTTATGTAAGTGCGAGGGGACATGATACGATGGTACGATGTAGCATACGCTGCCGGCATTTATCCTTGCACCAGCAGTTCTTGTGAACTGCTTGTGCAATGCTGCCCTTGCAGATTTGCGGCCGCTAGCAGGGGGTGTCAATCAACCTGATCGTATTCGATCGGGTTGATTTCTGTCCGCGGCCTCAGAGCAGGCGGAAAAGTTATGGAGCAGCGGTCTTTAGACCACTGCTTCAAAACTTCTGTTTCCGGAGCTTGATAAATCGGCCCCTTTGTTTTCATCTTGTAGTAAAAGTACACAGCTGCTTACAATAAACTTGCAGTATGGATTACACTGTAGCATAATTTATGCTAGAAATGACGCACAAAATTCTGCTGCTCATGTTATCTAGGCATAAGAGTTTCTAGATGTGATCCATTACTTGCAGAAGGGGAGTACACTTTTCAAAGTTCAGGTTGCCAATAGCTGTTTAATGTTGCAAAAGTCAGCAGAACCTTAAAGGGATATTACTAAGGGTTAGATTACAATTGGAGTGCTATTTTAATGTTTGCCTGTAAAGGGGACAGTTTACGTATGCACGTTAAATAACCAGACATTACAAGTGGCTGGTTAATAATTTGCGCAATTAACCAGAGGTCAGACCTCCGGGTAATGAAAAAAATGTGCCCCAAATGCTCCCCAAATAAAGTGGACAGTTCTTTGACATAAATAAAAAATATGAGACTTTTTTTTAATAAAAAAACTGCAAAAAGCAGTTATAAGGGGTTAAAGTAAGGTGATGTGGGGTGTTTGAAAAAAAAAAAAAGCACTGAAAGTGCCTTTACATAGATGTGAATGGAACTGTGTTTTTACTGTAAATATGTATGTATATGCTTATATACATATGTATGTGTTAATATGTGTATATACACATATAAACACATACAATATATGTATATATATATATATATATATATATATATATATATATACATATATATATATACTGTATATATATATATATATATATATATATAAAACAAAAAGGTATCGGCGCACATCCATTTTCAGAAGCACAACATATTTTTTGAACTGCTGCAAAAAAATGCTTGCAAACAACATCAAGAGACAACTATACTTTTTAAATACAATTGGGATCTTAGTCACTCAATATGGCCATATTTTGTTTAGCCAGTCACCACTTACAAGGTGCCCCAATATAGACTGGTCCTAACACTACAGTCCTTTTGCCACAGAGGGCTGAATCATTCCTGCTTTTACTCTTCATAATAGAATGAGACTCCCTGGCTTAACCCTTTCCTGTCGGGGTTAAAGTGTCTACATTGGAACAACTGTTCCGATGTAGACAAATTGAAATCACAAGATCGTGCACACGATCGTGAGATTTCAATTATTGGATTGGGTCTGGGGGGCATCCCTATAACGCTAGGAGCCTCCAGACCACGATCAAATCCAGGAAGCGCAGTAGGCTTCAGGACAGCCATTGGCTATGATGTTCTATTCCGTCATAACGGCGCTAAAGCCAAGTGTATTTATGACGGAATAGAACGGCAGAACGGTGTTAAAAGGTTAATATTCACAATTCTATTACACTGTCATGAGCACACCTGAGCTTGGGTGGGGTGCTTAAACCAAAGGAAGATGGTCAGTCTCCCTGATTATGTTTAAATACAAATACAAAATTTGTTTTTTTTTAGCGCACCTTACAAAAAGTTTATATACACATCTTTTGGAGTGCTGCCAATATGACCCAGTAATTACACAAACAAAAAGGTATTGGCGCACATCCATTTTCAAAAGCACAACATATTTTTTGAACTGCTGCAAAAAAATGCCTGCAAAAAACATCAAGAGACAACTATTCTTTTTAAATAAAATTAGGCTCTTAGTCACACAATATGGCCATATTTTGCTTAGCCAGTCACCACTTACAAGGTGCCCCAATATAGACTGGTCCTAACACTACAGTCCTTTTGCCACAGAGGGCTGAATCATTCCTGCTTTTACTCTTCATAATAGAATGAGACTTCCTAGCTTAATATTCACAACTCTATTACACTGTCATGAGCACACCTGAGCTTGGATGGGGTGCTTAAACCAATGGGAGATGGTCAGTCTCCCTGATTATGTTTAAATACAAATACAAAATTAGTTTTTTTTAGCACACCTTACAAAAATTTTATATACACATCTTTGGGAGTGCAGCAGTTCAAAAAATATGTTGTGCTTTTGAAAATGGATGTGCGCCAATATCTTTTTGTTTGTGTAATTACTGGGTCATATTGGCAGCACTCCCAAAGATGTGTAGATGTGGCCTTTACATAGATGTGAATGGAACTGTGTTTTTACTGTAAATATGTATGTATATGCTTATATACATATGTATGTGTTAATATGTGTATATACACATATAAACACATACAATATATGTATATATATATATATATATATATATATATATATATATATATACATATATATACTGTATATATATATATATATATATATATATAAAACAAAAAGGTATCGGCGCACATCCATTTTCAGAAGCACAACATATTTTTTGAACTGCTGCAAAAAAATGCTTGCAAACAACATCAAGAGACAACTATACTTTTTAAATACAATTGGGATCTTAGTCACTCAATATGGCCATATTTTGTTTAGCCAGTCACCACTTACAAGGTGCCCCAATATAGACTGGTCCTAACACTACAGTCCTTTTGCCACAGAGGGCTGAATCATTCCTGCTTTTACTCTTCATAATAGAATGAGACTCCCTGGCTTAACCCTTTCCTGTCGGGGTTAAAGTGTCTACATCGGAACAACTGTTCCGATGTAGACAAATTGAAATCACAAGATCGTGCACACGATCGTGAGATTTCAATTATTGGATTGGGTCTGGGGGGCATCCCTATAACGCTAGGAGCCTCCAGACCACGATCAAATCCAGGAAGCGCAGTAGGCTTCAGGACAGCCATTGGCTATGACGTTCTATTCCGTCATAACGGCGCTAAAGCCAAGTGTATTTATGACGGAATAGAACGGCAGAACGGTGTTAAAAGGTTAATATTCACAACTCTATTACACTGTCATGAGCACACCTGAGCTTGGGTGGGGTGCTTAAACCAAAGGGAGATGGTCAGTCTCCCTGATTATGTTTAAATACAAATACAAAATTTGTTTTTTTTTAGCGCACCTTACAAAAAGTTTATATACACATCTTTGGGAGTGCTGCCAATATGACCCAGTAATTACACAAACAAAAAGGTATTGGCGCACATCCATTTTCAAAAGCACAACATATTTTTTGAACTGCTGCAAAAAAATGCCTGCAAAAAACATCAAGAGACAACTATTCTTTTTAAATAAAATTAGGCTCTTAGTCACACAATATGGCCATATTTTGCTTAGCCAGTCACCACTTACAAGGTGCCCCAATATAGACTGGTCCTAACACTACAGTCCTTTTGCCACAGAGGGCTGAGTCATTCATGCTTTTACTCTTCATAATAGAATGAGACTCCCTAGCTTAATATTCACAACTCTATTACACTGTCATGAGCACACCTGAGCTTGGATGGGGTGCTTAAACCAATGGGAGATGGTCAGTCTCCCTGATTATGTTTAAATACAAATACAAAATTTGTTTTTTTTAGCACACCTTACAAAAATTTTATATACACATCTTTGGGAGTGCAGCAGTTCAAAAAATATGTTGTGCTTTTGAAAATGGATGTGCGCCAATATCTTTTTGTTTGTGTAATTACTGGGTCATATTGGCAGCACTCCCAAAGATGTGTAGATAAACTTTTTGTAAGGTGTGCTAAAAAAAATATTTTGGTATCTGTATTTAAAAATAATCAGGGAGACTGACCATCTCCCATTGGTTTAAGCAACCCACCCAGGCTCAGGTGTGCTCAAGACAGTGTAATAGAGTTGTGAATTTTAAGCCAGGGAGTCTCATTCTATTATGAAGAGTAAAAGCAGGAATGATTCAGCCCTCTGTGGCAAAATGACTGTAGTGTTAGGACCAGTCTATATTGGGCCACCTTGTAAGTGGTGACTGGCTAAGCAAAATATGGCCATATTGTGTGACTAAGATCCCAATTTTATTTAAAAAGAATAGTTGTCTCTTGGAGGCCTATTTATCAAGCCGTCAACTGTGCTGCATTCGCGGGCACCAATACGCTCGCCTGACATCGTCTAACATCGCTGCCGCGGACTTGAATACGCTCTCCATAGTTAACAAAAAAGCTGTCAAATAGCTGCGCAACAAGTGCGGGGCGATGAGCAGCGGACTGTTGTTAACTAACAGTCATCGATCTCGCTGCTCTTCAGCTTTTTCCCAGCTTTATTTGTATACTGTCACTAAACACCCACACTATACTAAACTGTTTAACCCCTATACAGCCACTCCTGGACCCTGTTGCAACTAAATAAAGTTATTAACCCCTAAACCGCCGCTCCCGGAGCCCACCGCCACTCTAATAAACTTTTTAACCCTATTCCTCCACTCCCGGAGCCCACCGCCACCTACATTATACTTATTAACCCCTAATTTGCCGCCCCCTACACCTCCGCCACCTACATTATGTTATTAACCCCTATCCCTCTGCTCCCGGAGCTCACCGCAACTAAATAAAGTTATTAACCCCTAAACCGACAGTCCCCCACATCGCCATAAACTAAATTAACCTATTAACCCCTGAACCTAACAACCCGCTAACTTTATATTAAATATTAACTCATCCCTATCTTATTAGAAATTTAAACTTACCTTTAAAATTAAATTAAACTATATTAAAATAAAAATTAATCTACCCTATTATACTAAAATTACATTAAACTATATTAAATTAATAATTAACCTACCCTATTATAATAAAATTACATTAAACTATATTAAATTAATGATTAATCCAACCTAACTTTTATACTAAAATTACATAAAACGAGGGCGGAGCTTGGCCACGCAGGTGAATGGCCGCATTCTAGAACAGCTCCAAGTCCTAGAGTTAAAGCAACTACATATAATGGCTAATTAGACCTTAAAAAATATCACCCTAAGCCTAGGGGATAACACACAGTAACCCATGTGGTTATAATAACCCAGTGAGCACACTACCCCAGACACCAGAGGCTAACAACCAGCTCCAGACAGGAGAGACCCAGCCGGCGCTTCCCGGTGTACAACTTATTGCAGACACCGCAGTCGCCAAGTACAAACACGCCGGACCCTGCAAAGGGGACAGAAGAGTGGAGTGTAACAAGCCACATACCTTAAGATGTGACAAGGTGAGGAGATCCTGAATGGCTGCGAGATCGCGAGTACGGCGTACTCAGAACTGAAGAGACGGACACTTCACATGCGGCGGCCCACCGTGGTGAGTCTGATATAGAAAGCACACGCCAAAAATATGCAAACAGGAGACTCTGTACTTAGGTGAAGTGACAAAAAAAGGCACCCGTAGCACACTCTAAGCTGGGCTGTCAATCTTATAACACCACGTGGTTAGCAGTGGGTAAGGCCTTCTGATACGCAGTAAAGCATTAATACATACAATTACAAGCATAGAGGAGTGTGTGCACGGAGATCAGTGCTGCACAGAGAGAGACTGATAATAGCTAGCAGGCAGCTAAGGTGAGAAGAATTGGGGCTATTAGCAAGGAAATAGCGAATAGTAGCAAATGCCACTAACCACCCAGCAAAGTTTGAACAAGCTTTATCAAAAGGCCCACTGACTTTACATTACCTCCCTGGTGCCTAACATACTTCCAACAACATAAGCATTGGCCCTAATCTCCTCAGTTTTATCCTTTTATAGTGGGGAATGCCTAACAAAAAACAGCAAAAATCAGAAAAAAACCCCACATTAAACCCTTAAATAGATATCTAAAACCTATCGAACATCACGTGACAACAGATAAAGAGAGCATGGAAGCGATAAATCCTAAAACCCCTGAGCAGCAAGTCTCTGAAGAAGCGCAGCTGCACACTAATGTTACCAAAAAGGATCTTCTGCAGCTGTCTTCAAAGGAGGATATACAAAACGTAATGCATGAAATGCGAAATTTATTTCAAGACCTACGCAAGGATATTAACTCACTAGAGGGTAGGGTCGTTGCAGTGGAGGAGGCGCAGGCCACTACAGATGCCAAGGTACATACGAATTCCGCAAAACTGCAAGACCACAAGGCAACCATACAGTTATTAACAGATAAACTGGAGGACTTAGATAACAGGGGGCGCCGAAATAATATAAGGGTAAGAAGAGTCCCTGAGTCCGTCCACCCCCCGCTATTGAAGGTTATCTACAAAGCCTGTTCCGAACATTAAAAGGCACACCATCTTCACCAGAGATTGAATTAGAATGAGCACACAGGGCCCTGAGGCCTAGACCCCCCTAAAGCTCCCCCACGGGACATTATCATAAAATTCCTTAACTATAAGGATAAAGAAGAGCTTATGCGTTGTGCACGGTCCAAAAAATCTATTCAACATGCTGGAACCGAGCTACAACTGTGTGTCACCAACTACTTTACAGAAGTGTCGTGAGCTGGCCCATGTAACAGAACAACTAAGAAACCGCAAGATTCAATACCGCTGGGGATTCCCAGTTTCGATAATAGTCACCCAAGGCAACAAGTCTGTGACATACAGACCAGGCTCAGACCTACAAGCTTTCCTAGCAGACATTGACGGAGCAACCATATCACCCCGACATTGGGGCAACCAGGAAGACAGGCCGACAGAAGTGCCTAGGCCCACATCATCTGATCATGCTGGGGATTAACATGAATCATCAATGACTTGACGATATGTAAGCTGCAGGCCTTCGGCCCCGGACATTCAAATCAGACAGACAGGGTACTAAATGTACTGACTATGAAAAGGCCCAACTAACCCACCTCATTGTGAGAGATAGCAGTGACTTTGCTTTATAGTAAACAGATCCCTTACTAAGAATCTACCCACTATGTGAGATACCAGATACAGAGCTGATCATTCTCCTGCTGAATAATAATTTCTTACCCCAACAGGTATTGTTCTAGGAATTGTACGTTTGTTTTAGCTTTGTTAAATGGAGTGCTATAGTGAACTGTCTCCTAAATCAAAACCTACCCACTATGGGAGATACCAGATACAAGGCAGAAAGTTCTCCTGTTGAAATAACAATTTTTTACCCCAACAGGGATTGTTTTACAAGTTGTAAGTTTGGTTTAGCTTTGTTAAATGTTGCACTTTTTTCAGTTTTCCACAAAAGACAAGGTTATAGGCTATATATTTGATACCCCAGGCCTGTTTCATGTCTAGTCAAATATCAGGAAAAGCAATCTGTGAGCATAGACAACACCTAAAACATATAACTAGACAATATATAATCCCCTCACTATACTGGTTATATATTCTAGCTAGCAATACACTACAGCTAAATCAAATAGAGTCACTAGGCGAAGGACAGAGAAGAGCACTAATAATACCCTGATACGTTGTCTCCGTAACCTGTCTTTATCACTCACCTAGTCCAAACTATAATGGAAATCGTTAACTAAAATATAGAAATCTAGGTACAGAATAAAAATACCACATATAGATTAGTAAATACAATCTGCAACCTAAGAGTGCAGTGCCTTCAGGCCACATCTAAAGAGTTACCAAGAAGCTTAGTTTACTATAAAAAAAATCACACAGGCTTTCCAGATAGTAGCCCATGCTTATCTAACCAGAATCCTCTCCACCTAGGCCTACAAGAATAGAGTTACCCCCTCATTTAAGGATTAGGCCTAATGAGCCACACAAAAAACCAGGACCACCTCTTAGGGGTCTTGGAGATTGATATTTCTCAATAAGTTGCGTACACTCATGGATTACCACCCTCTTAGTTACTACCAAGTTTATTGTTGTTTATTATTTTTCTTTCCGATTTTATTGTTACTTATCAATCTTTAATGTTCGATTGTTTACACTTTAATTGGATTTTAGCATTCACAAAACCCAATCAATATATTTTGCATTAATTATTCGTCTAGTGTGTCAGGCGAAGATACTGAACGTGTTTGTTACCAAACCTTATTAAGAGGTTTTTTTTTGTTTTTTTTCCCTAAAATCTTTTACCTTTCCATTCTCTCCCCCCCCCCCCCCCACCTCCCCACTACACCTAGCAAGATGAACACTCAAAATAGCAAATTTCAAATGCATAGCCTTAACTTCACGACAATAAATGCAAAGGGTTTAAACAACCCCGGGAAGAGGTCTATAGTTTTTCAAGATTTAAAAAACATACACAGTCACATCCTATTCCTGCAGGAAACACATTTTTTAAAAGGCAAAGAGCCCAAATGGCATAATACACAGTACCCCACATTTACCTTGCATCTGGCCCCTCAAAAAAATGTGGAGTTGGTATCCTGATCCACCACTCAATCCTCTTCAAACACACACACACGGAGAAAGACCCAGATGGGCGTTTTATAATTCTGACGGGCACATTATACGAACACCCAATCACGATGGCTTCTGTATATGCACCGAACAACAACCAACACATATTTCTAAAAAGATTCACCAAGTTCCTCTTGGACTTTGCGAAAGGTCCAGTGTTTGTTGCGGGAGACTTAAATGTACCTCTAGACTCACAGCAAGACACTTCCAATGGCACATCTAGCGTACGCAAGAAAATACTCAAATCAGTAAAGGCAACGCTAAATGATCTGCTCCTACATGATACTTGGCGCATAGCACACCCAACATCCAAGGACTTTACCTTCTACTCGCCCCCCTGCACAAAATACTTGCGCATAGATTATATATTTACAGACTCGGTAGGCCTATATATGATAGGTGAGTGCCAAATCGGTCATATTACCTGGTCAAACCATGCGCCAGTCACTGCTGAAATCTTCTGGCCAGACCTACCCACAACATCCTATATTTGGAGAATGGATGATGCCCTTCTGGACAAGCCCCTAATTAAAACCGAATTACAAAAATCTCTAAACGATTACTTTATGCACAATACTCCACTTCATACCTCACTGTCTATTATGTGGGATGCACACAAGTGCGTAATGCGAGGAGAATTTCTCAAACACACAGCTAGATTGCAACAACTACACTGGGCTAAATCTGAACTCAATCAGCATCTCGCAGATGCCTATCAGAGTAGATTGCGATCAGTCAAACAACATTTCCACGAAAATGGAAATAAACCTGGGAAGCTGCTAGCCCGAACTATTCGTAGACAGCAACTTCGCGCACATTTATACAGCATTACAGACAAGGAGGGTACTAAAGTGAAAAGCAATAAACAAATAGCTAACGCATTTAATCATTATTATAAAACACTATACAACATAAACTGGAGGTCAGACACGCAAACACAATTCACACACAGGGAAGAGGCTGTGGATGCATACCTGACAACCCTAAACCTTCCTTCTTTGTCAAAAGAAGAAGCTGACACACTTGACATGCCTATATCCCAAGATGAACTATCTTTAGCAATTAAAGATCTCCCAAATGGTAAGAGCCCAGGCCCAGATGGGTTTACTATTAAATATTATTAAACCTTCTTTAACATCCTAGCACCTAAAATACTACAGATGTTTAACAGCTTAATCAAAGAACCTCAGCTCCCCCGCACTATGCTTGAGGCTTATACATCAGTAATTCCCAAACCGGGTAAACCTCACACTGCTCCTGAACATTTCAGACCTATATCACTGCTAAATACTGATATTAAGATCCTTTCTAAAATATTATCTATGCGTCTTAACAAATATTTGCCAAACCTTGTTTCCACAGACCAGGTGGGATTCGTCCCTGGCAGGGAAGCAAGGGACAACACTTGTAAAATTATACAACTTGTAGATCATGCGCGTAATGAGAAGGTGCCTTTGGTGCTTTTCTCGACTGATGCAGAGAAGGCCTTCGACCGTGTCGATTGGCTCTTCCTGCATCAGGTGTTGAAGGCTATGAACTTTGGGAACGCATTCACAAACATCGTGTTCTCCTTGTACTCTGACCCGAACGCCAGAGTAAGGGTTAATGGAACTCAATCGGATACCTTTAATATCTCAAACAGGACAAGACAGGGATGCCCTCTCTCCCCACTTCTGTTCGCCATATCAATCGAAGCGTTGGTACAGAAGATTTGCAATAACCCCAATATCACCGGCATTACAATAAAAGATAATGAATATAAACAAGCACTATATGCTGATGATATTCTATACACCCTCATTAACGCTGAAACGTCCATCCCAAAACTTCTGGAGGAGTTGGAGATCTACAGATCCCTCTCTAACTTTCATCTTAATATCACAAAGTCTGAAATCCTTAACATAACAACCTCACAGGAACAATTACAAAATCTCTGCGAAATGCACCAAATACCAATAGCAGTCTCCCATATAAAATACCTAGGGATCCTCCTCCCTAAAGACCCCCGAGACCTATATAAGTTTAATTATCTCAAATTGAAAAATGAAATAGCCAGAGATCTCTCTTCATGGAAGAATAAGCCTCTCTCGTGGTTAGGCAAAACTGGAATCATAAAAATGAACATTCTTCCAGGCATACTTTACATACTACAAACACTTCCAATTCTTATCACTAAAGGCTTTATCCCGCAACTCCAAAAACTATTAGAACAATTCATATGGAATAATATTAAACCACGAGTTCCAAGAAAAACCCTCTACATGCCTGGAGACAAAGGTGGTTTAGGCTTCCCAGACCTCGCATCATATAGGCAGGCAATATTCCTGCAGAGAATAGTAGAATGGGCCCATAATTCCACACATAAAGCATGGGTTAGACTAGAGGGCCGAATCCTTAACCTCAACAACGTAGGAGCACTAGCATTCATCTCACACACGAAACGCCCGAAAACCACAAGTAAATACACTATTATAGCAGAAACCCTTAGAATCTGGGACAAAACAATTAATACCAGTACACATATCTCAACAAAACACTCACCCCTTCTATCTATCATAGAAAACCCAGATCTCCCATATTCTCATCTGTGTACACAAATGAGCAGGCCCTATAACCTCCGTGAAGCCTCATTACACTTTGCTGTAACAGGTGGGAAGCTACTTTCCCAAGAAATGGCAGACAAATATGGAGCGATCTTTCACTCCTGGCTGAGATATAACCAATTTCAGCATTACCTTGCACATCATAAAAACAGAGAGAATTTCATGAGAACTTTAACATCTTTTGAGACACTATGCACAACAAGCAAATCACCTAGACGTTTGATCTCAATGATATACAAGCTTATAACAACCCCGCCAGGGTCCTATCTCCCATCTTACACAAGGGCTTGGTGCAAGGATCTTGGCAAAGACATTGATGAAGACACTTGGCTCAAATCCTTTAACTTAACTAAATGCTCTTCCATCTCAGCCAATGTACAGGAAATTCATTTAAAACTCACTAGTAGATGGTACTTGACCCCAACAAGGCTACACAAATGTTTCCAGTCAGCTAGCCCTATGTGCTGGAGAGACTGTGGAGAGCATGGCACACTTCTGCATATATGGTGGGAGTGCCCAAAAATAATAGACTATTAGCGTGAAGTGCTCAACCACATGTCAGACAAACTGCAAATTACTGTTCCAAACACCCCAGAAGCGACCCTCCTGTTCCAACTGCCCATAGTCAAAACACCTCACACACGAGCGCTAATGCTATTAATGCTCACGGGAGCAAAAAAAATAATACCTAAGAGATGGAAGTCGGGGTTGTCCCAACCCTTGAGGAATGGGTACACGAGGTTGACGAGCTGCTTATATTAGAAAGATTCCACTATTTTAAAATCAACCAGATAGACACACATGAGATGATGCTGGCCACATGGAGGGATACTGGTCTGTGAGTGAGATAGATTTTAAAGATGCAAAAACAGGGACACACCACCAAGCTTCCCTCCCCCCCCTTTTTCCTCCTTCCTTCCCTCCACCTTTGAAACTCCCCCGTACCTTCCCCCCCTTTTTTTTAGTTTTTTGTTGTTTGTTATGTTTTTATAGTTCTTTAGACACACAGTTATATGTAATGTATGATGTTAATTGAGTATAATGAAGAAAGAGGAGAGTATTAGAAAAGATAAAAAATACAACAGGCTTTTTGAGTACAGATGTTTATTATAAAATGCATTCACAGATAGAAGGAAAAAATAAATAAATAAATGAATAAATAAAAACAAAACGCAGCTGATTGTACTACTAAAATTACACAGTTTTGTTAACATTTGTTTATATTCATACAATATGTTTTTGTAATGTTTTGTTTCCGCTGTATGCTTAAAGTGTATATATAAATACTCAATAAAGCTTGTTTTAAAACAAATTTTTTTTACATAAAACTACAAATTAAATTAAATATATTATATATTTAAACACCTAACCCTACTCAAATAATTTAAATCTACACTAAAAAATGACAAAGTTACAAAAAACTTACAACTAAGTTACAAAAAATAACAAACACTAACGGCTAGATTACGAGTTGTGCGTTAGGTTTAAAAAGCAGCGTTAAGATGTCCTAACACTGCTTTTTAATGCCCGCTGGTATTACGAGTCTTGCAGGTACAGGTGTATCGCTCACTTTTTTGGCCCGACTTGGAAATACCGCAAATCCACTTACGTAAATTGCGTATCCTCTTTTTTCAATGGGACTTGCATAGCGCCGGTATTATGAGTCTGACAAAAATTGAGCTGTAGACCCTCTCCTGTCAAGAATGGTACCGCATTTTAAAGTCAGTAGTTAAGAGTTTTACACTACAACGCCGTAGCATAAAACTCTTAACTAAAGTGCTAAAAAGTACACTAACACCCATAAACTACATATTAACCCCTAAATCGAGGCCCTCCCACATCGCAAACACTAAAATCAAATTTTTTAACCCCTAATCTGCCGAACCGGACATCGCTGCCACTATAATAAACATATTAACCCCTAAACCGCTGCACTCCCACCTCGCAAACATTAGTTAAATATTATTAACCCCTAATCTGCCATCCCTAACATCCCCGACACTACCTACATTTTTTAACCCCTAATCTACCGCCCCCAACGTCGCCGCAATTATACTAAAGTTATTAACCCCTAAATCTAAGTTTAACCCTAACACCCCCTAACTTAAATATAATTAAAATAAATTGAAATAAAAATTCCTATCATTAACTAAATAATTCCTATTTAAAACTATATACTTACCTATAAAATAAACCCTAAGCTAGCTACAATATAACTAATAGTTACATTGTAGCTAGCTTAGGAATTATTTTTATTTTACAGGCAAGTTTGTATTTACTTTAACTAGGTACAATAGTTATTAAATCGTTATTAACTATTTAATAACTACCTAGCTAAAATAAATACAAAGTTACCTGTAAAATAAAACCTAACCTAAGTTACAATAACAACTAACACTACACTATAATTAAATTATTTCCCTAAATTAAATACAATTAAATAAAATTATCTAAAGTACAAAAAACACCCCACTAAATTACAGAAAATAATAAACAAATTACAAGATTTTTAAACTAATTACACCTAATCTAATCCCCCTAACAAAATAAAAAAGCCCCCCCAAAATAAAAAAGCCCTACCCTACACTAAATTACAAATAGCCCTTAAAAGGGCCTTTTGCGGGGCATTGACCCAAAGTAATCAGCTCTTTTACCTGTAAAAAAAATTACAAATCCCCCCCAACATTAAAACCCACCACCCACACAACCAACCCTACTCTAAAACCCACCCAATACCCCCTTAAAAAACCTAACACTAACCCCTTGAAGATCACCTTACCGGGAGGAGTCTTCATCCAACCGGGCCAAAGTCCTCGACGAACCTGGGAGAAGTCTTCATCCAAGCCGGGCAAAGTGGTCCTCCAGACAGGCAGAAGTCTTCATCCAGATGGCATCTTCTATCTTCATCCATCCGGCGCGGAGCGGGTCCATCTTCAAGACATCTGACACGGAGCATCCTCTTCATCTGACAGCTAAGACTGAATGAAGGTTCCTTTAAATGACGTCATCCAAGATGGCGTCCCTTCAATTCCAATTGGCTGATAGAATTCTATCAGCCAATCAGAATTAAGGTAGAAAAAATCCTATTGGCTGATGTAATCAGCCAATAGGATTGAGCTTGCATTCTATTGACTATTCCAATCAGCCAATAGAATGTGAGCTCAATCCTATTGGCTGATTGGATCTGCCAATAGGATTGAAGTTCAATCCTATTGGCTGATTTCAACAGCCAATAGGATTTTTTTCTACCATAATTCCGATTGGCTGATAGAATTCTATCAGCCAATTGGAATCTAAGGGACGCCATCTTGGATGACATCATTTAAAGGAACCTTCATTCATCGTTAGTCCGTCGGAAGAAGAGAATGCTCTGCGTCGGATATCTTGAAGATGGACCCGCTCCGCGCCGGATGGATCAAGATAGAAGATGCCATCTGGGTGAAGACTTCTGCGGGCTTGGATGAAGACTTCGGCCGTGTCAGGGTTTTTTCCCTGTTGTGTTTGCCATGTGCTGCTGGCAGCCATTTTACTCACCTCTCTTCCTGACTATGGTGCATTGTAGGGGATGCTGCTCATTCCCTGCACATCCTTTTATGGCCAGACTGGTGTGCATCATCCATATGAGACAGGATGCAGTCTCAGAATTGTGATGCCATCACTTATTATTTAAAAGGCCTCTGTTCAGTATGCTTTGCCTTTGCGTTGTCTCAGACCTGTTTGTGAGAGTTCCTGTGTATTACCTGGCTGCCTGATGTCCTTCCTGGTTCCTGATCCCTGGCTTGTTCCTGACTCTGCTGTTTTCCTTGTTCCTGATTCCGGCTCGTCTGACTATTCGCTTTTGCTCCTGACTAGGCTCGTCTGACTACCAGCTCTGGTTTTGACTCCTGGCTTGTTATTTGACTTGTGGACTTTTTATTATTTTTTGCTATTAATAAAGGTGTGATAATTTTTGCACTTCTCATCTCAGTCTGATTCCTGGCACCTTGACAGGCCGGCTTCTTGGAGGACTTCTTGCCGCTTGGATGAGACTTCTCCCGGCTTCTTGGAGGATGGATGTTGGATCTTCAAAACTGTAAGTAAATCTTCTGAGGTTAGTTTAAGGATTTTTTAAGTGTTTATTGGGTGGGTTTTATTTTTAGATTAGGGTTTTGGGCTGCAAAATAGCTAAATGCCCTTTTAAGGGCAATGCCCATCCAAATGCCTTTTCCAGGGCAATGGGGAGCTTAGGTTTTTTTAGTTAGCTTTTTATTTGGGGGGTTGGTTGTGTGGGTGGTGGGTTTTACTGTTGGGGGGGTATTTGTATTTTTTTTTACAGGTAAAAGAGACGATTACTTTGGGGCGATAGCCCGCAAAAGGCACTTTTAAGTGCTATTTGTAGTTTATTGTAGGCTAGGGTTTTTTTATTTTGGGGGGGGGCTTTTTTATTTTCATAGGACCCTTAGATTAGGTGTAATTAGTTTAAAGCTTTGATAATTTCTTTTTTCTTTTTTGTAACTTAGTGTTTATTTTTTTTTTGTAACTTAGTTGTAAGTTTTTTGTAGTTTTACGTAATTTTAGTATAAAAGTTAGGTTAGATTAATTTTTAATTTAATATAGTTTAATGTAATTGTATTATAATAGTTAGGATAGGTTAATCATTGATTTAATATAGTTTAATGTAATTTTATTATAATAGTTAGGTTAGGTTAATTATTAATTTCATATAGTTTAATGTAATTTTATTATAATAGTTAGGGTAGGTTAATTATTAATGTAATATAGTTTAATGCAATTTTAGTATAATAGTTAGGGTAGATTAATTCATAGTTTAATATAGTTTAATTTAAATCTAAAGGTAAGTTTAAATTTATTATAAGATAGGGATGAGTTTTTATTTAATGTAAGGTTAGCGGGTTGTTAGGTTTAGGGGTTAATAGTTTAATTTAGTTAGTGATATGGGAGGCCAGGGGTTTAGGGGTGGGGTTAATAACTTTATTTAGTTGCGGTGGGCTCCGGGAGCGGCATGATAGGGGTTAATAACTTTTATTTAGGTAGCAGCGGTGTCGGGACGGCAGATTAGGGGTTAATAAGTATAATGTAGGTGGCGGCGGTGTCGGGGCGTCAGATTAGGGGTTAATAAGTATAATGTAGGTGGCGGCGGTGTAGGGGGCGGCAGATTAGGGGTGTTTAGACTCGGGGTACATGTTAGGGTGTTAGGTGTAAACATAACTTTTATTCTCCCATAGGAATCAATGGGATATCGGGCAGCAGTGAACATAAGCTTTCACTGCTTTCAGACTCCCATTAATTCCTATGGCATCCGCCACCTCCAGGGCGGCGGATTGAAAACCAGGCACGCTGGGCCAGAATAGTGGCGAGCGTACCTGGTAGTTATTTGATAACTAGCAAAAGTAGTCAGATAGTGCCGAATTTGCATTCGGAACATCTGTAGTGATGTAAGCATCGATCTGTGTTGGACTGAGACCGGCGGATCGTATGCTACATCACAAAATTCTACTTTTGCCGGTCTGTAGCCTTTGATAAATAAGGTGAATAAAGCTCTCCACAATTACGCTGCGGTATTTCAGCGTATTTGCGGTTGATGGCTTGATAAATAGGCCCCTTGATGTTGTTTGCAGGCATTTTTTTTGCAGCAGTTCAAAGAATATGTTGTGCTTTTGAAAATGGATGTGTGCCAATACTTTTTTGTTTGTGTAATTACTGGGTCATATTGGCAGAACTCCCAAAGATGTGTATATAAATTTTTTGTAAGGTGTGCTAAAAAAAACAAATTTTGTATTTGTTTTTAAACATAATCAGGGAGACTGACCATCTCCCATTGGTTTAAGCACCCCACCCAAGCTCAGGTGTGCTCATGACAGTGTACTAGTTGTGAATATTAAGCTAGGGAGTCTCATTCTATTATGAAGAGTAAAAGCAGGAATGATTCAGCCCTCTGTGGCTAAAGGACTGTAGTGTTAGGACCAGTCTATATTTGGGCACCTTGTAAGTGGTGACTGGCTAAGCAAAATATGGCCATATTGTGTGACTAAGATCCTAATTTTATTTAAAAAGAATAGTTGTTCCTTGATGTTGTTTGCAGGCATTTTTTTGCAGCAGTTCAAAAAATATGTTGTGCTTTTGAAAATGGATGTGTGCCAATACTTTTTTGTTTGTGTAATTACTGGGTCATATTGACAGCACTCCCAAAGATGTGTATATAAACTTTTTGTAAGGTGTGCTAAAAATAAATAAATTTGTATTTGTATGTATATATTTATATACATATGTTTATATACATATATATTTTTATTTTGCTGCCCAACATTGCACAAATTACCCCCCTGCGCTGCACTAGGTGCTTTTTCGTGTCTGACATGACATTTACTTGGTATTACTGAGTGGAGCACAAATATGGCGCTCATGAAAGTGCAATATTGAGCTCCACTCGTAATCTAGGTCTAAATAAATCATTGCTTGAGTGATGCATTCAGAGCAAAGATTACTCTGAGAATAATTTGTACATGTATTTTAAAAAATTATTGGCTAGATTATGAGTTTTGCGGTATGAGTCAAAAAGCAGCGTTAAGGCTCATAACGCTGCTTTTTCCCTACCGCTGGTTTTACGAGTCTTGCAGGTTTAGGGGCACCACACACTTTTTTGGCCTTAACCGCAAATTTGCGTAAAGTCTTTTTTCAATGGGACTTCCATAGCTTTTTCTGGGGCGCCAAAAAGTGAGCGGTACAGCCTATCCCGCAAAGCTGTAGCTTAAACTCATAACTAAAGTGTTAAAAAGTACACTAACACCCATAAACTACCTATTAAAGGGACAGTAAACACTAATATTTTTTTTCTTTAATCAAAATTATCTTGTTTAATTATATTTATAAATCAGCTTCTTTTTTAAACGTTTTCTTTTGATGTTTAGATTTTACCCTCATAATTTCTTTTATTTGCAAATAGACAGCCCACCCACCGCTTCTCCTTACTTTTTTTTTTATTTTACCATTTGTTTGTTCTGCCTATCACCTGCGTTACCGATCGCGCCATTGCATTCTATTGAGTGCGCCCCGTCATTATCACACACACAAAAAAAAAAATTGGATTCTGCGCATGCGCACTTTGTTACTTTTCCCCTCAGTTGTCAAACTGACTGTCAGTGAGGTAAACAACGGATTGCCGCTTTTGCAATCCCTTTGTTACATCAATAGTTGTCTAGTGAATTAAAATATGCACTTATCTGATTTACTTTACAGAATGTGTAGCAATGATTCACTATTTTTTCATGCAAAAAAAATAATTTCAATATGTATGCTAGGCTGTATAATAATAAAAGATTGAACTAGATAGGAAGAAAAATATGTAAATGGATAAAGCACATACTGCATTGTACCTTATACCGGTATTCTCATTTTTTTCCCATTGTTGCTCAGTGCCTTTATTTCCATGAGCTTCATGAGTGCGCTCATTAGCATGGTCAGGGGGTGTGTCAAGGGGCGGATAGAAAAACAAAAACATTAGATTGTGTCAGAGGGCGGAGTTTAGAATATACAACTGGGAATTTTTTTCGAATAAACAAAGTCTTCTGTTTACTGACCCTTTAACCCCTAAACCGAGGTCCTCCCGCATTGCAAACATTTAAATAAAATTATTAACCCCTAATCTGCTGCTCCCGGCATCGCCGCCACTATAATAAACATATTAACCCCTGAAACGTTGCACTCCCGCATCGCAAACACTAGTTAAATATTATTAACCCCTAATATGCTGCCCCTAGCATGGCCACAACCTACCTTCATTAATTAACCCCTAATCTGCCACCCCCAACGTCGCCGCCACGATACTAAATGTATTAACCCCTAAACCTAAGTCTAACCCTAACACCCCCCTAACTTAAATATAATTAAAATAAATCTAAAAGAAAAAAGGATATCATTACCTAAATAATTCCTATTTAAAACTAAATACTTACTTATAAAATAAACCCTAAGCTAGCTACAATATAACTAAAAATTGCATTGTAGCTAGCTTAGGGTTTATTTTTATTTTACAGGCAAGTTTGTATTTATTTTAACTAGGTAGACTAGTTAGTAAATAGTTATTAACTATTTACTAACTACCTAGCTAAAATAAATACAAATTTACCTGTAAAATAAAACCTAACCTGAGTTACACTAACACCCCTAACCTTACACTACAATTAAATAAATTACCTAAATTCCACAAAAACAAACAAACAAACACTAAATTACTAATTACACCTAATCTAATAGCCCTATCAAAATAAAAAAGCCCCCCAAAATAAAAAAAAAAATACCAATAGCCCTTAAAAGGGCCTTTTGCAAGGCATTGCCACAAAAAAATCAGCTCTTTTACCTGTAAAAAAAAATACAAACACCTCCCCAACAGTAAAACCCACCACCCACACAACCAACCCCCCAAATAAAATCCTAACTTAAAAAACCTAAGTTCGCCATTGCCCTGAAAATGGCATTTGGATATGCATCGCCCTTAAAAGGGAATTTAGCTCTTTTTCAATTGCCCAAACCCTAATCTAAAACTAAAACCCACCAAATAAATCCTTAAAAAAAACCTAACACTATCCACTTACAGTTTTGAAGACCGGACATCCATCCTCAACTAAGTCGGCGGAAGTCCTCAGTGAATCGGCAAGAAGTCCTCAACAAAGCCGGGAGGAGTCTTCATCCAAACCGGCAGAAGTGGTCCTCCAGACGGGCAGAAGTCTTCATCCAGACGGCATCTTCTATTTTCATCCATCCGGCACGATTATTTCTACTCTGGGAGTACAACGCGGACAGTGCAGTCCGCACGATCTAAGACTATGAAATTTGTCTTGAAGAAGGCCTAAGAAAGGGCCGAAACGTCGACATTGTATTAATATAACCAGTACAATAAAAGTGATCTAATATGTGAAGTCCTGTGAGTGCCCTCCATCTTTACCATTACCCTATATATATATATATATATATATATATACACACAACTGATGCTGTTATATTAGTTTAATTTACATTTTAATATTAAGGGCTAGATTACAAGTAGAGCGCTAATTAATCATGTGCCCGTAAACAGGCAAATTTGCCTGTTTTCAAGCGCAACAATAAATAATCAACTATTATAAGTGGCTGGTTATCGTTGCCGCAAGCTTGTGGCAGCAATTAGCACTCCGAAAATTAACCAGAGCTCATATCTATGGTTAATTTTTCAAAAGTGCCTAATTGGCCCCTAAATAAAGTATATTTTATTTTTTTTATAAAAAAACAACCACAAAGCAGTTTTAAGGGGTTAAAGTTGGCGGATGATAGAAAAAAAACAGAACTGAAAAGTGCTTTTACATAGCGGACTATGGGAACTGTGTATTCCCTGTAAATAGTTATGTATATGCTTATATACATATATATTTAACATTTGCTGCCTATCACTGCGCGACTAACTCCCTTAGCTGCGCTAGGTTCTCATGCCGTGTGTTGCATTCGCATTGTGGCTATATTGTAATACTAGAGCACTAAGTGGAGTGCAAATATCTCTCTCGCGAATCGATATTTTTCTCTTAACTCGTAATCTGGCACTAAATATTTCATTTGAAAGCATATTAATTCTCGCTGGCTGATAGGGAAAATCAAACAGCAACATCCATTTTAACAAAAAATATTAAATAATAAAAGTAGTTATGAATATAATGTCTCAATATATCTCCTAATATAATCTTTGCATATAAAGTATTCTTGTATATGTTTCCACTATTTTGTTTTCTCCAATAAACCCCATAATAATGTTAATAGAAAAAGAACAACTTAATAACCAAAGCACTGATTTTGATTCAAGGGATGTTTTTTTTGCCACTTTGCAATATATCATACACAGAGAGATACATTTTTTCACTGTGATTATATCTCAATATACAAATGACCTGATCTCTTTGCACTTGCAGTAAACTAATTAGAGCCTGTTCTGTTTAATAGAGATTGAGCTGTGAGTAGCAGGATTATCTATTATTAAGCAAAGCAGAATAGAATAGTTATCCCAGGCTTTCATAGGACATTTTCAGTCAATACTTAATTACCATTGCTTCTCTCTGAAGACTAAGTTTTATAAATGCCCACAGTCTTCTGAAAAAAATATCATTGTTACTCATCTTATCTATAGTAATAAGTCTATAATAGGTTATTGAGCAGTATTATATTCAGAATCCATGAGTTGTGCCCATAATTGTTTGTATAAATTGACTTTGCTTTCTCTTCTTTTCTCTGCATCCGAGCCAGACCATTATTTTCCCTTGTTTCTTCTAGAAGAATGTGATTAGACATTAAAGGGACACTTAAGTCAAAATTAAACTTTCATGATTCAGATAGAGCATTCAGTTTTAAGAGACTTTCCAATTTACTTCTATTATCAAATTTTGCACGTTATTTTTATATACACATATGCTGAGGCACATCAAGCTCCTACTAAGCATGTGCACAAGTTCACAAGGTATACGTATACAAGTCTGTGATTGGCTGATGGCTATCACATGATACAGGGGGCCGGGGGAAAAATAAATTTGTCACAACAAAATCTGTTTATTTGAAATTTAGAGTAAGTGCTATTGCATTGTGATTTTATTATGTACTTGTTAATTATGCAATTCTGCTGTATTTAGTGGCTCTTTAAGGTTCTGTTTATAGTTTAAAGAGGTAGAAATTGCTGTTGTTTTGTCACATAACAGATTACAGAGAGCAGCTCTGGTTAGCAAAGGAAAGTCAGTTTATCAAATTCATCCAGAATATGCCAAAAGTCAACATATTTGCTGTTCACCAAATCACTAGGTTTCAAAGTTATAAGAACTTTATCCATATACTCCAGTGTTTCATGTTTAAAATCTTTAAGGTGATTTGATATATTATTGGTCTCTACCAACAACTTTTTCTGACAATGGCCTAGATTGCAAGTGGAATATAATCTATAATATGAATTTAGCACATATATTTTTACTGTTTGGATCTGTATTAGAAGTTAGGGGCGCGATCCGATATAGATCGCAGTTTGCGGCGCAAGCGAGGGAACCCACGTCGCCCGCAGTTTCAGCTCGCAACTCGAGCCATCCAATATGCGGCACCGTCACTTGCTAAAGTGGCGCAAGTCTCACAAAACCAGCGATGTCCAGAAATCTGCGTAAGTACAGATTTTTGGAGTCGCCAGTGGACTTGCGCCACGTTAGAAACTGCCGGTGCCTATAAAACCTGACTAAAGTCTAAATCACCCGCACTGTCTAACACGCCTCCTAAACATAGCCCGACACGTCTAACACGCCTCCCTAACATAGCCCGACACGTCTAACCCTCTATCCGCTATCCCCCCTCACTATCCTAACAATAAAAAAGCTATTAACCCCTAAAACCGCCGCTCCCATACCCCGCCGCAACCTAATAAAGTTATTAACCCCTAAACCGTCGCTCCCATACCCCGCCGCCAGCTATATTATATCTATAACCCCCTAAAGTGAGCCCCTAACACTGCCGCCATCTATATTAAAATTATTAACCCCTAATGTAAGCCCCTAACACTGCCGCCATCTCTATTAAAATGATTAACCCCTAATTTAATCTACCTACCCCGCCGCCAGCTATATTATCTATATTAACCCTAAGTATATTATAGTTAATATAGGTATTACATTATATATATTAACTATATTAACCCTAATTATATTAGGGTTTATATAGTTAATATAGTTACTATAGTATTTATATTAACTATATTAACTCTATCTAACCCTAACACCCCTAACTAAATTTATATTAAATTAATCTAATTCATTTATAAACTAAAATATTCCTATTTAAATCTAAATACTTACCTATAAAATAAACTCTAACATAGCTACAATATAATTAATAATTACATTGTAGCTATGTTAGGGTTAATATTTATTTTACAGGTAAATTGTTAATTATTTTTAACTAGGTATAATAGCTATTAAATAGTTATTACCTATTTAATAGCTACCTAGTTAAAATAATTACCGAATTACCTGTAAATAAATCCTAACCTAAGTTACAAATACACCTACACTATCAATAAATTAAATAAACTACAAACATCTATCTAAAAATACAATTAAATAAACTAAACTAAATTACAAAAAAAAACCCACTAAATTACAAAAATAAAAAAAAGATTACAAGATTTTTAAGCTAATTACACCTATTCTAAGCCCCCTAATAAAATAATAAACCCCCAAAATAAAAAAAATTCCCTGCCCTATTCTAAATTAAAAAAAGTTCAAAGCTCTTTACCTTACCAGCCCTTAAAAGGGCCTTTTGTGGGGGCATGCCCCAAAGAATTCAGCTCTTTTGCATACAAATACAATACCCCCCCCATCAGCCAATCAGATTGAGCTCGCATTCTATTGGCTGTTCCAATCAGCCAATAGAATGCGAGCTCAATCTGATTGGCTGATTGGATCAGCCAATCGGATTGAACTTGAATCTGATTGGCTGATTCAATCAGCCAATCAGATTTTTCAAACTTAATTCCGATTGGCTGATAGAATCCTATCAGCCAATCGGAATTCGGCGGACGCCATCTTGGATGACGGTCATTTAAAGGTACCTCATTCGTCGTTCAGTCGTCGGCCGGGATGGATGCTCCGCGGCGGCGGAGCGAAGAAAGAAGATTGAAGATGCCGCCGGAAGAATGAAGACTTTGCTGCCCGCTTGGAGGAAGACATCGCCGGAGGAAGAATTCTTCTTTGCCGCTTGGAGGAAGACATCGCCGGAGGAAGAATTCTTCTTTGCCGCTTGGAGGAAGACATCGCCCGGATCGGATCAGGAGTTTCGGCCCGGTGTGGTGAAGACAAGGTAGGGAGATCTTCAGGGGGGTAGTGTTAGGCTTTTTTAAAGGGGGGGGTTTGGGTGGTTTTAGAATAGGGGTATGTGGGTTGTAATGGGGGGGGGGTATTGTATTTGTATGCAAAAGAGCTGAATTCTTTGGGGCATGCCCCACAAAAGGCTGGTAAGGTAAAGAGCTTTGAACTTTTTTTAATTTAGAATAGGGCAGGGAATTTTTTTTATTTTGGGGGTTTATTATTTTATTAGGGGGCTTAGAATAGGTGTAATTAGCTTAAAAATCTTGTAATCTTTTTTTTTATTTTTTGTAATTTAGTGTTTGTTTGTTTTTTTAATTTAGTTTAGTTAATTTAATTGTATTTTTAGATAGATGTTTGTAGTTTATTTAATTTATTGATAGTGTAGGTGTATTTGTAACTTAGGTTAGGATTTATTTTACAGGTAATTGGGTAATTATTTTAACTAGGTAGATATTAAATAGTTAATAACTATTTAATAGCTATTATACCTAGTTTAAATAATTAACAATTTACCTGTAAAATAAATATTAACCCTAACATAGCTACAATGTAATTATTAATTATATTGTAGCTATCTTAGGGTTTATTTTATAGGTAAGTATTTAGATTTAAATAGGAATATTTTAGTTTATAAATGAATTAGATTAATTTAATATAAATTTAGTTAGGGGTGGTAGGGTTAGATAGAGTTAATATAGTTAATATAAATACTATAGTAACTATATTAACTATATTAACCCTAATATAATTAGGGTTAATATAGTTAATATATATAATGTAATACCTATATTAACTATAATATACTTAGGGTTAATATAGATAATATAGCTGGCGGCGGGGTAGGTAGATTACATTAGGGGTTAATCATTTTAATAGAGATTCCGGCGGTGTAAGGGGCTTACATTAGGGGTTAATAATATTAATATAGCTGGCGGCGGTATAGGGGGATTAGATTAGGGGTTAATAATTTTTATATAGGTGGCGGCGGTGTAAGGGGTCAGATTAGGGGATAGATAAGGTAGATGACAGCGGTGTAAGGGGTTCTAATTAGGGGATAGATAAGGTAGATGGCGGCGGGTTTTAGGGGCTCACAGTAGGGGGTTAGTTTATGTAGATGGCGGTGGGGTCCGGGAGCGGCGGTTTAGGGGTTAATAACTTTATTAGGGATTTCGGGGGGGGGATCGCGGTTGACAGGTAGATAGACATTGCGCATGCGTTAGGTGTTAGGTTTATTTTAGAAGATCGCGGTTGACAGGGAGATAGACTGCGCATGCGTTAGGTGTTAGGTTTATTTTAGAAGATCGCGGTTGACAGGGAGATAGACATTGCGCATGCGTTAGGTGTTAGGTTTATTTTAGCAGCCAGTTTAGGGAGTTACGGGGCTCCAATAGTCAGCGTAAGGCTTCCTACGGCTGCTTTTTGTGGCGAGGTGAAAATGGAGTAAGTTTTCTCCATTTTCGCCACGTAAGTCCTTACGCTGCATATTGGATACCAAACTGCGCTGGTTTGGTATACCTGCCTATAGCCCAAAAAACTACGGACGACGGCAGAAATATACGCGCGTAACTTCTAGTTATGTGATACCAAACCAGTGTAAATATTGGCATCGCCGGCTTTTGCAGGCGACGATTTTTTATCGGATGGACCCCATAGTGTTTAAAAAATATTTACAAGTTCACTTGTTCAAGCAAGTTCACATTTTTTTTTATATTGGAACATTTCTTTTGTTCATAGACAAAACGCACTGGTGCCATTTAAATATTTAGCTATAATATTTGGCCAATAATTTATAATGTCTTACAGCACATTAGAACCAAGAGAAATACTTCATGTAATGCCTTTATGTATTTTATATTTGGATTCATGTAATTTTAATTTACACTCATTTTCTCATTATTCAAAATGTGATTTTTCCTCGTAAGGACATCATGAATTTGTGCTGAAGGGGTGTTTGTTCGTCTCCTGAGATCCATTGTACGAGTTTTCAACTATTTTAAAATGAAACATGGGTAAATAATAGACATCATTTTGACATTACAATATTTTTTGTAGTTATGTGGTGACAAAAATAAATATATTCAGAGGTTGTGAAATCACTAGGCTAGATTACAAGTGAAGTGTTTCACTGGTGGGCAAACTCTGATGATTAAACTTTTAACAAGGGCATGTTAGCGTAAGTGATTCCCGATGCAGGCTATCTTCAGGACTTCTGACTATCCTAACTACTTTTAAATTCTTCTCCCTATAGACTTCAATGGAGCATGCTTAAAAAAACAAAAAAATGAACACTTATCGCTTGTGTGCTAACCCAACACTGTGTTAGACCTACAGTGATAATCCCAAAGGTAGTCATGAATATTTTACATTCCAATGTCCTTTACATAGAAGAAATGTTATTTTTTATTGTTAAACATATATATATATATATAAAGTGTGAATAATAGCGCTTTGAGGATAGTGTGAGGTTTCTCTAAAAATGATTAGTAAATACTAAATGCTAATAAGATCTGTAATTCTGCCTAAGTTACCTGACAAAGTATCCTTAGTGGCCCCCGCCACCAAAGATACAGAGTCTATTGGATAAAAAATGAGTAGAAAGATTGGTATATAGGCGCAAAACAGAACTTATAACTGGAGATTAGCCAGTTGCATTAATAATACAAAAATAAGTTAATAGAATACAATAAAGTGTTGTGTGGTATATTCTTAAAATATGTACATACAAATAAGATATAATATACTTAATACTTAAATAGTCCAATAGCTGAAGTCCCAAAAACAGTCTGAAAAAGTTCCCAATACAGTCTGAAAAAGTTCGCAATAATAATAGATGAACTTCATACTTAAAAAAACTACCTCAATCAAGATGAGGTAAGTGCTGCACAGATTGTTAAGTAGTTGGTTCTCTAGTCGTTGGCTCCTCTTTATATGTAGATCCGCTTTTATCAAAACCCCTTGGAGAAAGATTCCCCTCTTTGTTCGTTCTCTCAAATTAGTTTCAATCCCATTTGGAATCTTTGGTACCGTTTATTTCTATACAGAGGTTGATTGCATGGCCTCATCTTGATTGAGGTAGTTTTTTGTAAGTAGGAAGTTCATCTATCATTATTGGTCTCTTTGGCACACCAACTTACCTGAAGTTTGTCTTATTAAGAAGTTCCTTTCACGTGGGAACTTTTTCAGACTGCTTTTGGGAATTCAGCTATTGGACTCTATTTAAATATTAAATACATTATATCTTATTTTTTATGTACATATTTTAAGAATATACTGCACAACACTTTATTGTATTGTATTAACTTATTTTTGTATTATTATTATGCAACTGGCTAATTTCTGGCTAATTTCCAGTTATAAATTCTGTTTTGCGCCTATATACCAATCTATCTACTATATATATATATATATATATATATATATATATATATATATATATATATATACTATATATATTATATAGTGAAATGATATGCACTCACTGGACTTGTATCAATTGTGATATTTATTATAGCGATGTTTCCAAATAAAGAATGCCCTTCTTTAGACAAAACTAGTCTGAAGAAGGGGCATTCTTGATCCGAAACGTCACTATAATAAATATCACAATTTATAAAAGTCCAGTGAGTGCGGATCTTTTCACTCTATTGGATACAATTTATCTTTCCTGACACCCTGGCAGTTGCTGTTTCTTTTGAGATGTGAGGTGTAAATTCACCCTAACTGTTCTCTCTCTCTCTCTCTCTCTCTCTCTCTCTCTCTCTTTCTCTCTCTCTCTCTCTCTCTCTCTCTCTATATATATATATATATATATATATATATATAACTTATGCATCTGTATGAATATATACAGTTATAGACATATACATATATATATAGAAATACACAGGGGTCAAGTCGGAGTGGGAGCTTATGGGGTCGGAGTTCCTGCACTATTTTTGCAGGAGGAGCTAAATTCCCCCTGGACAGAGAACAGAAACACTTCAGTAAACGCTGGTGGTGGGAGGAGCTGCAGCACAGTCTGTTAGAGGGATAGTAAGATCCTTTAGTAATGGGCAGTAACACAATTTCAGCGGTCCTGCTGTGTTATCACCCCTGTTATGAATATTATTTTTATTATCTTTTATTACACATGTTTCTTATATTTCTGTGTGGCTTGTTCTGGGGTTATTTAGTTCACCTCAGCAGAAATAGGACTATTGCAGCTTAAATGGGTGCGACTCTGTGACAGAGGTGGAGTCTCAGGCCCAAAGCAACCATTCAGTGCTTCATTTGTTTTAATTTGCTTTCATTAGCCAAAGTGTATAAATTATATACATTGAAATACAGTGTGTGTGTGTGTATATATTTATATATATATATATATATATATATATATATATATATATATATATATATATACAGTATATATATATATATATATATATATATATATAAAACAATATTAATTGGAAGGGAGGGTGGAAGTCTTGGTGAGTTCCCCACACTTTTTTGTAGGACTTGACCCCTGGAAATACATATTTAAAAATACAAAGATCATTGGTATGTAAAATATTTACATTAAATACACAGTAAAAGACATTATCAAATATTAAAAATTATATATAACGTCTAGTATTGGGGTTGTGTCAGTGCCCATGGCATGGGTATCTTGCACATTGGTGAGGGCACCATTAATGCAGAAAGATATGTATACATTTTGGAGCAACATATTCTACAATCTAGATGTCATCTTTTTCAGGGACGTCCCTGCATTTTCTAGCAGGATAACGCCGAACCACATTCTGCCCAGCGCATGGTTGCATAAGCAGAGAGTCCATGTGCTAGCATGGTCTGATTGCCCGTCCTGACTAGTCTCAGATTGAGAATGTGTGTTGCATTATGAAGCGCAAAATAAGGCAACGAAAGCCAAGTACAGTTGCGCAGCTGAAGACAGGCATAATGGATGAATGGGGGGAAAATTCCACTTGCTAAACTTTACCAACTGGTGTCTTCAGTGCCCAAACAGGTAATAAGTGTTATTAAAAGAAAAGGTGATGTTACACAGTGGTTAAACAGTCGACTGCCCCAACTTTTTTAGAGTGTGTTGCAGTCATTAGATTTGAAATGGTTGTATAACTTAAAAAATACATTCAATTCACAAAGTAAAACATCAAATAATGTGTTAATAATGTGTTTTCAATATTGTACAGGTTAAACTGATTTTTTTAAATAACTTTTTTTTGCATTTTTCCATACTGTCCCAACTTTTTCGGAATTAGGGTTGTATGTATGTATATAATTAAATACATATATAAAAACATAAATTCACATGTAGTATACATATATGTACATAAAATTCATAAATTTATGGGGGGAGATAAAAAAACTGAAATTAAAATCCTCCATGTCTCAAAATTAAATCAATGTAAATATTTGCATAGGAAATTAGCACATCTAGGCAAGAATCCCTGCTTGCTTTATCCCCAGAAACAACTCATATACAATGTTACCAATGCACAAGAGAATTTCTGGGTAAGCTATGCAAATTAGATATGCAAATTCTCAGTTTTTTGCTTCAAAAATACTGTTTTAACACAGCTATCCTTTTAACAGGATTATAGCAGCAAATCAGAAATCACTCCTAGACAGCCTGTTCCAAATAGAATGAACAGGCTGTCTAGGAGGTGATTTCTGATTTGCTGCTCTAATCCGTGTTAAAAGGATAGCTGTGTTAAAACAGTATTTTTGAAGCAAAAAACCTGAGAATTTGCATATCTAATTTGCATAGCTTACCCAGAATTGTCCTTGTGCATTGGTAACATTGTATATGAGTTGTTTCTGGGTATAAAGCAAGCAGGGATTCGTTGCCTAGATGTGCTAATTTCCTTTATATACCATGTACCTTTTAACCGCTTATACATTTTTATAAATTAATATTTATATGAATATTATTTTTTGTATATAGTGAGTGTAACACTTATTTTAATGTACTTATGTTGTGTTTGGTGCACTTTCTTTTTACCCTATCATTTTTAATTTTACATTTTAAACAATTATATTTGTGCTTAGCGCACCCCGTTGACTTTCAACTTGCTTAGCGTGACCCACACTAACATTAGTGCACCATTTTTAATCTAGCCCAATGGTATTCTTTGCACATAAAGCATAGCAAGATATTCTCAGGTGCACCAGCATAATAAATACTTGCAGCTGCTCAGAGCACCAGTGGTGATGTATCATGTCAGCAATTAACAAATTGAGTCATTACCAGATGGTACCAGCACCTTAGGCTTGATTTTGAGGTGTATCATTAGCATAAATGTAAGAATGTATGGTGACCCTTGACAAGTGATGACATTACTTTCCTGCCTTCCATATAAAAAAGATGGGCACCACTGAGTCAAGATTTAAAAAAAAAAAATGTTTTTGTGATCAAGAGGGATTTAATTAATAGAGTAAAGCAAACTTGGTGGGAAATAGTACCAGTCTTTTCATTATTGTAATACCATTTGTGTTATTAGCTGCTATTTCATATTTTCAAAGATGTAAAAACATGATTAATTCAACATCTTCCCATGATGAATGGTGTAAAGATTTAAGGACGAGACACTTTATACTTTTACATTTTTAATGACTGAAACAGTGGGGAGACAGTTTAAACTGTAGAGTGAATTTTATCTCAAATATATATATTGGCCTATATTTGAATCTATTGGAAGAAATCTCACAACTTTGTTTACTGAGTACAATAAGCTGTTTGCAAATAAAAAAGATTTCCAAACCGGTCTGAAAATCTGTTTTTGATATTATTTTTCAAATTACTTCAGTCTTTTGTTAACTCTTCAAATAGGTTTTGCCTTGGAAAAGCTAACCAAAATATTACACCCCAGCATAAAACCACTTTTTTTTACACAGTTTTCAGGAATCAGATAGGGCATGCAATTTTAAAACAACTTTCCAATTCACTTTTATCATCAAATTGGCTTTGTTCTCTTGGTTTCTTAGTTGAAAGGTAAAACCGGCACCAGATGGCGCTAAGCCAGATTTCCTGCACGGCTATTGGCTAAGAGGTGAAATGTCACCTTTCAGCCAAATAGAGTTCTGTCGATGGGCTGCCTTAGGTTGCTCAGTGCGGCGAACGCTGAAAACAAATAAAGGAGCTTTCAGCATGAAGTATTTCCAATGGTAAATCCTAGTATTTCACATACGCTAGGATTTACTATCACTTTAAATGACACAGGGCCATTTTGGCATTTTTGTTAGTATTGGTTCAACCATAATTATCCTTTCCCCGGCCATGGTCCATGACAGCAATACGCAGGGTTAGCTCCTCCCCCCACCCCCTCAGAACAGGAAATGTAATCAAAGATACCAAAAGTACCCTATAGCCCCTGTACTCCCTCAGTTCTTTTTCCTGTCCATACTCCCTAGGACTTTGTCATTTCCTTTATGGAGTATTTAATTTTATTTTATTGCTTAACCGGGGGGCTGTTTAGCCTCATGCTTGGGGAGAGTTCTGCCTCTCTCCCCCTGGAAGCTGCAGTACATGGCGCTTCTCCAAGGATGACCCCCCTGCAGGACCCCCTTTAGCGACCGGGGGTAAGAAGCTGCAGTGATCGCTTGGGTAGCAGCATGGAACCCAGGAGCAGAATAAATCGTCAGGTACCTGCAGAACCATTAGGGAATGGTTCCTTCATACAGGCAAGGTGGGGGAAGCAGGTAAACAGGTGCAAATCAGGTACTTCCTGTTTTTCTTGTTGCCATGGTAACAGACATGTATATCATATATAGGGCTCTTTCGGCGCCTTTTTTAGGTTAGTTTGAATGTAGCATCATGTTGGTTACTTCCTGTTTGTTCTCCTAGTCTGTTTTCAGTGCAGCATGGTAAGGGTGTTTTTTTTCTCCCTTGTTTTCTTTTCTGTTTTTTTTGGCATTTGTGCTTTTCTTTTTACTTAGTTTGTATTTTTTTCTTCTGTTAGTTGCCCAGGTTTTCATAGCTTCCCCATACGCCCTGCTGCTCTTACCTCAGTCCCAAGGGGCCTTCGAAGAAATGGGCAGATGACTTAGAAGAGGATATTAAGGAGGGGGTCCGTAGATCTCATCTCTCATACAGTTTTCAGAAATACAACTGGCAGCTGACTTTATATCTGAAGCTTCAGTGGATTCTGGTCAGATCAACGGGCACAATCCATGGTGTTAAATGTGGCAAGCAGGAGAGCCTTATGGTTGAAGGCATGGGGATTGCTGATACAGCTTCTAGAACAGGCTTATGTTGCCTTCCCTTCCAGGGCGAGATGTTGTTTGGTCAGCATCTGGGTGACTGTATGGAAAAAAGCGTGCAGAAGGTAAGAAGGCCCTTTTGTCTTCAGACAGAAGAGGAGGTCGCTCATCTGGCAGGGATCGCTGTTCCTTTCTGGAACCAGGGAGACAAGCTTTCAGCCCTGGAGAGGTGGAAAATTTTCCAACAAGTTCTGACATGTTGCGGCCCGCAGTTTCCAGAGCTTGGGGCAAGATTACTCAGGTTCTCTGGGATCTGGTGCCGATCCATAGAAGATGCTTGGGTCTGCAGTGTCGTCTCGATAGGGTGTCATCTGGAGTTTGAAGTCATACCTCCTCCTCCAAAGTTTTTCGTTCCACTTTCCCGAGGACCGGGAAAAGAAGGCAGCTCTGAGGCAGTTTGTGGAATCCCTTCTGCAGGACAGGGTTATCTGTCCAGTTCCACAGGAGAGCACTACAAGGGTTTTTATTTCAAAATGTTTCTGGCTCCAAAGGGTCCGGAGAATTGGAGGCCAATCCTGGATCTCTCACGGCTGAATACCATCTTGCGTGCAAGAAAATACAGGATGGAATTCTTGCAGTCCATCATAAAGATGGTCTCTCCAAATGTTTGGATGGCTTTGGTGGATCTAAAGGATGCCTATTTCCACATCCCCATGGCCATTTCCCATCAAAAATATCTGAGGTTTTGTCTGGACAACAAACATATTCAGTTTCAAGCCCTCCCCTTTGGTCTAAGTTCTGCTCCCCGAATATTCTCCAAGGTTCTGGTAGCCTTGATTGCAGAGATACGGAAGAAAGGGATACATATATACCACTATCTAGACGATATTCTTATCCTGGGGAGGACGAGTTATCTTTAGAAGCCCATTGCTACAGGCCATGATCATTCTACAAGATTACGGTTGGGTCTTGAACCTCCACAAGGGCCAGCTGGTTCCCTCTCAGCAGATGATTTTCCTAGGCACCCTATTCAATACCCATTGGGGTCTAGTTCAGTTGTCAGAGGACCGTGCAGTCAGGCTGAGGATGAAGATTTGACTGGTGCTCCGGCTCAGGCAAATCTCAGCAAAGGGTTTCATGAGTCTGCTGGGGATGTTTTGCTCCACCATTGGTCTGATCGAGTGGGCTCAATGGCATCTCAGGGTTCCTCTGCTGTCCTTCCTTTCACAGTTCAAGGGCAGGAGTCTGCATCAACCCATTCTAGTCTCTGAAGTGGTCAAGAAAGAGCTGATGGGGTGGCTATAACATCTTCTGCAGGGTTTCACCTGGGAGATATTGACTGGAAAATAGTAACGACGGATGCAAGTCAGTTGGGATGGGGAGCTCATATGGGCAATTACTGTGTTCAGGAACTTGGCCTATCACCATGAAGAAGATTCCATCGAACCTCTTAGAGTTGAGGGCAGTGTTTAAGGCTCTGATTCAGTTGGAAAGTGTGATCTGTCATCATTGGGTCAAGATTCAGACGGACAACAGACTGCGGTGGCATACTTGAATCATCAGGGAGGCACATGCAGTCAGGACATTATGAGGATTATTGTTTTTTCTGATGCAATGGGCACAACCTCAGCAGACATATCATTCAATCTGGGAGATTGTTGCTTTGCAGACTGGCATTTCAGATGATTGTGGATTGCTGGGGTCTTCCAGAGGTAGATATGTTGGCTTCCTTTTAGAACCAGCAGGTAAAAATTTTCTTCTCGAGATCCCTCATCCTCAAGCGGAAGACTGGGATGTCCTGTCCTGCTCATGGAAGTTCAGAGAGGGGTTATGCCTTTCCTCCAGTGCCTTTGATTCTCAGCCTTCTCAGGAGAATCCGCAGAGAGAAAGTGGAGGTGTTGGCAGTAATCCCTTATTGGCCCAGGAGACCTTGGTTTCCCATGTTGTTAAGTCGGTCCATAGAGGCTATTATGATTCTACCTGCAATGCCAGACCTGCTGCACCAGGGTCCTCTTCTACATCCGGATCCACAGTCTCTCAAACTGAGGGTCTGGAGATTAAGAAACAGCAACTGAGAGAAAAAGTTTTTTGGATCAAGTCATCTCCACTCTCATGCAAGCAAGGAAGAAGTACACTTCTACTGCATATTACGAATTTTGAATATTTTTTTTGGAATGGGCCTCCCACAAAGGATTCTCTCCATGTTCCTTTTCTTCTGTGGAGCTATTGAGTTTTCTCCAGGATGGTCTAGACAAGGGACTCAGCTTGAATACCTTGAAAGTTCAAGTTACAGCATTATCGGCCGTTTCAGGTGTTAAATGGGCATTGGATCCTGATTTGGTTTGATTTCTATGGGCTGTTATGCACATCAGACCTCCTAAGAAGTCTTTTTCACCTCCATGGGATTTGTGGTGACATTTTATCCCAGGAATATTGGAATATAGCTCACAGATTTTATAACTGGCAATTCACATAGCTGGTTTATTCAAGTAGTTCTTTTGTCTAGTGTCTGTCTAGGTGGGACACTCCCAATGGCCTGTGAGTGGCATTTGATAAGCCACTCCCTTTTGAATTGGGGTATAAAATACTGTAACACCAGAACCTCTGTCTCTTTTTATCCTGCTCCTGCTAAAAGATGAATGATGTTGGACACAGATAATCTGGCTAAGTATTTCTGGGATAATATTCTGTGTAGCAGTATTGCACAAATTGGAGTTGTAGTAGAGTTGCCCTGTATTAATTAAATTTTGGACTGTTTATCTGTAAAATAGATGTGTATATACCTGTAAATATTTATCTTATTATTAACATATATTGATTCCTAAATAAACTGTTTGGAAATAATAGAGACCCTCTCATAGAGTTTATTTCACAATTTATTTGTGTTGGTTTTAGTGGTTTCACCATAGAGATTTAGTATATTATATTTAGTAGAAAGTAAAGATATTTTAAATTAATAAATAACCACATGATTTGCCACTTGTTTTATCTGCTTTTCAGAAAACTCCTTTTGAACCTTTGGAGGACATCCCTTTGATGCTCCTTACTCTAAAGTCTGTGCTATTGGTGGCTCTGATCTTGGGTCAGAGGGTTTCAGAACTGGGTGCTCTGTCAGCATAGGAATTGCTTATATCCTTTTTTCCAGATAAAGTGTGTTGTGGACTGTTCCCTAATTCCACCCTAAGGTGGTTTCCTCTTTTCACCTTGACCGGAAATTGTTCTCCCAACATTTATCCCGAATCCTATTTCTGCGGAAGAGGAGGCCTGGCAAACCCTAGATGTTGTCCGGTGTTTGTCTATTTACCTTCAGAGATATATGGATTGTAGGATATCCTCATGGCTCTTTGTCCTTTCCACAAGTCCTAAGAGAGGGGAGATGCCTCAGTGGCTACTATTTCTCAATGGATAGTGTCGGCCATCTCAAAGGCCATGAATGGTGTCAGGTTCCGGTTCCTCAGGACATTAAAGCACATTCTACTCGAGCCTTATCTGCTTCCTGGGCAGCTGCTGCACACATTCCTACAGACCAGATATGCAAGGCGGCATCATGGTCTTCTGTGAATACATTTATTTCTCCCTGCCTCTTTGATGTCAGATCAGCTAACCAGGCTAATTTTGGAGCAGCTGTTTTTGGCAGCATCATAATTTATGTTTTGTCAACAATTAATACACTTTTTGCAGCAGTATCTTCTGTTGTTGTGTTTTCTTTTCCCTCCCAGAGTTCTTGTGCTAGGGTATTACCCTGGTGTATTGCTGTCATGGCTAACACCTGGAATAGGGAAAATTTACTTCATACTTACCATTATTTTCCTTTCCCGGTTATGGGCCATTAAAGCAATACGCCAGGGTTAGCTCCTCTCCTCAGGACAGGAAATTGAATCAAAAGATACCATAAGTACCCTATAGCCCCTGTGTTCTTCAGTTCGTAACCATCCACACCAAAGGGTGGGACCGTATTGCTGTCATGGCCCATAACCAGGAAAGGAAAAAAAAGTATGAAGTAAATTTTCCCTATTCCAGGTGTTAGCCATGACAGCAATACACCAGGGTAATACCCTAGCACAAGAACTCTGGGAGGGAAAAGAAAACACAACAACAGAAGATACTGCTGCAAAAAAGTGTATTAATTGTTGACAAAACATAAATTATGATGCTGCCAAAACAGCTGCTCCAAAATTAGCCTGGTTAGCTGATCTGACATCAAAGAGGCAGGGAGAAATAAATGTATTCACAGAAGACCATGATGCCGCCTTGCATATCTGGTCTGTAGGAATGTGTGCAGCAGCTGCCCAGGAAGCAGATAAGGCTCGAGTAGAATGTGCTTTAATGTCCTGAGGAACCGGAACCTGACACCATTCATAGGCCTTTGAGATGGCCGACACTATCCATTGAGAAATAGTAGCCACTGAGGCATCTCCCCTCTCTTAGGACTTGTGGAAAGGACAAAGAGCCATGAGGATATCCTACAATCCATATATCTCTGAAGGTAAATAGACAAACACCGGACAACATCTAGGGTTTGCCAGGCCTCCTCTTCCGCAGAAATAGGATTCGGGATAAATGTTGGGAGAACAATTTCCCGGTCAAGGTGAAAAGAGGAAACCACCTTAGGGTGGAATTAGGGAACAGTCCACAACACAACTTTATCTGGAAAAAAGGATATAAGCAATTCCTATGCTGACAGAGCACCCAGTTCTGAAACCCTCTGACCCAAGATCAGAGCCACCAATAGCACAGACTTTAGAGTAAGGAGCATCAAAGGGATGTCCTCCAAAGGTTCAAAAGGAGTTTTCTGAAAAGCAGATAAAACAAGTGGCAAATCATGTGGTTATTTATTAATTTAAAATATCTTTACTTTCTACTAAATATAATATACTAAATCTCTATGGTGAAACCACTAAAACCAACACAAATAAATTGTGAAATAAACTCTATGAGAGGGTCTCTATTATTTCCAAACAGTTTATTTAGGAATCAATATATGTTAATAATAAGATAAATATTTACAGGTATATACACATCTATTTTACAGATAAACAGTCCAAAATTTAATTAATACAGGGCAACTCTACTACAACTCCAATTTGTGCAATACTGCTACACAGAATATTATCCCAGAAATACTTAGCCAGATTATCTGTGTCCAACATCATTCATCTTTTAGCAGGAGCAGGATAAAAAGAGACAGAGGTTCTGGTGTTACAGTATTTTATACCCCAATTCAAAAGGGAGTGGCTTATCAAATGCCACTCACAGGCCATTGGGAGTGTCCCACCTAGACAGACACTAGACAAAAGAACTACTTGAATAAACCAGCTATGTGAATTGCCAGTTATAAAATCTGTGAGCTATATTCCAATATTCCTGGGATAAAATGTCACCACAAATCCCATGGAGGTGAAAAAGACTTCTTAGGAGGTCTGATGTGCATAACAGCCCATAGAAATCAAACCAAATCAGGATCCAATGCCCATTTAACACCTGAAACGGCCGATAATGCTGTAACTTGAACTTTCAAGGTATTCAAGCTGAGTCCCTTGTCTAGACCATCCTGGAGAAAACTCAATAGCTCCACAGAAGAAAAGGAACATGGAGAGAATCCTTTGTGGGAGGCCCATTCCAAAAAAAATATTCAAAATTCGGTAATATGCAGTAGAAGTGTACTTCTTCCTTGCTTGCATGAGAGTGGAGATGACTTGATCCAAAAAAACTTTTTCTCTCAGTTGCTGTTTCTTAATCTCCAGACCCTCAGTTTGAGAGACTGTGGATCCGGATGTAGAAGAGGACCCTGGTGCAGCAGGTCTGGCATTGCAGGTAGAATCATAATAGCCTCTATGGACCGACTTAACAACATGGGAAACCAAGGTCTCCTGGGCCAATAAGGGATTACTGCCAACACCTCCACTTTCTCTCTGCGGATTCTCCTGAGAAGGCTGAGAATCAAAGGCACTGGAGGAAAGGCATAACCCCTCTTGAACTTCCATGAGCAGGACAGGACATCCCAGTCTTCCGCTTGAGGATGAGGGGATCTCGAGAAGAAAATTTTTACCTGCTGGTTCTAAAAGGAAGCCAACATATCTACCTCTGGAAGACCCCAGCAATCCACAATCATCTGAAATGCCCAGTCTGCAAAGCAACAATCTCCCAGATTGAATGATATGTCTGCTGAGGTTGTGCCCATTGCATCAGAAAAAACAATAATCCTCATAATGTCCTGACTGCATGTGCCTCCCTGATGATTCAAGTATGCCACCGCAGTCCTGTTGTCCGTCTGAATCTTGACCCAATGATGACAGATCACACTTTCCAACTGAATCAGAGCCTTAAACACTGCCCTCAACTCTAAGAGGTTCGATGGAATCTTCTTCATGGTGATAGGCCAAGTTCCCTGAACACAGTAATTGCCCATATGAGCTCCCCATCCCAACTGACTTGCATCCGTCGTTACTATTTTCCAGTCAATATCTCCCAGGTGAAACCCTGCAGAAGATGTTATAGCCACCCCATCAGCTCTTTCTTGACCACTTCAGAGACTAGAATGGGTTGATGCAGACTCCTGCCCTTGAACTGTGAAAGGAAGGACAGCAGAGGAACCCTGAGATGCCATTGAGCCCACTCGATCAGACCAATGGTGGAGCAAAACATCCCCAGCAGACTCATGAAACCCTTTGCTGAGATTTGCCTGAGCCGGAGCACCAGTCAAATCTTCATCCTCAGCCTGACTGCACGGTCCTCTGACAACTGAACTAGACCCCAATGGGTATTGAATAGGGTGCCTAGGAAAATCATCTGCTGAGAGGGAACCAGCTGGCCCTTGTGGAGGTTCAAGACCCAACCGTAATCTTGTAGAATGATCATGGCCTGTAGCAATGGGCTTCTAAAGATAACTCGTCCTCCCCCAGGATAAGAATATCGTCTAGATAGTGGTATATATGTATCCCTTTCTTCCGTATCTCTGCAATCAAGGCTACCAGAACCTTGGAGAATATTCGGGGAGCAGAACTTAGACCAAAGGGGAGGGCTTGAAACTGAATATGTTTGTTGTCCAGACAAAACCTCAGATATTTTTGATGGGAAATGGCCATGGGGATGTGGAAATAGGCATCCTTTAGATCCACCAAAGCCATCCAAACATTTGGAGAGACCATCTTTATGATGGACTGCAAGAATTCCATCCTGTATTTTCTTGCACGCAAGATGGTATTCAGCCGTGAGAGATCCAGGATTGGCCTCCAATTCTCCGGACCCTTTGGAGCCAGAAACATTTTGAAATAAAAACCCTTGTAGTGCTCTCCCTGTGGAACTGGACAGATAACCCTGTCCTGCAGAAGGGATTCCACAAACTGCCTCAGAGCTGCCTTCTTTTCCCGGTCCTCTGGGAAAGTGGAACGAAAAACTTTGGAGGAGGAGGTATGACTTCAAACTCCAGATGACACCCTATCGAGACGACACTGCAGACCCAAGCATCTTCTATGGATCGGCACCAGATCCCAGAGAACCTGAGTAATCTTGCCCCAAGCTCTGGAAACTGGGCCGCAAACATGTCAGAACTTGTTGGAAAATTTTCCACCTCTCCAGGGCTGAAAGCTTGTCTCCCTGGTTCCAGAAAGGAACAGCGATCCCTGCCAGATGAGCGACCTCCTCTTCTGTCTGAAGACAAAAGGGCCTTCTTACCTTCTGCAGCTTTTTCAATACAGTCACCCAGATGCTGACCAAACAACATCTCGCCCTGGAAGGGAAGGGCACATAAGCTGTTCTTAGAAGCTGTATCAGCATCCCATGCCTTCAACCATAAGGCTCTCCTGCTTGCCACATTTAACACCATGGATTGTGCCGTTGATCTGACCAGATCCACTGAAGCTTCAGTATAAAAGTCAGCTGCCAGTTGTATGTCTGAAACTGTATGAGAGATGAGATCTACGGACCCCCTCCTTAATATCCTCTTCTAAGTCATCTGCCCATTTCTTGAAGGCCCTTGGGACTGAGGTAAGAGCAGCAGGGCGTATGGGGGAAGCTATGAAAACCTGGGCAACTAACAGAAGAAAAATACAAACTAAGTAAAAAGAAAAGCACAAATGCCAAAAAAAACAGAAAAGAAAACAAGGGAGAAAAAAAACACCTACCTGCTGCACTGAAAACAGACTAGGAGAACAAACAGGAAGTAACCAACATGATGCTACATTCAAACTAACTAAAAAAGGCGCCGAAAGAGCCCTATATATGATATACATGTCTGTTACCATGGCAACAAGAAAAACAGGAAGTACCTGATTTGCACTGTTAACCTGCTTCCCCCACCTTGCCTGTATGAAGGAACCATTCCCTAATGGTTCTGCAGGTACCTGACGATTTATTCTGCTCCTGGGTTCCATGCTGCTACCAGCGGATCACTGCAGCTTCTTACCCCCGGTCGCTAAAGGGGGTCCTGCAGGGGGTCATCCTTGGAGAAGCGCCATGTACTGCAGCTTCCAGGGGGAGAGAGGCAGAACTCTCCCCAAGCATGAGGCTAAACAGCCCCCCGGTAAGCAATAAAATAAAATTAAATATCCATAAAGGAAATGACAAAGTCCTAGGGAGTATGGACAGGAAAAAGAACTGAGGAGTACAGGGGCTATAGGGTACTTTTGGTATCTTTTGATTACATTTCCTGTTCTGAGGGGGTGGGGGGAGGAGCTAACCCTGGCGTATTGCTGTCATGGCCATGGCCGGGAAAGGATAATTATGGTTGAACCAATACTAAACAAAAATGCCAAAATGGCCTGTGTCATTTAAAGTGATAGTAAATCCTAGCGTATGTGAAATACTAGGATTTACCATTGGAAATACTTCATGCTGAAAGCTCCTTTATTTGTTTTCAGCGTTCGCCGCACTGAGCAACTAAGGCAGCCCATGACAGAACTCTATTTGGCTGAAAGGTGACATTTCCACCTCTTAGCCAATAGCCGTGCAGGAAATCTGGCTTAGCGCCATCTGGTGCCGGTTTACCTTTCAACTAAGAAAACCAAGAGAACAAAGCCAATTTGATGATAAAAGTGAATTGGAAAGTTGTTTAAAATTGCATGCCCTATCTGAATCCTGAAAACTGTGTAAAAAAAAGTGGTTTTATGCTGGGGTGTAATATTTTGGTTAGCTTTTCCAAGGCAACCTATTTGAAGAGTTAACAAAGACTGAAGTAATTTGAAAATAATATCAAAAACAGATTTTCAGACGGTTTGGAAATCTTTTTTATTTGCAAACAGCTTATTGTACTCAGTAAACAAATTTGTGAGATTCTTCCAATAGATTCAAATATAGGCCAATATATATATTTGAGATAAAATTCACTCTACAGTTTAAACTGTCTCCCACTGTTTCAGTCATTAAAAATGTAAAAGTATAAAGTGTCTCGACTTACATCTTTAACCATTCATCATGGGAAGATGTTGAATTAATCATGTTTTTACATCTTTGAAAATATGAAATGCAGCTAATAACAAAATGGTATTACAATAATGAAAAGACTGGTACTATTTCCCACCAAGTTTGCTTTTACTCTATTAATTAAATCCCTTTGATCACAAAACATTTTTTTTTTTTAAATCTTGATCAGTGGTGCCCATCCTTTTTTATATGGAAGGCAGGAAAGTAATGTCATCACTTGTCAAGGGTCACCATACATTCTTACATTTATGCTAATGATACCTCAAAATCAAGCCTAAGGTGCTGGTACCATCTGGTAATGACTCAATTTGTTAATTGCTGACATGATACATCACCACTGGTGCTCTGAGCAGCTGCAGTATTTATTATGCTGGTGCACTGAGAATATCTTGCTATGCTTTATGTGCAAAGAATACCATTGGGCTAGATTAAAAATGGTGCACTAATGTTAGTGTGGGTCACGCTAAGCAAGTTGAAAGTCAACGGGTGCGCTTAAGCACAAATATAATTGTTAAAATGTAAAATTAAAATGATAGGGGTAAAAAGAAAGTGCACCAAACACAACATAAGTACATTAAAATAAAGTGTTACACTCATATATACAAAAAAATAATATTCATATAAATATTAATTTATAAAATGTATAAGGGTTAAAAGGTACATGGTATATAAAGGAAATTAGCACATCTAGGCAAGAATCCCTGCTTGCTTTATACCCAGAAACAACTCATATACAATGTTACCAATGCACAAGACAATTCTGGGTAAGCTATGCAAATTAGATATGCAAATTCTCAGGTTTTTTGCTTCAAAAATACTGTTTTAACACAGCTATCCTTTTAACAGGATTAGAGCAGCAAATCAGAAATCACTCCTAGACAGCCTGTTTCATTCTATTTGGAACAGGCTGTCTAGGAGTGATTTCTGATTTGCTGCTATAATCCTGTTAAAAGGATAGCTGTGTTAAAACAGTATTTTTGAAGCAAAAAACTGAGAATTTGCATATCTAATTTGCATAGCTTACCCAGAATTCTCTTGTGCATTGGTAACATTGTATATGAGTTGTTTCTGGGGATAAAGCAAGCAGGGATTCTTGCCTAGATGTGCTAATTTCCTATGCAAATATTTACATTGATTTAATTTTGAGACATGGAGGATTTTAATTTCAGTTTTTTATCTCCCCCCATAAATTTAATGAATTTTATGTACATATATGTATATACATGTGAATTTATGTTTTTATATATGTATTTAATTATATACATACATACAACCCTAATTCCGAAAAAGTTGGGACAGTATGGAAAAATGCAAAAAAAAGTTATTTAAAAAAATCAGTTTAACCTGTACAATATTGAAAACACATTATTAACACATTATTTGATGTTTTACTTTGTGAATTGAATGTATTTTTTAAGTTATACAACCATTTCAAATCTAATGACTGCAACACACTCTAAAAAAGTTGGGGCAGTCGACTGTTTAACCACTGTGTAACATCACCTTTTCTTTTAATAACACTTATTACCTGTTTGGGCACTGAAGACACCAGTTGGTAAAGTTTAGCAAGTGGAATTTTCCCCCATTCATCCATTATGCCTGTCTTCAGCTGCGCAACTGTACTTGGCTTTCGTTGCCTTATTTTGCGCTTCATAATGCAACACACATTCTCAATCTGAGACTAGTCAGGACGGCAATCAGACCATGCTAGCACATGGACTCTCTGCTTATGCAACCATGCGCTGGGCAGAATGTGGTTCGGCGTTATCCTGCTAGAAAATGCAGGGACGTCCCTGAAAAAGATGACATCTAGATTGTAGAATATGTTGCTCCAAAATGTATACATATCTTTCTGCATTAATGGTGCCCTCACCAATGTGCAAGATACCCATGCCATGGGCACTGACACAACCCCATACTAGACGTTATATATAATTTTTAATATTTGATAATGTCTTTTACTGTGTATTTAATGTAAATATTTTACATACCAATGATCTTTGTATTTTTAAATATGTATTTCCAGGGGTCAAGTCCTACAAAAAAGTGTGGGAACTCACCAAGACTTCCACCCTCCCTTCCAATTAATATTGTTTTATATATATATATATATATATATATATATACTGTATATATATATATATATATATATATATATATATATATATATATATATATATATATATATAAATATATACACACACACACACTGTATTTCAATGTATATAATTTATACACTTTGGCTAATGAAAGCAAATTAAAACAAATGAAGCACTGAATGGTTGCTTTGGGCCTGAGACTCCACCTCTGTCACAGAGTCGCACCCATTTAAGCTGCAATAGTCCTATTTCTGCTGAGGTGAACTAAATAACCCCAGAACAAGCCACACAGAAATATAAGAAACATGTGTAATAAAAGATAATAAAAATAATATTCATAACAGGGGTGATAACACAGCAGGACCGCTGAAATTGTGTTACTGCCCATTACTAAAGGATCTTACTATCCCTCTAACAGACTGTGCTGCAGCTCCTCCCACCACCAGCGTTTACTGAAGTGTTTCTGTTCTCTGTCCAGGGGGAATTTAGCTCCTCCTGCAAAAATAGTGCAGGAACTCCGACCCCATAAGCTCCCACTCGACTTGACCCCTGTGTATTTCTATATATATATGTATATGTCTATAACTGTATATATTCATACAGATGCATAGTTATATATATATATATATATATATATATATATATATAGAGAGAGAGAGAGAGAGAGAGAGAGAGAAAGAGAGAGAGAGAGAGAGAGAGAGAGAGAGAGAGAGAGAGAACAGTTAGGGTGAATTTACACTCACATCTCAAAAGAAACAGCAACTGCCAGGGTGTCAGGAAAGATAAATTGTATCCAATAGAGTGAAAAGATCCGCACTCACTGGACTTTTATAAATTGTGATATTTATTATAGTGACGTTTCGGATCAAGAATGCCCCTTCTTCAGACTAGTTTGTCTAAAGAAGGGGCATTCTTATTTGGAAACATCGCTATAATAAATATCACAATTGATACAAGTCCAGTGAGTGCATATCATTTCACTATATATATATATATATATATATATATATATATATATATATATATATATATATATATATATATAGTAGATAGATTGGTATATAGGCGCAAAACAGAATTTATAACTGGAAATTAGCCAGAAATTAGCCAGTTGCATTAATAATAATACAAAAATAAGTTAATACAATACAATAAAGTGTTGTGCAGTATATTCTTAAAATATGTACATAAAAAATAAGATATAATGTATTTAATATTTAAATAGAGTCCAATAGCTGAATTCCCAAAAGCAGTCTGAAAAAGTTCCCACGTGAAAGGAACTTCTTAATAAGACAAACTTCAGGTAAGTTGGTGTGCCCAAAGAGACCAATAATGATAGATGAACTTCCTACTTACAAAAAACTACCTCAATCAAGATGAGGCCATGCAATCAACCTCTGTATAGAAATAAACGGTACCAAAGATTCCAAATGGGATTGAAACTAATTTGAGAGAACGAACAAAGAGGGAATCTTTCTCCAAGGGGTTTTGATAAAAGCGGATCTACATATAAAGAGGAGCCAACGACTAGAGAACCAACTACTTAACAATCTGTGCAGCACTTACCTCATCTTGATTGAGGTAGTTTTTTTAAGTATGAAGTTCATCTATTATTATTGCGAACTTTTTCAGACTGTATTGGGAACTTTTTCAGACTGTTTTTGGGACTTCAGCTATTGGACTATTTAAGTATTAAGTATATTATATCTTATTTGTATGTACATATTTTAAGAATATACCACACAACACTTTATTGTATTCTATTAACTTATTTTTGTATTATTAATGCAACTGGCTAATCTCCAGTTATAAGTTCTGTTTTGCGCCTATATACCAATCTTTCTACTCATTTTTTATCCAATAGACTCTGTATCTTTGGTGGCGGGGGCCACTAAGGATACTTTGTCAGGTAACTTAGGCAGAATTACAGATCTTATTAGCATTTAGTATTTACTAATCATTTTTAGAGAAACCTCACACTATCCTCAAAGCGCTATTATTCACACTTTATATATATATATATATGTTTAACAATAAAAAATAACATTTCTTCTATGTAAAGGACATTGGAATGTAAAATATTCATGACTACCTTTGGGATTATCACTGTAGGTCTAACACAGTGTTGGGTTAGCACACAAGCGATAAGTGTTCATTTTTTTGTTTTTTTAAGCATGCTCCATTGAAGTCTATAGGGAGAAGAATTTAAAAGTAGTTAGGATAGTCAGAAGTCCTGAAGATAGCCTGCATCGGGAATCACTTACGCTAACATGCCCTTGTTAAAAGTTTAATCATCAGAGTTTGCCCACCAGTGAAACACTTCACTTGTAATCTAGCCTAGTGATTTCACAACCTCTGAATATATTTATTTTTGTCACCACATAACTACAAAAAATATTGTAATGTCAAAATGATGTCTATTATTTACCCATGTTTCATTTTAAAATAGTTGAAAACTCGTACAATGGATCTCAGAGACGAACAAACACCCCTTCAGCACAAATTCATGATGTCCTTACCGAGAAAAATCACATTTTGAATAATGAGAAAATGAGTGTAAATTAAAATTACATGAATCCAAATATAAAATACATAAAGGCATTACATGAAGTATTTCTCTTGGTTCTAATGTGCTGTAAGACATTATAAATTATTGGCCAAATATTATAGCTAAATATTTAAATGGCACCAGTGCGTTTTGTCTATGAACAAAAGAAATGTTCCAATATAAAAAAAAATGTGAACTTGCTTGAACAAGTGAACTTGTAATATTTTTTAAACACTATGGGGTCCATCCGATAAAAATCGTCGCCTGCAAAAGCCGGCGATGCCAATATTTACACTGGTTTGGTATCACATAACTAGAAGTTACGCGCGTATATTTCTGCCGTCGTCCGTAGTTTTTTGGGCTATAGGCAGGTATACCAAACCAGCGCAGTTTGGTATCCAATATGCAGCGTAAGGACTTACGTGGCGAAAATGGAGAAAACTTACTCCATTTTCACCTCGCCACAAAAAGCAGCCGTAGGAAGCCTTACGCTGACTATTGGAGCCCCGTAACTCCCTAAACTGGCTGCTAAAATAAACCTAACACCTAACGCATGCGCAATGTCTATCTCCCTGTCAACCGCGATCTTCTAAAATAAACCTAACACCTAACGCATGCGCAGTCTATCTCCCTGTCAACCGCGATCTTCTAAAATAAACCTAACACCTAACGCATGCGCAATGTCTATCTACCTGTCAACCGCGATCCCCCCCCCGAAATCCCTAATAAAGTTATTAACCCCTAAACCGCCGCTCCCGGACCCCACCGCCATCTACATAAACTAACCCCCTACTGTGAGCCCCTAAAACCGCCGCCATCTACCTTATCTATCCCCTAATTAGAACCCCTTACACCGCTGTCATCTACCTTATCTATCCCCTAATCTGACCCCTTACACCGCCGCCACCTATATAAAAATTATTAACCCCTAATCTAATCCCCCTATACCGCCGCCAGCTATATTAATATTATTAACCCCTAATGTAAGCCCCTTACACCGCCGCAATCTCTATTAAAATGATTAACCCCTAATGTAATCTACCTACCCCGCCGCCAGCTATATTATCTATATTAACCCTAAGTATATTATAGTTAATATAGGTATTACATTATATATATTAACTATATTAACCCTAATTATATTAGGGTTAATATAGTTAATATAGTTACTATAGTATTTATATTAACTATATTAACTCTATCTAACCCTACCACCCCTAACTAAATTTATATTAAATTAATCTAATTCATTTATAAACTAAAATATTCCTATTTAAATCTAAATACTTACCTATAAAATAAACCCTAAGATAGCTACAATATAATTAATAATTACATTGTAGCTATGTTAGGGTTAATATTTATTTTACAGGTAAATTGTTAATTATTTAAACTAGGTATAATAGCTATTAAATAGTTATTAACTATTTAATATCTACCTAGTTAAAATAATTACCCAATTACCTGTAAAATAAATCCTAACCTAAGTTACAAATACACCTACACTATCAATAAATTAAATAAACTACAAACATCTATCTAAAAATACAATTAAATTAACTAAACTAAATTAAAAAAACAAACAAACACTAAATTACAAAAAATAAAAAAAAAGATTACAAGATTTTTAAGCTAATTACACCTATTCTAAGCCCCCTAATAAAATAATAAACCCCCAAAATAAAAAAAATTCCCTGCCCTATTCTAAATTAAAAAAAGTTCAAAGCTCTTTACCTTACCAGCCTTTTGTGGGGCATGCCCCAAAGAATTCAGCTCTTTTGCATACAAATACAATACCCCCCCCCATTACAACCCACATACCCCTATTCTAAAACCACCCAAACCCCCCCCTTAAAAAAGCCTAACACTACCCCCCTGAAGATCTCCCTACCTTGTCTTCACCACACCGGGCCGAACTCCTGATCCGATCCGGGCGATGTCTTCCTCCAAGCGGCAAAGAAGAATTCTTCCTCCGGCGATGTCTTCCTCCAAGCGGCAAAGAAGAATTCTTCCTCCGGCGATGTCTTCCTCCAAGCGGCAGCAAAGTCTTCATTCTTCCGGCGGCATCTTCAATCTTCTTTCTTCGCTCCGCCGCCGCGGAGCATCCATCCCGGCCGACGACTGAACGACGAATGAGGTACCTTTAAATGACGTCATCCAAGATGGCGTCCGCCGAATTCCGATTGGCTGATAGGATTCTATCAGCCAATCGGAATTAAGTTTGAAAAATCTGATTGGCTGATTGAATCAGCCAATCAGATTCAAGTTCAATCCGATTGGCTGATCCAATCAGCCAATCAGATTGAGCTCGCATTCTATTGGCTGATTGGAACAGCCAATAGAATGCGAGCTCAATCTGATTGGCTGATGGGGGGGGTATTGTATTTGTATGCAAAAGAGCTGAATTCTTTGGGGCATGCCCCCACAAAAGGCCCTTTTAAGGGCTGGTAAGGTAAAGAGCTTTGAACTTTTTTTAATTTAGAATAGGGCAGGGAATTTTTTTTATTTTGGGGGTTTATTATTTTATTAGGGGGCTTAGAATAGGTGTAATTAGCTTAAAAATCTTGTAATCTTTTTTTTATTTTTTGTAATTTAGTGGGTTTTTTTTTGTAATTTAGTTTAGTTTATTTAATTGTATTTTTAGATAGATGTTTGTAGTTTATTTAATTTATTGATAGTGTAGGTGTATTTGTAACTTAGGTTAGGATTTATTTTACAGGTAATTCGGTAATTATTTTAACTAGGTAGCTATTAAATAGGTAATAACTATTTAATAGCTATTATACCTAGTTAAAATAATTAACAATTTACCTGTAAAATAAATATTAACCCTAACATAGCTACAATGTAATTATTAATTATATTGTAGCTATGTTAGAGTTTATTTTATAGGTAAGTATTTAGATTTAAATAGGAATATTTTAGTTTATAAATGAATTAGATTAATTTAATATAAATTTAGTTAGGGGTGTTAGGGTTAGATAGAGTTAATATAGTTAATATAAATACTATAGTAACTATATTAACTATATAAACCCTAATATAATTAGGGTTAATATAGTTAATATATATAATGTAATACCTATATTAACTATAATATACTTAGGGTTAATATAGATAATATAGCTGGCGGCGGGGTAGGTAGATTAAATTAGGGGTTAATCATTTTAATAGAGATGGCGGCAGTGTTAGGGGCTTACATTAGGGGTTAATAATTTTAATATAGATGGCGGCAGTGTTAGGGGCTCACTTTAGGGGGTTATAGATATAATATAGCTGGCGGCGGGGTATGGGAGCGACGGTTTAGGGGTTAATAACTTTATTAGGTTGCGGCGGGGTATGGGAGCGGCGGTTTAGGGGTTAATAGCTTTTTTATTGTTAGGATAGTGAGGGGGGATAGCGGATAGAGGGTTAGACGTGTCGGGCTATGTTAGGGAGGCGTGTTAGACGTGTCGGGCTATGTTTAGGAGGCGTGTTAGACAGTGCGGGTGATTTAGACTTTAGTCAGGTTTTATAGGCACCGGCAGTTTCTAACGTGGCGCAAGTCACTGGCGACTCCAAAAATCTGTACTTACGCAGATTTCTGGACATCGCTGGTTTGTGAGACTTGCGCCACTTTAGCAAGTGACGGTGCCGCATATTGGATGGCTCGAGTTGCGAGCTGAAACTGCGGGCGACGTGGGTTCCCTCGCTTGCGCCGCAAACTGCGATCTATATCGGATCGCGCCCCTAACTTCTAATACAGATCCAAACAGTAAAAATATATGTGCTAAATTCATATTATAGATTATATTCCACTTGCAATCTAGGCCATTGTCAGAAAAAGTTGTTGGTAGAGACCAATAATATATCAAATCACCTTAAAGATTTTAAACATGAAACACTGGAGTATATGGATAAAGTTCTTATAACTTTGAAACCTAGTGATTTGGTGAACAGCAAATATGTTGACTTTGGCATATTCTGGATGAATTTGATAAACTGACTTTCCTTTGCTAACCAGAGCTGCTCTCTGTAATCTGTTATGTGACAAAACAACAGCAATTTCTACCTCTTTAAACTATAAACAGAACCTTAAAGAGCCACTAAATACAGCAGAATTGCATAATTAACAAGTACATAATAAAATCACAATGCAATAGCACTTACTCTAAATTTCAAATAAACAGATTTTGTTGTGACAAATTTATTTTTCCCCCGGCCCCCTGTATCATGTGATAGCCATCAGCCAATCACAGACTTGTATACGTATACCTTGTGAACTTGTGCACATGCTTAGTAGGAGCTTGATGTGCCTCAGCATATGTGTATATAAAAATAACGTGCAAAATTTGATAATAGAAGTAAATTGGAAAGTCTCTTAAAACTGAATGCTCTATCTGAATCATGAAAGTTTAATTTTGACTTAAGTGTCCCTTTAATGTCTAATCACATTCTTCTAGAAGAAACAAGGGAAAATAATGGTCTGGCTCGGATGCAGAGAAAAGAAGAGAAAGCAAAGTCAATTTATACAAACAATTATGGGCACAACTCATGGATTCTGAATATAATACTGCTCAATAACCTATTATAGACTTATTACTATAGATAAGATGAGTAACAATGATATTTTTTTCAGAAGACTGTGGGCATTTATAAAACTTAGTCTTCAGAGAGAAGCAATGGTAATTAAGTATTGACTGAAAATGTCCTATGAAAGCCTGGGATAACTATTCTATTCTGCTTTGCTTAATAATAGATAATCCTGCTACTCACAGCTCAATCTCTATTAAACAGAACAGGCTCTAATTAGTTACTGCAAGTGCAAAGAGATCAGGTCATTTGTATATTGAGATATAATCACAGTGAAAAATGTATCTCTCTGTGTATGATATATTGCAAAGTGGCAAAAAAAACATCCCTTGAATCAAAATCAGTGCTTTGGTTATTAAGTTGTTCTTTTTCTATTAACATTATTATGGGGTTTATTGGAGAAAACAAAATAGTGGAAACATATACAAGAATACTTTATATGCAAAGATTATATTAGGAGATATATTGAGACATTATATTCATAACTACTTTTATTATTTAATATTTTTTTGTTAAAATGGATGTTGCTGTTTGATTTTCCCTATCAGCCAGCGAGAATTAATATGCTTTCAAATGAAATATTTAGTGCCAGATTACGAGTTAAGAGAAAAATATCGATTCGCGAGAGAGATATTTGCACTCCACTTAGTGCTCTAGTATTACAATATAGCCACAATGCGAATGCAACACACGGCATGAGAACCTAGCGCAGCTAAGGGAGTTAGTCGCGCAGTGATAGGCAGCAAATGTTAAATATATATGTATATAAGCATATACATAACTATTTACAGGGAATACACAGTTCCCATAGTCCGCTATGTAAAAGCACTTTTCAGTTCTGTTTTTTTTCTATCATCCGCCAACTTTAACCCCTTAAAACTGCTTTGTGGTTGTTTTTTATAAAAAAAATAAAATATACTTTATTTAGGGGCCAATTAGGCACTTTTGAAAAATTAACCATAGATATGAGCTCTGGTTAATTTTCGGAGTGCTAATTGCTGCCACAAGCTTGCGGCAACGATAACCAGCCACTTATAATAGTTGATTATTTATTGTTGCGCTTGAAAACAGGCAAATTTGCCTGTTTACGGGCACATGATTAATTAGCGCTCTACTTGTAATCTAGCCCTTAATATTAAAATGTAAATTAAACTAATATAACAGCATCAGTTGTGTGTATATATATATATATATATATATATATAGGGTAATGGTAAAGATGGAGGGCACTCACAGGACTTCACATATTAGATCACTTTTATTGTACTGGTTATATTAATACAATGTCGACGTTTCGGCCCTTTCTTAGGCCTTCTTCAAGACAAATTTCATAGTCTTAGATCGTGCGGACTGCACTGTCCGCGTTGTACTCCCAGAGTAGAAATAATCGTGCCGGATGGATGAAAATAGAAGATGCCGTCTGGATGAAGACTTCTGCCCGTCTGGAGGACCACTTCTGCCGGTTTGGATGAAGACTCCTCCCGGCTTTGTTGAGGACTTCTTGCCGATTCACTGAGGACTTCCGCCGACTTAGTTGAGGATGGATGTCCGGTCTTCAAAACTGTAAGTGGATAGTGTTAGGTTTTTTTTAAGGATTTATTTGGTGGGTTTTAGTTTTAGATTAGGGTTTGGGCAATTGAAAAAGAGCTAAATTCCCTTTTAAGGGCGATGCATATCCAAATGCCATTTTCAGGGCAATGGCGAACTTAGGTTTTTTAAGTTAGGATTTTATTTGGGGGGTTGGTTGTGTGGGTGGTGGGTTTTACTGTTGGGGAGGTGTTTGTATTTTTTTTACAGGTAAAAGAGCTGATTTTTTTGTGGCAATGCCTTGCAAAAGGCCCTTTTAAGGGCTATTGGTATTTTTTTTTTTATTTTGGGGGGCTTTTTTATTTTGATAGGGCTATTAGATTAGGTGTAATTAGTAATTTAGTGTTTGTTTGTTTGTTTTTGTGGAATTTAGGTAATTTATTTAATTGTAGTGTAAGGTTAGGGGTGTTAGTGTAACTCAGGTTAGGTTTTATTTTACAGGTAAATTTGTATTTATTTTAGCTAGGTAGTTAGTAAATAGTTAATAACTATTTACTAACTAGTCTACCTAGTTAAAATAAATACAAACTTGCCTGTAAAATAAAAATAAACCCTAAGCTAGCTACAATGCAATTTTTAGTTATATTGTAGCTAGCTTAGGGTTTATTTTATAAGTAAGTATTTAGTTTTAAATAGGAATTATTTAGGTAATGATATCCTTTTTTCTTTTAGATTTATTTTAATTATATTTAAGTTAGGGGGTGTTAGGGTTAGACTTAGGTTTAGGGGTTAATACATTTAGTATCGTGGCGGCGACGTTGGGGGTGGCAGATTAGGGGTTAATTAATGAAGGTAGGTTGCGGCCATGCTAGGGGCAGCATATTAGGGGTTAATAATATTTAACTAGTGTTTGCGATGCGGGAGTGCAACGTTTCAGGGGTTAATATGTTTATTATAGTGGCGGCGATGCCGGGAGCAGCAGATTAGGGGTTAATAATTTTATTTAAATGTTTGCAATGCGGGAGGACCTCGGTTTAGGGGTTAAAGGGTCAGTAAACAGAAGACTTTGTTTATTCGAAAAAAATTCCCAGTTGTATATTCTAAACTCCGCCCTCTGACACAATCTAATGTTTTTGTTTTTCTATCCGCCCCTTGACACACCCCCCTGACCATGCTAATGAGCGCACTCATGAAGCTCATGGAAATAAAGGCACTGAGCAACAATGGGAAAAAAATGAGAATACCGGTATAAGGTACAATGCAGTATGTGCTTTATCCATTTACATATTTTTCTTCCTATCTAGTTCAATCTTTTATTATTATACAGCCTAGCATACATATTGAAATTATTTTTTTGCATGAAAAAATAGTGAATCATTGCTACACATTCTGTAAAGTAAATCAGATAAGTGCATATTTTAATTCACTAGACAACTATTGATGTAACAAAGGGATTGCAAAAGCGGCAATCCGTTGTTTACCTCACTGACAGTCAGTTTGACAACTGAGGGGAAAAGTAACAAAGTGCGCATGCGCAGAATCCAATTTTTTTTTTTGTGTGTGTGATAATGACGGGCGCACTCAATAGAATGCAATGGCGCGATCGGTAACGCAGTGATAGGCAGAACAAACAAATGGTAAAATAAAAAAAAAAGTAAGGAGAAGCGGTGGGTGGGCTGTCTATTTGCAAATAAAAGAAATTATGAGGGTAAAATCTAAACATCAAAAGAAAACGTTTAAAAAAGAAGCTGATTTATAAATATAATTAAACAAGATAATTTTGATTAAAGAAAAAAAATATTAGTGTTTACTGTCCCTTTAATAGGTAGTTTATGGGTGTTAGTGTACTTTTTAACACTTTAGTTATGAGTTTTAAGCTACAGCTTTGCGGGATAGGCTGTACCGCTCACTTTTTGGCGCCCCAGAAAAAGCTATGGAAGTCCCATTGAAAAAAGACTTTACGCAAATTTGCGTTAAGGCCAAAAAAGTGTGTGGTGCCCCTAAACCTGCAAGACTCGTAAAACCAGCGGTAGGGAAAAAGCAGCGTTATGAGCCTTAACGCTGCTTTTTGACTCATACCGCAAAACTCATAATCTAGCCAATAATTTTTTAAAATACATGTACAAATTATTCTCAGAGTAATCTTTGCTCTGAATGCATCACTCAAGCAATGATTTATTTAGACCTAGATTACGAGTGGAGCTCAATATTGCACTTTCATGAGCGCCATATTTGTGCTCCACTCAGTAATACCAAGTAAATGTCATGTCAGACACGAAAAAGCACCTAGTGCAGCGCAGGGGGTAATTTGTGCAATGTTGGGCAGCAAAATAAAAATATATATGTATATAAACATATGTATATAAATATATACATACAAATACAAATTTATTTATTTTTAGCACACCTTACAAAAAGTTTATATACACATCTTTGGGAGTGCTGTCAATATGACCCAGTAATTACACAAACAAAAAAGTATTGGCACACATCCATTTTCAAAAGCACAACATATTTTTTGAACTGCTGCAAAAAAATGCCTGCAAACAACATCAAGGAACAACTATTCTTTTTAAATAAAATTAGGATCTTAGTCACACAATATGGCCATATTTTGCTTAGCCAGTCACCACTTACAAGGTGCCCAAATATAGACTGGTCCTAACACTACAGTCCTTTAGCCACAGAGGGCTGAATCATTCCTGCTTTTACTCTTCATAATAGAATGAGACTCCCTAGCTTAATATTCACAACTAGTACACTGTCATGAGCACACCTGAGCTTGGGTGGGGTGCTTAAACCAATGGGAGATGGTCAGTCTCCCTGATTATGTTTAAAAACAAATACAAAATTTGTTTTTTTTTAGCACACCTTACAAAAAATTTATATACACATCTTTGGGAGTTCTGCCAATATGACCCAGTAATTACACAAACAAAAAAGTATTGGCACACATCCATTTTCAAAAGCACAACATATTCTTTGAACTGCTGCAAAAAAATGCCTGCAAACAACATCAAGGGGCCTATTTATCAAGCCATCAACCGCAAATACGCTGAAATACCGCAGCGTAATTGTGGAGAGCTTTATTCACCTTATTTATCAAAGGCTACAGACCGGCAAAAGTAGAATTTTGTGATGTAGCATACGATCCGCCGGTCTCAGTCCAACACAGATCGATGCTTACATCACTACAGATGTTCCGAATGCAAATTCGGCACTATCTGACTACTTTTGCTAGTTATCAAATAACTACCAGGTACGCTCGCCACTATTCTGGCCCAGCGTGCCTGGTTTTCAATCCGCCGCCCTGGAGGTGGCGGATGCCATAGGAATTAATGGGAGTCTGAAAGCAGTGAAAGCTTATGTTCACTGCTGCCCGATATCCCATTGATTCCTATGGGAGAATAAAAGTTATGTTTACACCTAACACCCTAACATGTACCCCGAGTCTAAACACCCCTAATCTGCCGCCCCCTACACCGCCGCCACCTACATTATACTTATTAACCCCTAATCTGACGCCCCGACACCGCCGCCACCTACATTATACTTATTAACCCCTAATCTGCCGTCCCGACACCGCTGCTACCTAAATAAAAGTTATTAACCCCTATCATGCCGCTCCCGGAGCCCACCGCAACTAAATAAAGTTATTAACCCCACCCCTAAACCCCTGGCCTCCCATATCACTAACTAAATTAAACTATTAACCCCTAAACCTAACAACCCGCTAACCTTACATTAAATAAAAACTCATCCCTATCTTATAATAAATTTAAACTTACCTTTAGATTTAAATTAAACTATATTAAACTATGAATTAATCTACCCTAACTATTATACTAAAATTGCATTAAACTATATTACATTAATAATTAACCTACCCTAACTATTATAATAAAATTACATTAAACTATATGAAATTAATAATTAACCTAACCTAACTATTATAATAAAATTACATTAAACTATATTAAATCAATGATTAACCTATCCTAACTATTATAATACAATTACATTAAACTATATTAAATTAAAAATTAATCTAACCTAACTTTTATACTAAAATTACGTAAAACTACAAAAAACTTACAACTAAGTTACAAAAAAAAAATAAACACTAAGTTACAAAAAAGAAAAAAGAAATTATCAAAGCTTTAAACTAATTACACCTAATCTAAGGGTCCTATGAAAATAAAAAAGCCCCCCCCCAAAATAAAAAAACCCTAGCCTACAATAAACTACAAATAGCACTTAAAAGTGCCTTTTGCGGGCTATCGCCCCAAAGTAATCGTCTCTTTTACCTGTAAAAAAAAATACAAATACCCCCCCAACAGTAAAACCCACCACCCACACAACCAACCCCCCAAATAAAAAGCTAACTAAAAAAACCTAAGCTCCCCATTGCCCTGGAAAAGGCATTTGGATGGGCATTGCCCTTAAAAGGGCATTTAGCTATTTTGCAGCCCAAAACCCTAATCTAAAAATAAAACCCACCCAATAAACACTTAAAAAATCCTTAAACTAACCTCAGAAGATTTACTTACAGTTTTGAAGATCCAACATCCATCCTCCAAGAAGCCGGGAGAAGTCTCATCCAAGCGGCAAGAAGTCCTCCAAGAAGCCGGCCTGTCAAGGTGCCAGGAATCAGACTGAGATGAGAAGTGCAAAAATTATCACACCTTTATTAATAGCAAAAAATAATAAAAAGTCCACAAGTCAAATAACAAGCCAGGAGTCAAAACCAGAGCTGGTAGTCAGACGAGCCTAGTCAGGAGCAAAAGCGAATAGTCAGACGAGCCGGAATCAGGAACAAGGAAAACAGCAGAGTCAGGAACAAGCCAGGGATCAGGAACCAGGAAGGACATCAGGCAGCCAGGTAATACACAGGAACTCTCACAAACAGGTCTGAGACAACGCAAAGGCAAAGCATACTGAACAGAGGCCTTTTAAATAATAAGTGATGGCATCACAATTCTGAGACTGCATCCTGTCTCATATGGATGATGCACACCAGTCTGGCCATAAAAGGATGTGCAGGGAATGAGCAGCATCCCCTACAATGCACCATAGTCAGGAAGAGAGGTGAGTAAAATGGCTGCCAGCAGCACATGGCAAACACAACAGGGAAAAAACCCTGACACGGCCGAAGTCTTCATCCAAGCCCGCAGAAGTCTTCACCCAGATGGCATCTTCTATCTTGATCCATCCGGCGCGGAGCGGGTCCATCTTCAAGATATCCGACGCAGAGCATTCTCTTCTTCCGACGGACTAACGATGAATGAAGGTTCCTTTAAATGATGTCATCCAAGATGGCGTCCCTTAGATTCCAATTGGCTGATAGAATTCTATCAGCCAATCGGAATTATGGTAGAAAAAAATCCTATTGGCTGTTGAAATCAGCCAATAGGATTGAACTTCAATCCTATTGGCAGATCCAATCAGCCAATAGGATTGAGCTCACATTCTATTGGCTGATTGGAATAGTCAATAGAATGCAAGCTCAATCCTATTGGCTGATTACATCAGCCAATAGGATTTTTTCTACCTTAATTCTGATTGGCTGATAGAATTCTATCAGCCAATTGGAATTGAAGGGACGCCATCTTGGATGACGTCATTTAAAGGAACCTTCATTCAGTCTTAGCTGTCAGATGAAGAGGATGCTCCGTGTCAGATGTCTTGAAGATGGACCCGCTCCGCGCCGGATGGATGAAGATAGAAGATGCCATCTGGATGAAGACTTCTGCCTGTCTGGAGGACCACTTTGCCCGGCTTGGATGAAGACTTCTCCCAGGTTCGTCGAGGACTTTGGCCCGGTTGGATGAAGACTCCTCCCGGTAAGGTGATCTTCAAGGGGTTAGTGTTAGGTTTTTTAAGGGGGTATTGGGTGGGTTTTAGAGTAGGGTTGGTTGTGTGGGTGGTGGGTTTTAATGTTGGGGGGGATTTGTAATTTTTTTTTACAGGTAAAAGAGCTGATTACTTTGGGTCAATGCCCCGCAAAAGGCCCTTTTAAGGGCTATTTGTAATTTAGTGTAGGGTAGGGCTTTTTTATTTTGGGGGGGCTTTTTTATTTTGTTAGGGGGATTAGATTAGGTGTAATTAGTTTAAAAATCTTGTAATTTGTTTATTATTTTCTGTAATTTAGTGGGGTGTTTTTTGTACTTTAGATAATTTTATTTAATTGTATTTAATTTAGGGAAATAATTTAATTATAGTGTAGTGTTAGTTGTTATTGTAACTTAGGTTAGGTTTTATTTTACAGGTAACTTTGTATTTATTTTAGCTAGGTAGTTATTAAATAGTTAATAACGATTTAATAACTATTGTACCTAGTTAAAGTAAATACAAACTTGCCTGTAAAATAAAAATAATTCCTAAGCTAGCTACAATGTAACTATTAGTTATATTGTAGCTAGCTTAGGGTTTATTTTATAGGTAAGTATATAGTTTTAAATAGGAATTATTTAGTTAATGATAGGAATTTTTATTTCAATTTATTTTAATTATATTTAAGTTAGGGGGTGTTAGGGTTAAACTTAGATTTAGGGGTTAATAACTTTAGTATAATTGCGGCGACGTTGGGGGCGGTAGATTAGGGGTTAAAAAATGTAGGTAGTGTCGGGGATGTTAGGGATGGCAGATTAGGGGTTAATAATATTTAACTAATGTTTGCGAGGTGGGAGTGCAGCGGTTTAGGGGTTAATATGTTTATTATAGTGGCAGCGATGTCCGGTTCGGCAGATTAGGGGTTAAAAAATTTGATTTTAGTGTTTGCGATGTGGGAGGGCCTCGATTTAGGGGTTAATATGTAGTTTATGGGTGTTAGTGTACTTTTTAGCACTTTAGTTAAGAGTTTTATGCTACGGCGTTGTAGTGTAAAACTCTTAACTACTGACTTTAAAATGCGGTACCATTCTTGACAGGAGAGGGTCTACAGCTCAATTTTTGTCAGACTCATAATACCGGCGCTATGCAAGTCCCATTGAAAAAAGAGGATACGCAATTTACGTAAGTGGATTTGCGGTATTTCCAAGTCGGGCCAAAAAAGTGAGCGATACACCTGTACCTGCAAGACTCGTAATACCAGCGGGCATTAAAAAGCAGTGTTAGGACATCTTAACGCTGCTTTTTAAACCTAACGCACAACTCGTAATCTAGCCGTTAGTGTTTGTTATTTTTTGTAACTTAGTTGTAAGTTTTTTGTAACTTTGTCATTTTTTAGTGTAGATTTAAATTATTTGAGTAGGGTTAGGTGTTTAAATATATAATATATTTAATTTAATTTGTAGTTTTATGTAAAAAAAATTTGTTTTAAAACAAGCTTTATTGAGTATTTATATATACACTTTAAGCATACAGCGGAAACAAAACATTACAAAAACATATTGTATGAATATAAACAAATGTTAACAAAACTGTGTAATTTTAGTAGTACAATCAGCTGCGTTTTGTTTTTATTTATTCATTTATTTATTTATTTTTTCCTTCTATCTGTGAATGCATTTTATAATAAACATCTGTACTCAAAAAGCCTGTTGTATTTTTTATCTTTTCTAATACTCTCCTCTTTCTTCATTATACTCAATTAACATCATACATTACATATAACTGTGTGTCTAAAGAACTATAAAAACATAACAAACAACAAAAAACTAAAAAAAAGGGGGGGAAGGTACGGGGGAGTTTCAAAGGTGGAGGGAAGGAAGGAGGAAAAAGGGGGGGGGAGGGAAGCTTGGTGGTGTGTCCCTGTTTTTGCATCTTTAAAATCTATCTCACTCACAGACCAGTATCCCTCCATGTGGCCAGCATCATCTCATGTGTGTCTATCTGGTTGATTTTAAAATAGTGGAATCTTTCTAATATAAGCAGCTCGTCAACCTCGTGTACCCATTCCTCAAGGGTTGGGACAACCCCGACTTCCATCTCTTAGGTATTATTTTTTTTGCTCCCGTGAGCATTAATAGCATTAGCGCTCGTGTGTGAGGTGTTTTGACTATGGGCAGTTGGAACAGGAGGGTCGCTTCTGGGGTGTTTGGAACAGTAATTTGCAGTTTGTCTGACATGTGGTTGAGCACTTCACGCTAATAGTCTATTATTTTTGGGCACTCCCACCATATATGCAGAAGTGTGCCATGCTCTCCACAGTCTCTCCAGCACATAGGGCTAGCTGACTGGAAACATTTGTGTAGCCTTGTTGGGGTCAAGTACCATCTACTAGTGAGTTTTAAATGAATTTCCTGTACATTGGCTGAGATGGAAGAGCATTTAGTTAAGTTAAAGGATTTGAGCCAAGTGTCTTCATCAATGTCTTTGCCAAGATCCTTGCACCAAGCCCTTGTGTAAGATGGGAGATAGGACCCTGGCGGGGTTGTTATAAGCTTGTATATCATTGAGATCAAACGTCTAGGTGATTTGCTTGTTGTGCATAGTGTCTCAAAAGATGTTAAAGTTCTCATGAAATTCTCTCTGTTTTTATGATGTGCAAGGTAATGCTGAAATTGGTTATATCTCAGCCAGGAGTGAAAGATCGCTCCATATTTGTCTGCCATTTCTTGGGAAAGTAGCTTCCCACCTGTTACAGCAAAGTGTAATGAGGCTTCACGGAGGTTATAGGGCCTGCTCATTTGTGTACACAGATGAGAATATGGGAGATCTGGGTTTTCTATGATAGATAGAAGGGGTGAGTGTTTTGTTGAGATATGTGTACTGGTATTAATTGTTTTGTCCCAGATTCTAAGGGTTTCTGCTATAATAGTGTATTTACTTGTGGTTTTCGGGCGTTTCGTGTGTGAGATGAATGCTAGTGCTCCTACGTTGTTGAGGTTAAGGATTCGGCCCTCTAGTCTAACCCATGCTTTATGTGTGGAATTATGGGCCCATTCTACTATTCTCTGCAGGAATATTGCCTGCCTATATGATGCGAGGTCTGGGAAGCCTAAACCACCTTTGTCTCCAGGCATGTAGAGGGTTTTTCTTGGAACTCGTGGTTTAATATTATTCCATATGAATTGTTCTAATAGTTTTTGGAGTTGCGGGATAAAGCCTTTAGTGATAAGAATTGGAAGTGTTTGTAGTATGTAAAGTATGCCTGGAAGAATGTTCATTTTTATGATTCCAGTTTTGCCTAACCACGAGAGAGGCTTATTCTTCCATGAAGAGAGATCTCTGGCTATTTCATTTTTCAATTTGAGATAATTAAACTTATATAGGTCTCGGGGGTCTTTAGGGAGGAGGATCCCTAGGTATTTTATATGGGAGACTGCTATTGGTATTTGGTGCATTTCGCAGAGATTTTGTAATTGTTCCTGTGAGGTTGTTATGTTAAGGATTTCAGACTTTGTGATATTAAGATGAAAGTTAGAGAGGGATCTGTAGATCTCCAACTCCTCCAGAAGTTTTGGGATGGACGTTTCAGCGTTAATGAGGGTGTATAGAATATCATCAGCATATAGTGCTTGTTTATATTCATTATCTTTTATTGTAATGCCGGTGATATTGGGGTTATTGCAAATCTTCTGTACCAACGCTTCGATTGATATGGCGAACAGAAGTGGGGAGAGAGGGCATCCCTGTCTTGTCCTGTTTGAGATATTAAAGGTATCCGATTGAGTTCCATTAACCCTTACTCTGGCGTTCGGGTCAGAGTACAAGGAGAACACGATGTTTGTGAATGCGTTCCCAAAGTTCATAGCCTTCAACACCTGATGCAGGAAGAGCCAATCGACACGGTCGAAGGCCTTCTCTGCATCAGTCGAGAAAAGCACCAAAGGCACCTTCTCATTACGCGCATGATCTACAAGTTGTATAATTTTACAAGTGTTGTCCCTTGCTTCCCTGCCAGGGACGAATCCCACCTGGTCTGTGGAAACAAGGTTTGGCAAATATTTGTTAAGACGCATAGATAATATTTTAGAAAGGATCTTAATATCAGTATTTAGCAGTGATATAGGTCTGAAATGTTCAGGAGCAGTGTGAGGTTTACCCGGTTTGGGAATTACTGATGTATAAGCCTCAAGCATAGTGCGGGGGAGCTGAGGTTCTTTGATTAAGCTGTTAAACATCTGTAGTATTTTAGGTGCTAGGATGTTAAAGAAGGTTTAATAATATTTAATAGTAAACCCATCTGGGCCTGGGCTCTTACCATTTGGGAGATCTTTAATTGCTAAAGATAGTTCATCTTGGGATATAGGCATGTCAAGTGTGTCAGCTTCTTCTTTTGACAAAGAAGGAAGGTTTAGGGTTGTCAGGTATGCATCCACAGCCTCTTCCCTGTGTGTGAATTGTGTTTGCGTGTCTGACCTCCAGTTTATGTTGTATAGTGTTTTATAATAATGATTAAATGCGTTAGCTATTTGTTTATTGCTTTTCACTTTAGTACCCTCCTTGTCTGTAATGCTGTATAAATGTGCGCGAAGTTGCTGTCTACGAATAGTTCGGGCTAGCAGCTTCCCAGGTTTATTTCCATTTTCGTGGAAATGTTGTTTGACTGATCGCAATCTACTCTGATAGGCATCTGCGAGATGCTGATTGAGTTCAGATTTAGCCCAGTGTAGTTGTTGCAATCTAGCTGTGTGTTTGAGAAATTCTCCTCGCATTACGCACTTGTGTGCATCCCACATAATAGACAGTGAGGTATGAAGTGGAGTATTGTGCATAAAGTAATCGTTTAGAGATTTTTGTAATTCGGTTTTAATTAGGGGCTTGTCCAGAAGGGCATCATCCATTCTCCAAATATAGGATGTTGTGGGTAGGTCTGGCCAGAAGATTTCAGCAGTGACTGGCGCATGGTTTGACCAGGTAATATGACCGATTTGGCACTCACCTATCATATATAGGCCTACCGAGTCTGTAAATATATAATCTATGCGCAAGTATTTTGTGCAGGGGGGGCGAGTAGAAGGTAAAGTCCTTGGATGTTGGGTGTGCTATGCGCCAAGTATCATGTAGGAGCAGATCATTTAGCGTTGCCTTTACTGATTTGAGTATTTTCTTGCGTACGCTAGATGTGCCATTGGAAGTGTCTTGCTGTGAGTCTAGAGGTACATTTAAGTCTCCCGCAACAAACACTGGACCTTTCGCAAAGTCCAAGAGGAACTTGGTGAATCTTTTTAGAAATATGTGTTGGTTGTTGTTCGGTGCATATACAGAAGCCATCGTGATTGGGTGTTCGTATAATGTGCCCGTCAGAATTATAAAACGCCCATCTGGGTCTTTCTCCGTGTGTGTGTGTTTGAAGAGGATTGAGTGGTGGATCAGGATACCAACTCCACATTTTTTTGAGGGGCCAGATGCAAGGTAAATGTGGGGTACTGTGTATTATGCCATTTGGGCTCTTTGCCTTTTAAAAAATGTGTTTCCTGCAGGAATAGGATGTGACTGTGTATGTTTTTTAAATCTTGAAAAACTATAGACCTCTTCCCGGGGTTGTTTAAACCCTTTGCATTTATTGTCGTGAAGTTAAGGCTATGCATTTGAAATTTGCTATTTTGAGTGTTCATCTTGCTAGGTGTAGTGGGGAGGTGGGGGGGGGGGGGGAGAGAATGGAAAGGTAAAAGATTTTAGGGAAAAAAAACAAAAAAAAACCTCTTAATAAGGTTTGGTAACAAACACGTTCAGTATCTTCGCCTGACACACTAGACGAATAATTAATGCAAAATATATTGATTGGGTTTTGTGAATGCTAAAATCCAATTAAAGTGTAAACAATCGAACATTAAAGATTGATAAGTAACAATAAAATCGGAAAGAAAAATAATAAACAACAATAAACTTGGTAGTAACTAAGAGGGTGGTAATCCATGAGTGTACGCAACTTATTGAGAAATATCAATCTCCAAGACCCCTAAGAGGTGGTCCTGGTTTTTTGTGTGGCTCATTAGGCCTAATCCTTAAATGAGGGGGTAACTCTATTCTTGTAGGCCTAGGTGGAGAGGATTCTGGTTAGATAAGCATGGGCTACTATCTGGAAAGCCTGTGTGATTTTTTTTATAGTAAACTAAGCGTCTTGGTAACTCTTTAGATGTGGCCTGAAGGCACTGCACTCTTAGGTTGCAGATTGTATTTACTAATCTATATGTGGTATTTTTATTCTGTACCTAGATTTCTATATTTTAGTTAACGATTTCCATTATAGTTTGGACTAGGTGAGTGATAAAGACAGGTTACGGAGACAACGTATCAGGGTATTATTAGTGCTCTTCTCTGTCCTTCGCCTAGTGACTCTATTTGATTTAGCTGTAGTGTATTGCTAGCTAGAATATATAACCAGTATAGTGAGGGGATTATATATTGTCTAGTTATATGTTTTAGGTGTTGTCTATGCTCACAGATTGCTTTTCCTGATATTTGACTAGACATGAAACAGGCCTGGGGGTATCAAATATATAGCCTATAACCTTGTCTTTTGTGGAAAACTGAAAAAAGTGCAACATTTAACAAAGCTAAACCAAACTTACAACTTGTAAAACAATCCCTGTTGGGGTAAAAAATTGTTATTTCAACAGGAGAACTTTCTGCCTTGTATCTGGTATCTCCCATAGTGGGTAGGTTTTGATTTAGGAGACAGTTCACTATAGCACTCCATTTAACAAAGCTAAAACAAACGTACAATTCCTAGAACAATACCTGTTGGGGTAAGAAATTATTATTCAGCAGGAGAATGATCAGCTCTGTATCTGGTATCTCACATAGTGGGTAGATTCTTAGTAAGGGATCTGTTTACTATAAAGCAAAGTCACTGCTATCTCTCACAATGAGGTGGGTTAGTTGGGCCTTTTCATAGTCAGTACATTTAGTACCCTGTCTGTCTGATTTGAATGTCCGGGGCCGAAGGCCTGCAGCTTACATATCGTCAAGTCATTGATGATTCATGTTAATCCCCAGCATGATCAGATGATGTGGGCCTAGGCACTTCTGTCGGCCTGTCTTCCTGGTTGCCCCAATGTCGGGGTGATATGGTTGCTCCGTCAATGTCTGCTAGGAAAGCTTGTAGGTCTGAGCCTGGTCTGTATGTCACAGACTTGTTGCCTTGGGTGACTATTATCGAAACTGGGAATCCCCAGCGGTATTGAATCTTGCGGTTTCTTAGTTGTTCTGTTACATGGGCCAGCTCACGACACTTCTGTAAAGTAGTTGGTGACACACAGTTGTAGCTCGGTTCCAGCATGTTGAATAGATTTTTTGGACCGTGCACAACGCATAAGCTCTTCTTTATCCTTATAGTTAAGGAATTTTATGATAATGTCCCGTGGGGGAGCTTTAGGGGGGTCTAGGCCTCAGGGCCCTGTGTGCTCATTCTAATTCAATCTCTGGTGAAGATGGTGTGCCTTTTAATGTTCGGAACAGGCTTTGTAGATAACCTTCAATAGCGGGGGGTGGACGGACTCAGGGACTCTTCTTACCCTTATATTATTTCGGCGCCCCCTGTTATCTAAGTCCTCCAGTTTATCTGTTAATAACTGTATGGTTGCCTTGTGGTCTTGCAGTTTTGCGGAATTCGTATGTACCTTGGCATCTGTAGTGGCCTGCGCCTCCTCCACTGCAACGACCCTACCCTCTAGTGAGTTAATATCCTTGCGTAGGTCTTGAAATAAATTTCGCATTTCATGCATTACGTTTTGTATATCCTCCTTTGAAGACAGCTGCAGAAGATCCTTTTTGGTAACATTAGTGTGCAGCTGCGCTTCTTCAGAGACTTGCTGCTCAGGGGTTTTAGGATTTATCGCTTCCATGCTCTCTTTATCTGTTGTCACGTGATGTTCGATAGGTTTTAGATATCTATTTAAGGGTTTAATGTGGGGTTTTTTTCTGATTTTTGCTGTTTTTTGTTAGGCATTCCCCACTATAAAAGGATAAAACTGAGGAGATTAGGGCCAATGCTTATGTTGTTGGAAGTATGTTAGGCACCAGGGAGGTAATGTAAAGTCAGTGGGCCTTTTGATAAAGCTTGTTCAAACTTTGCTGGGTGGTTAGTGGCATTTGCTACTATTCGCTATTTCCTTGCTAATAGCCCCAATTCTTCTCACCTTAGCTGCCTGCTAGCTATTATCAGTCTCTCTCTGTGCAGCACTGATCTCCGTGCACACACTCCTCTATGCTTGTAATTGTATGTATTAATGCTTTACTGCGTATCAGAAGGCCTTACCCACTGCTAACCACGTGGTGTTATAAGATTGACAGCCCAGCTTAGAGTGTGCTACGGGTGCCTTTTTTTGTCACTTCACCTAAGTACAGAGTCTCCTGTTTGCATATTTTTGGCGTGTGCTTTCTATATCAGACTCACCACGGTGGGCCGCCGCATGTGAAGTGTCCGTCTCTTCAGTTCTGAGTACGCCGTACTCGCGATCTCGCAGCCATTCAGGATCTCCTCACCTTGTCACATCTTAAGGTATGTGGCTAGTTACACTCCACTCTTCTGTCCCCTTTGCAGGGTCCGGCGTGTTTGTACTTGGCGACTGCGGTGTCTGCAATAAGTTGTACACCGGGAAGCGCCGGCTGGGTCTCTCCTGTCTGGAGCTGGTTGTTAGCCTCTGGTGTCTGGGGTAGTGTGCTCACTGGGTTATTATAACCACATGGGTTACTGTGTGTTATCCCCTAGGCTTAGGGTGATATTTTTTAAGGTCTAATTAGCCATTATATGTAGTTGCTTTAACTCTAGGACTTGGAGCTGTTCTAGAATGCGGCCATTCACCTGCGTGGCCAAGCTCCGCCCTCGTTTTATGTAATTTTAGTATAAAAGTTAGGTTGGATTAATCATTAATTTAATATAGTTTAATGTAATTTTATTATAATAGGGTAGGTTAATTATTAATTTAATATAGTTTAATGTAATTTTAGTATAATAGGGTAGATTAATTTTTATTTTAATATAGTTTAATTTAATTTTAAAGGTAAGTTTAAATTTCTAATAAGATAGGGATGAGTTAATATTTAATATAAAGTTAGCGGGTTGTTAGGTTCAGGGGTTAATAGGTTAATTTAGTTTATGGCGATGTGGGGGACTGTCGGTTTAGGGGTTAATAACTTTATTTAGTTGCGGTGAGCTCCGGGAGCAGAGGGGATAGGGGTTAATAACATAATGTAGGTGGCGGAGGTGTAGGGGGCGGCAAATTAGGGGTTAATAAGTATAATGTAGGTGGCGGTGGGCTCCGGGAGTGGAGGGAATAGGGTTAAAAAGTTTATTAGAGTGGCGGTGGGCTCCGGGAGCGGCGGTTTAGGGGTTAATAACTTTATTTAGTTGCAACAGGGTCCAGGAGTGGCTGTATAGGGGTTAAACAGTTTAGTATAGTGTGGGTGTTTAGTGACAGTATACAAATAAAGCTGGGAAAAAGCTGAAGAGCAGCGAGATCGATGACTGTTAGTTAACAACAGTCCGCTGCTCATCGCCCCGCACTTGTTGCGCAGCTATTTGACAGCTTTTTTGTTAACTATGGAGAGCGTATTCAAGTCCGCGGCCGCAGCGATGTTAGACGATGTCAGGCGAGCGTATTGGTGCCCGCGAATGCAGCACAGTTGACGGCTTGATAAATAGGCCTCCAAGAGACAACTATTCTTTTTAAATAAAATTGGGATCTTAGTCACACAATATGGCCATATTTTGCTTAGCCAGTCACCACTTACAAGGTGGCCCAATATAGACTGGTCCTAACACTACAGTCATTTTGCCACAGAGGGCTGAATCATTCCTGCTTTTACTCTTCATAATAGAATGAGACTCCCTGGCTTAAAATTCACAACTCTATTACACTGTCTTGAGCACACCTGAGCCTGGGTGGGTTGCTTAAACCAATGGGAGATGGTCAGTCTCCCTGATTATTTTTAAATACAGATACCAAAATATTTTTTTTAGCACACCTTACAAAAAGTTTATCTACACATCTTTGGGAGTGCTGCCAATATGACCCAGTAATTACACAAACAAAAAGATATTGGCGCACATCCATTTTCAAAAGCACAACATATTTTTTGAACTGCTGCACTCCCAAAGATGTGTATATAAAATTTTTGTAAGGTGTGCTAAAAAAAACAAATTTTGTATTTGTATTTAAACATAATCAGGGAGACTGACCATCTCCCATTGGTTTAAGCACCCCATCCAAGCTCAGGTGTGCTCATGACAGTGTAATAGAGTTGTGAATATTAAGCTAGGGAGTCTCATTCTATTATGAAGAGTAAAAGCATGAATGACTCAGCCCTCTGTGGCAAAAGGACTGTAGTGTTAGGACCAGTCTATATTGGGGCACCTTGTAAGTGGTGACTGGCTAAGCAAAATATGGCCATATTGTGTGACTAAGAGCCTAATTTTATTTAAAAAGAATAGTTGTCTCTTGATGTTTTTTGCAGGCATTTTTTTGCAGCAGTTCAAAAAATATGTTGTGCTTTTGAAAATGGATGTGCGCCAATACCTTTTTGTTTGTGTAATTACTGGGTCATATTGGCAGCACTCCCAAAGATGTGTATATAAACTTTTTGTAAGGTGCGCTAAAAAAAACAAATTTTGTATTTGTATTTAAACATAATCAGGGAGACTGACCATCTCCCTTTGGTTTAAGCACCCCACCCAAGCTCAGGTGTGCTCATGACAGTGTAATAGAGTTGTGAATATTAACCCTTTTTAACACCGTTCTGCCCGTTCTATTCCGTCATAAATACACTTGGCTTTAGCGCCGTTATGACGGAATAGAACGTCATAGCCAATGGCTGTCCTGAAGCCTACTGCGCTTCCTGGATTTGATCGTGGTCTGGAGGGCTCCTAGCGTTATAGGGATGCCCCCCAGACCCAATCCAATATTTGAAATCTCACGATCGTGTGCACGATCTTGTGATTTCAATTTGTCTACATCGGAACAGTTTGTTCCGATGTAGACACTTTAACCCCGACAGGAAAGGGTTAAGCCAGGGAGTCTCATTCTATTATGAAGAGTAAAAGCAGGAATGATTCAGCCCTCTGTGGCAAAAGGACTGTAGTGTTAGGACCAGTCTATATTGGGGCACCTTGTAAGTGGTGACTGGCTAAACAAAATATGGCCATATTGAGTGACTAAGATCCCAATTGTATTTAAAAAGTATAGTTGTCTCTTGATGTTGTTTGCAAGCATTTTTTGCAGCAGTTCAAAAAATATGTTGTGCTTCTGAAAATGGATGTGCGCCGATACCTTTTTGTTTTATATATATATATATATATATATATATACAGTATATATATGTATATATATATATATATATATATATATATATATATATATATATACATATATTGTATGTGTTTATATGTGTATATACACATATTAACACATACATATGTATATAAGCATATACATACATATTTACAGTAAAAACACAGTTCCATTCACATCTATGTAAAGGCCACATCTACACATCTTTGGGAGTGCTGCCAATATGACCCAAGTAATTACACAAACAAAAAGATATTGGCGCACATCCATTTTCAAAAGCACAACATATTTTTTGAACTGCTGCACTCCCAAAGATGTGTATATAAAATTTTTGTAAGGTGTGCTAAAAAAAACTAATTTTGTATTTGTATTTAAACATAATCAGGGAGACTGACCATCTCCCATTGGTTTAAGCACCCCATCCAAGCTCAGGTGTGCTCATGACAGTGTAATAGAGTTGTGAATATTAAGCTAGGAAGTCTCATTCTATTATGAAGAGTAAAAGCAGGAATGATTCAGCCCTCTGTGGCAAAAGGACTGTAGTGTTAGGACCAGTCTATATTGGGGCACCTTGTAAGTGGTGACTGGCTAAGCAAAATATGGCCATATTGTGTGACTAAGAGCCTAATTTTATTTAAAAAGAATAGTTGTCTCTTGATGTTTTTTGCAGGCATTTTTTTGCAGCAGTTCAAAAATATGTTGTGCTTTTGAAAATGGATGTGCGCCAATACCTTTTTGTTTGTGTAATTACTGGGTCATATTGGCAGCACTCCAAAAGATGTGTATATAAACTTTTTGTAAGGTGCGCTAAAAAAAAACAAATTTTGTATTTGTATTTAAACATAATCAGGGAGACTGACCATCCTTCCTTTGGTTTAAGCACCCCACCCAAGCTCAGGTGTGCTCATGACAGTGTAATAGAATTGTGAATATTAACCTTTTAACACCGTTCTGCCGTTCTATTCCGTCATAAATACACTTGGCTTTAGCCGCCGTTATGACGGAATAGAACATCATAGCCAATGGCTGTCCTGAAGCCTACTGCGCTTTCCTGGATTTGATCGTGGTCTGGAGGCTCCTAGCGTTATAGGGATGCCCCCCAGACCCAATCCAATAATTGAAATCTCACGATCGTGTGCACGATCTTGTGATTTCAATTTGTCTACATCGGAACAGTTGTTCCAATGTAGACACTTTTAACCCCGACAGGAAAGGGTTATAAGCCAGGGAGTCTCATTCTATTATGAAGAGTAAAAGCAGGAATGATTCAGCCCTCTGTGGCAAAAGGACTGTAGTGTTAGGACCAGTCTATATTGGGGCACCTTGTAAGTGGTGACTGGCTAAACAAAATATGGCCATATTGAGTGACTAAGATCCCAATTGTATTTAAAAGTATAGTTGTCTCTTGATGTTGTTTGCAAGCATTTTTTTGCAGCAGTTCAAAAAATATGTTGTGCTTCTGAAAATGGATGTGCGCCGATACCTTTTTGTTTTATATATATATATATATATATATATATACAGTATATATATATATGTATATATATATATATATATATATATATATATATATATACATATATTGTATGTGTTTATATGTGTATATACACATATTAACACATACATATGTATATAAGCATATACATACATATTTACAGAAAAACACAGTTCCATTCACATCTATGTAAAGGCACTTTCAGTGCTTTTTTTTTTTTTCAAACACCCCACATCACCTTACTTTAACCCCTTATAACTGCTTTTTGCAGTTTTTTTTATTAAAAAAAAGTCTCATATTTTTTATTTATGTCAAAGAACTGTCCACTTTATTTGGGGAGCATTTGGGGCACATTTTTTTCATTACCCGGAGGTCTGACCTCTGGTTAATTGCGCAAATTATTAACCAGCCACTTGTAATGTCTGGTTATTTAACGTGCATACGTAAACTGTCCCCTTTACAGGCAAACATTAAAATAGCACTCCAATTGTAATCTAACCTTAGTAATATCCCTTTAAGGTTCTGCTGACTTTTGCAACATTAAACAGCTATTGGCAACCTGGAACTTTGAAAAGTGTACTCCCCTTCTGCAAGTAATGGATCACATCTAGAAACTCTTATGCCTAGATAACATGAGCAGCAGAATTTTGTGCGTCATTTTCTAGCATAAATTATGCTACAGTGTAATCCATACTGCAAGTTTATTGTAAGCAGCTGTGTACTTTTACTACAAGATGAAAACAAAGGGGCCGATTTATCAAGCTCCGGAAACAGAAGTTTTGAAGCAGTGGTCTAAAGACCGCTGCTCCATAACTTTTCCGCCTGCTCTGAGGCCGCGGACAGAAATCAACCCGATCGAATACGATCAGGTTGATTGACACCCCCCTGCTAGCGGGCCGCAAATCTGCAAGGGCAGCATTGCACAAGCAGTTCACAAGAACTGCTGGTGCAAGGATAAATGCCGGCAGCGTATGCTACATCGTACCATCGTATCATGTCCCCTCGCACTTACATAAATATACCCCCTTAAAGTAAACTGTGATCCTATTGTGAAGTTAGCAGAAACCTACCATTTATACCTTATACAAATACAAATCACTACTACAGTAGCTATTCCGCATGAATATCCTTAACAAAAGAAATATTTACATCAATGCCGTTGTACAGTGTGACAGGACCATAGCAATTTACATGAGCGAAATTAAACTTTTCACTTCAAAAACCATAGCAAAACTTGTAAATTAATTTTTCATATATGTGAGCTAGGGCATTATGATTATACAATACATGTGTGTACAACGTGCAATTTATATTTATTATACTGTAAAATTGCTCATTATATATTTTTCCTAATGGCTAGATTACAAGTTCGGCGTTAGCTTTAAAAAGCAGCGTTTAAGGGGTCCTAACGCTGCTTTTTAACGCCCGCTGGTATTACGAGTCAGGCAGGAAAGGGTCTTCCGCTCACTTTTCTTCCGTGACTTTTCCATACCGCAAATCCCCTTACGTACATTGCATATCCTATTTTTTTTAGTGGGATTTGGGCTAACGCTGGTATTACAAGTCTTGGAAGAAGTGAGCCGTACAGCCTCTACCTCCAAGACTCCTACCGCATATAAAAGTCAGTAGTTAAGAGTTTTATGGGCTAACGCCGGAACATAAAGCTCTTAACTACAGTGCTACAAAGTACACTAACACCAATAAACTACCTATGAACCCCTTAACCGAGGCCCCCCCGCATCGCAAACATTATAATAAATTTATTTAACCCCTAATCTGCCGACCGGACATCGCCACCACCTACATTATACCTATGAACCCCTAATCTGCTGCACCTAACATTGCCGACACCTACATTATATTTATTAACCCCTAATCTGCCGTCCCCAACGCCGCCGCTAACCTAACTACACTTATCAACCTCTAATCTGCTGACCTGACATCGCCGCCACTAAAATAAATGTATTAACCTCTAAACCCGCCGCACTCCCACCTCGCAAACACTAGTTAAATTGTATTAACCCCTAATCTGCCCCCCCCAACGTCGCCGACACCTACCTACCAATTATTAACCTCTAATCTGCCGCCCCCAACGTCGCCGCTACTATATTAAATGTATTAACCCCTAAACCTAAATCTAACCCTAACCCTAACACCCCCCTAACTTAAACTCTATTTTTAATAAATCTAAATAAAATTACCTATAATTAATTAAATTAATCCTATTCAAAACTAGGTACTTACCTATAAAATAAACCATAAGATAGCTACAATATAATTAATAATTACATTGTAGCTACTTTAGGATTTATATTTATTTTTACAGGCAACTTTGTATTTATTTTAACTAGGTACAATAGCTAAGGATAGGGAATTTTATTGTATTTTTTACAGGTGAAAGAGCTGATTACTTTGGGGCAATGCCCCACAAAAAGCCATTTTAAGGGCTGGTAAAAAGAGCTGATTACTTTGGGGCAATGCCCCGCAAAAGGCCCTAAGGGCTATTTGTAATTTAGTTTAGGATAGGGAATTTTATTAATTTTGGGGGGCTTTTTTATTTTATTAGGGGGATTAGATTAGGTGTAATTAGATTAAACTTTCTTGTAATATTTTTGTATTTTTGTAATTTAGTGTTTTGTTTTTTTTTTGTAATATAGTTTAGTTTATTTAATTATATTTTATTTTAGATCATTGTAGTTAATTTATTTAATTAATTTATTGATAGTGTAGTGTTAGGTGTATTTGTAACTTAGGTTAGGATTTATTTTACAGGTAATTTTGTAATTATTTTAACTAGGTAGCTATTAAATAGTTATTAACTATTTAATAGCTATTGTACCTAGTTAAAATAAATATAAATCCTAAATAGCTACAATGTAATTATTAGTAATATTGTAGCTATCTTATGGTTTATTTTATAGGTAAGTATTTATTTTTAAATAGGAATAATTTATTTAATTATAGTAATTTTATTTAGATTTATTAAAAATAGATTTAAGTTAGGGGGGTGTTAGGGTTAGGGTTAGACTTAGGTTTAGGGGTTAATACATTTACTATAGTAGCGGCGATGTTAGGGGCGGCAGATTAGGGGTTAATAATTATAGGTAGGTGTAGGCGACGCTGGGGGGGGGCAGATTAGGGGTTAATAAAAATGTAACTATGTGTTTGGCGAGGCGGGGAGTGCGGCGGTTTAGGGGTTAATACATTTATTATAGTGGCGACGATGTCCGGGTCAGCAGATTAGGGGTTAATAATTGTAGGTAGGTGTCGGCGCGCTGGGGGGGGGACTGCAGATTAGGGGTTAATAAAAATTCCCTTTTAAGGTCTATTTGTAATTTAGTGTAGGGTATTTTAAAATTTTGGGGGATTTTTTATTTTATTAGGGGGATTAGATTAGGTGTAATTAGTTTAAACTTCTTGTAATTTTTTTTATTTTCTGTAATTTAGTGTTTATTTTTTTTCGTAATTTAGTTTATTGTATTTAAGTGTAATTAATTGTAGGTAGTTTAGGTAATTTTATTTAATGATAGTGTAGTGTTAGGTGTAATTGTAACTTAGGTTAGGATTTATTTTACAGGTAATTTTGTACTTATTTTAGCTAGGTAGTTATAAATAGGTAATAAACTATTTAATAACTATTCTACCTAGTTAAAATAAATACAAGTTGCCAGTAAAATAAAAATAAATTATAAGCTAGCTACAATGTAATTATTAGTTATATTGTAGCTATCTTATGGTTTATTTTACAGGTAAGTATTTAGTTTTAAATAGGAATAATTTATTTAATTGTAGTTATTTTATTTAGATGTATTTAAATTAAATTTAAATTAGGGGGTGTTAGGGTTAGACTTAGGTTTAGGGGTTATAATATTATTATAGTAGCGGCGACGTTGGGGGTTGCAGATTAGGGGTTAATAAATGTAAGTAGGTGTCGGCGATGTTAGGGCAGGCAGATTAGGGGTTAATAAAAATCAACTAGTGTTGTGAGGCGGGAGTGCGGCGGTTTAGGGGTTAATACATTTATTATAGTGGCTGCGATATCCGGTCGGCAGATTAGGGGTTAATAATTGTAGGTAGGTGGCGGCAAGGTTGGGGGCGGCAGATTAGGGGTTAATAATATAATGCAGGTGGCGAGGATGTCGGGGGCAGCAGATTAGGGGTTAATAAGTGTAAGGTTAGGGGTGTTTTAGACTCAGGGTTCATGTTAGGGTGTTAGGTGTAGACTTAGAAATGTATTTTCCCATAGGAAACAATGGGGCTGCGTTAGGAGCTGAACGCTGCTTTTTTGCACATTTTGCCAGCTTACCACTACTACACTGGTATTACAGGTAGAAGTGGCGCTAAATTTGCTCAATGCTCACTTTTCTGAGGCTAACGCAGCCATTCAGAAAACTTGTAATACCAGCGTTGTTTAAAGTGAGCACTGGAAAAAAAAAGCTTGTTAGCAACGCAAGTTTTTACCGACAAAACTTGTAAACTAGCCGTAAGTTTCTTATTGAAAGAAAAATGTTTTTTTTTATTATTTGGCAAATTGTTGGTTTATAAACAAGATCACAGTGTGGGATATTAATTTTATTTATAAAAAAAATGTCTGGGGGCGTGTCTAACAGCGACTCTGATCGGTCGCATCTCTCTTGAGCTCCAGGAGAAAATAACATCATAATCCACCGATTATCATTTTAAGATCACAAGCATCCAACAAACTTTTGACTATAAATACCTACAATCACCTCTTCACCTCTTTCAGCCTAAGCTGCTGTATTTGTGATCCAGGAGATGGGAGCAGGACATTCGATGGCCGTGTAGCGGCGGCAAACTTTACAGGTAGCGCACCCCCCGGCGGTATTTAGACTTCCTCAAGATTGTACCTCTCATAATCATAGATATAACCTAAGTAACAGCACAATATACAGAAAGGGATAACGCAGTAGCTGCCTACAGCCATGACGATCGACGGTCCTACAGACAACCTGGACTCTCTCTTTGCAAGAGTTGAAGCAGTGTTCCAAGTCCTGATAGATAAACTACCCACTGAACAAGACATCCAAGACAAGCTCTTATTAACAAAATTACTGAGCCGACTGCGTAGCACTGGATGGAGGATAAGCTAGTTGTGACATAACGGTTCATAAAGAATGTAATCTGAAATGAGCTCAGTGAAGAGAACAAGCCGTTAAGCATCACCACGGAATCACCAATTCCATCAATAACACCAGAAAATGAATATTCCATAAAGGAAGATCTAGACCAGCACAACTATCAAGCTATCTACATCTATCCTACTACAAAAGCAATTATGCAGAGAGGCACTGCCGAATACAATAAAATGGTGCCCAATGAAGTGTTGAACACCCTACTGATCACTAACTCACAAAAAATTCTGGCATCCATTCCTATAGGCAAGCAAAGTGCTCCTTTACTCACAGCACCGACCACAGAAATTACCAGACAGCTTTATTGGTCCCTGCAGACAAAGCAAAAGGATGAGTTGGCATGGTTGCTTTGGGAGCTCGGGGGGACTCCTGGAGGGCCGCTGACTTGGAAATTCCATGTCTCATGATAACCAGCATTGCACCGGATTGTAACTCAGATCCCACTCTGTGGGCAGGAGCCCTAAATACACTACAGGATCCACAAAGGAGTAAGTGTCCACCAAAAGCACCATTAAAAACACTTTAAAAAGACACAACTTACTACAGCTGTGCCTCATCCAATGTTGCCTAGGGCCCTCACCTTTTGCAGACACCGGGGCTTGGTTTTATTTACAGGTAAACATAGCAGTTGGAGGCTATGCATGTAATATACCTTAATTCCAAATCTTAATCCAGAGAATATCTGTGAATTAATTGTGAGGTTAAATAACATGTAATTTGTTTGGTTACAGAAAATAGTTTACAGTCAGCTAGATTATGAGTTTGGCTTTAGCCTTAAAAAGCAGCGTTAAGAGGTCCTAACGCTGCTTTTTAATGCCAGCTGGTATTACGAGCCTTGCAGGTACAGGTGTACATCTCACTTTTTTGGCCAGACTCGGAAATACCGCAAATCCACTTATGTCAATAGCGTATCCTATATTTTCAATGGGACTTGCATAGTGCCGGTATTACGAGTCTGACAAAATGTGAGCAGTACACCCTCTCCTGTCAAGCCTGGTATCACATTTAAAAGTCAGTAGCTAAGAGTTTTACACTACAACACCTTAGCATAAAACTCTTAACTAAAGATCCCTAACGCATTTAAAAGTCAGTAGTTAAGAGTTTTATGGTACAGCGCCGTAACATAAAACTCATAACTAAAGTGCTAAAAAGAACACTAACACTCATAAACTACCTATTAACCCCTAAACCTAGGCCCCCCACATCGCAAACATTAAAATTAATTTTTTAACCCCTAATCTGCCGAACCGGACATCGCCGCCACTATAATAATATATATTAACCCCTAAACCACCGCACTCCCGCATCGCAAACATTAGTTAAATATTATTAACCCCTAATCTGCCTGCCCTAACATCGCCACCACCTACCTACATTTATTAACCCCTAATCTGCTGCCCACAACGCCGCCGCCACTATAATAAAGTTATTAACCCCTAAACCTAAGTCTAACCCTAACCCTACCCCCCCTAACTTAAATATTATTAAAATGTATCTAAATAAAATTACTACAATTAACTAAATTATTCCTATTTAAAACTAAACACTTACCTGTAAAATAAACCCCTAAGATAGCTACAATATAACTAATAGTTACATTGTAGCTATCTTAGGGTTTATTTTTATTTACAGGCAAGTTTGTATTTATTTTAACTAGGTACAATAGTTATTAAATTAGTTATTAACTATTTAATAACTACCTAGTTAAAATAAAGACAAATTTACCTGTAAAATAAAACCTAACCTAAGTTCTAATTACACCTAACACTACACTATAATTAAATAAATTAAATAAATTAAATACAATTAATTACAATTAAATAAAATTATCTAAAGTACAAAAACGAACAAACACTAAATTACAGAAAATAATAAAATAATTACAAGATTTTTAAACTAATTACACCTAATCTAATCCCCCTTACAAAATAAAAAAGCCCCCACAAAATAAAAAAAAAAGCCCTACCCTATACTAAATTACAAATAGCCCTTAAAAGGGCCTTTTGCTGGGCATTGCCCCAAAGTAATTAGCTCTTTTACCTGTAAAAAAAATGCAAATCCCCCCCAACATTAAAACCCACCACCCACACAACCAACCCTACTCTAAAACCCAGCCAATCCCCCCTTAAAGAAAACTAACACTAACCCCCTGAAGATCACTCTACCATGAGACGTCTTCACCCAACCAGGCTGAAGTCCTCAACGAAGCCGGGAGAAGTCTTCATCCAACCGGGCAGAAGAGGTCCTCCAGAGGGGCAGAAGTCTTCATCCAGACAGCATCTTCTATCTTCATCCATCCGGCGCGGAGCGGCTCCATCTTCAAGACATCTGACGTGGAGCATCCTCTTCATCCGGATTCTTCTTCAACAATGACGGTTCCTTTAAGTGACGTCATCCAAGATGGCGTCCCTTCAATTCCGATTGGTTGATAGAATTCTATCAGCCAATTTTAATTAAGGTAGGAAAAATCCTATTGGCTGATGCAATCAGACAAAAGGATTGAAGTTCAATCCTATTGTCTGATCCAATCAGCCAATAGAATGCGAGCTCAATCCTATTGGCTGATTGGATCAGCAAATAGGATTGAACTTCAATCATATTGGCTGATTGTATCAGCCAATAGGATTTTTCCTACCTTAATTCCGATTGGCTGATAGAATTCTAACACCCCTAACACCCCATAATTTAAATATAATTTAAATCTAACAAAATAAATTATTTCTTATTAAATAAATTAATCCTATTTAAAGCTAAATACTTACCTGTAAAATAAACCCTAATATAGCTACAATATAACGAATAATTATATTGTAGCTATTTTAGGATTTATATTTATTTTACAGGCAACTTTGTATTTATTTTAACTAGGTAGCTATTAAATAGTTCTTAACTATTTAATAGCTATTGTACCTGGTTAAAATAAATACAAAGTTACCTGTAAAATAAATCTTAACCTAAGTTACAATTAAACCTAACACTACACTATCAATAAATTAATTAAATAAACTACCTACAATTACCTACAATTAAATCAACTAAACTAAATTACAAAAAAAAAAAAACACTAAATTACAAAAAATAAAAAAAGCCAAGACTCTAAATACCGGCGTTAGGAAGATCCCATTGAAAAGATAGGATACGCAATTGGCGTAAGGGGATCTGCGGTATGGAAAAGTCGCGGCTGAAAAGTGAGCGTTAGACTCTTTCCTGACTGACTCTAAATACCAGCGGGCGGTAAAAAGCAGCGTTAGGAGCTCTTAACGCTGCTTTTGACGGCTAACGGAGAACTCTAAATCTAGGTGTAAATGTCTCTAGAAACAGTCTAATCCTTAAAAGTTTATTATTATAAACTGTTTATCTTAAAATTCCAGTATTTTTGCATAGAGTTACTTTTATAGAATGGTTGTGAGTTCGGTTCTGACTCCTGCATCCGCTCTCCTAAAGAGGGCTTCTCCTGGTAAAAATAGTGCATTTTTAAACATTTCTCAAACTTGTTTTGTAAAAGGTCCAATTTCTACCATTCAAACTAACGAGTGATTTCTTTCTCACAAGACTGTAATATCTTACTGTACCAACTGTGTTCCTGGAATCCTGGTTCGTACAGTAGGATACTGCAGTTTTGCATGAAAGAAGCAGTATTTCCTTGGGTTGTCTTAAATTGTTGGGCGAATATGACCCATTCCTATCCTATAATATAAAAGGCCAAGTGTGTTTGTCTGAAGCTGTCATGCGCAGTAGAGACAGTAAAAGGACAAACACACCTGGCCTTAGAGTCTACCTGATCTGTTGTGGCACAGTGACGGTGTGCGGAAGTGGGCGTGGCCGGGCATGAGCGGGCATTGTTGGGCATGGCCTGGCTTGAACGGGGGCGTGGCGGTATGGGCCGGGCGTGAGAGGAAAAGGAGATAGAAAGAGAGGGGAGAGAGCAAAAGAGATGGGAAAGAGCTAAAGAGAGAGTAAGAGAAAGCAAAAAGAGGGGAAAGAGCAAAAAAGAGGGGTGAGAGAGCAAAATAGAGGGGAAAGAGCAAAAGAGAGGGGAAAGAGCACAGTAGAGGGAAGAGAGAGGGGGAGAGAGAGAGCAAAAGAGAGGGGGAGAGAGAGAGAGAGAAAAAGAGAGGGGTAGAGAGAAAAAAAGAGGGGAAGAGAGAGAGCAAAAGAATGAGGAAGAGTGAGAGCAAAAGAAGACAGGGGGGAGACAGGGGGGAGAGAGGGGAGAGAGAGCAATAGAGAGGGGGAGAGAGAGCAAAAGAGGGGGGAGAGAGAGAGGAGGGAGAGAGGAGGAGAGAGAGCAAAAGAGAGGGGATGGAGAGAGAGAGCAAAAGAGAGGGGAGAGAGACAGAGCAAATAAGAGGGGGAGAGAGAGAGCGCAAAAGAGAGGGGGAGAGAAAGAGCGCAAAAAAGAGGGGAAAGAGCACAAAAGAGAGGGGGAGAGAGAGCGCAAAAGAGAGGGGAGAGAGAGAGAAAGCAAAAGAGAGGGGGGAGAGAGAGCACAAAAGAGTGGGGGAGAGAGAGTGCAAAAGAGGGGGGGAGAGAGAGCGCAAAAGAGAGGGGGAGAGAGAGCGCAAAAGAGAGGGGGAGAGAGAGAGCACAGAAGAGAGGGGAGAGAGAGAGCGCAAAAGAGAGGGGAGAGAGTGCAAAAGAGAGAGGGGAGAGAGCACAAAAGAGAGGGAAGAGAGCGTAAAAGAGAGGGGGAGAGAGCGCTAAAGAGAGGATGGAGAGAGCGCAAAAGAGAGGGGAGAGAGAGAGGAGGGAGAGAGAGCAAAAGGAGGGGATGGAGAGAGAGAGCAAAAGAGAGGGGAGAGAGACAGAGCAAATAAGAGGGGGAGAGAGAGCGCAAAAGAGAGGGGAGAGAAAGAGCGCAAAAAAGAGGGAGAGAGAGCACAAAAGAGAGGGGAGAGAGAGAGCGCAAAAGAGAGGGGGAGAGAGAGAGAGCGCAAAAGAGAGGGGGGAGAGAGAGAACAAAAGAGTGGGGGAGAGAGAGTGCAAAAGAGAAAAGAGTGAGAGCAAAAGAAGACGGGGGGAGACAGGGGGGAGAGAGGAGGGGGAGAGAGCAATAGAGAGGGGGAGAGAGAGCAAGAGAGGAGGGAGAGAGTGCAAAAGAGAGGGGGAGAGAGAGCAAAAGAGAGGGGGAGAGAGGCAAAGAGGAGGAGAGGGGAGGAGAGAGAGCAAAAGAGAGGGGGAGAGAGAGCAAAAGAT